>NC_088652.1:22325253-22690253 GCF_964019385.1 Sycon ciliatum | reverse complement strand
TAATTCTTCCAAGTTGCTTCACGTTATGATCTTGCATTTGAAAGCCCTATTTGAATATCGTGGCCAGCTGTTTGTGGCCAGCCGTCTTTGATGGTACGGTACGGTACAGGACAGATACGGTCGAGGGTAATACGACACCGTCTACCACCTTGATGACCTAGGCAAAAAGTAGTAGTAGTAATAGTAGTAGTAGTAGTATTCTTTTATTTTCCATCGGAAGCCTCAACAGTGATGAACACAACTCTTAAGAGGGCCGATAACAGAGTAGAGGGGTGTGGGTGAGAAAAAATAAATAATAATAAGAGATATTTAAACTAAACTAAACTGATACTTGGAACAATAAAGCAGCAGTAAGCAGTAAGCAGTAAACACAGGTATACAATACAAGCGATGCAGATCAATGAGGCCGTTTGCTGAAAAGAAGATCAAAATACTTCTGAAAAGACGCTGCGTCTTTAATAGGCCTTGGCGGATAATGCTCGAAAAGGTGGCAGATACTGCTTTTTTTGCACCGAAATTGGCAGAACCATACAAACCTTATGGCGGGCAATTCATCGAATTCTGCTCCATTTCTTTATCCACATACCAAACATGCATGAAACTTACCAGAAAAAGTACCGAATTCTGCCAATTTTTCTGCCGGCATTATCCGCCAAGCCCTAGTCTTTAAGCATGGTCATAATGGGTTAATGCAAGAATTAAAGAGATGTTTTTAAAAAAGTATTTAAACTAGGAACGCAGTAAACACAGTTATACAATACAGGCGGTGCAGATCAATGAGGGAGTTTGCTGAAAAGAAGATCAAAATACTTCTGAAAAGACGCTGCGTCTTTTAGCATGGTCTGAAAGTGCTTAGCAAATGTAGTGCGGTGCTGGGTGCGCCACTCCACAGGCAAAGAATTAAAGAACAAAGCATAGGGATGTTTTCAATTCTCCAATTTTTTAAGGCATAACCTGGGATTCGAACCCGCGCTATCGCCCTACATCCATTCCCCAATACACTTCGCATTCATATTTATTCTTCCAAGTTGCTTCACGTTATGATCTTGCATTTGAAAGCCCTATTTGTGGCCAGCTGTGTTTGATGGTACGGTACGGCACGGGACAGATACGGGATAGCGCCAGGCGTGACACAAACAGACAAATACCAAATTAAAGCTGTGTGGACCCTGGCTAGCGCCAGACGTTACTGAAGTAAAGTCTTCTGCATAGCTACGGGAATAAAGTAATCCCTATGTCACTTCAGCTCGTCCTCCTTATTGCCATATTTAAATTGTTGTCTCCTCGTCGAAATATGTATCTATTATTGCACGATTAAAGAGGTCAATATATGAAATATAGAAGGAGTAAAAGACCGAGGTCCCCCGAAAAAAATGTAAACAGAACTTGTCCAGTCAGCGAGTGCGACAAAATGGCACAAAACTGACAAGGAGTACTGAGAAAGTCTGCGACCTGGTGTCAGCTAGGTGTCAGGTCGCCAAATGTCTCAGTACTCATTGTCAGTTTTGTGCCATTTTGTCGCGCTCGCCGACTGTATAAGATCTGGATACGTTGGTGGACAGTTAGTCGTAACTCGTCACATTTTGTCCTTCTCTTTTTCAACATAGTTCTTTAAAAGTCCTTGTTGTTTGGCCATGTCTGCATTAATTATGTCCTTTTTTACATTTTTCTTTTGCATGTATTCATTTTTCCGGTACAAAAGCGGTTCCCGATTAAAAGCGGATCAGGACCGGAACACCTTCCACCATCGCATCAAGTTTAATAACTTTTTCAGTTTGGAATAGAATTTTCACAACCTTTAACAAAATATGTTGAGGTGAGGTCCCTGCAAGAGTCATCGGGACAAAGCCGTGAGCATGCAAAACAATCTTTGGCGAATTAAAACTATGCGGATTGAATCGAAATAAGTTACCAGGATAAATATGGCTTTCATTCCTTACACCTCGATATACCCAGCCAAGTTAACTTTTGCAATGCGTTAATAAAATTAATAGTGACGAGACAAAACATGAAGTATGAATTGACCACAAGACTTGGCCATTATCTAGGATATGACTAGAGAAGATAAGAAATCAAAGATCGACGCCCACCTTTACAAACCGGTGCATATGTCGGGCGGGTATACGTTGGGCTCTGGATGTGTGGTTATGTGTTTATTCATTGTATATTTTAATTTTTGTACCGGAGTGGAACATTTGAACCACCAAAAAAGGCTCTGAGATGGGATCTATACACAGACTATGTTGCTTAATCACCATGTTAGAGACCATGTGCTTAACGCTATACGTATTCAGCGATTCTTCAGAACGCGATACATGTATGACGTCACCACTACAGCAACCACAAATAGGAGTACCGAAGGATTTTTGTTTGCCGGAGCTTGCAATAACTCGTTTTATTTTCTGGCCAGAGTCCCATGTAAACCCTATATCTAGCTTACTGGATGCACAGTGGATTATTTCTATCGAAACTGAAAATTCCCAGTCTTGAATAGGTCCAACTGCTCGTATGGTAGCGAGTCCATCTTTCATGTGGCACAGGATGCTATGCGGGTATGCCTCGTAACGAACAGTATGGCCTAAAGATGTTCTAATGAATCCTCTCGGAGAGCTGTTGGAATGATCAAACACGAATGCCCTGCTTTTAAAAACCAATAACTCAGCACGTAATGGGCTACTCCTGGAAGATTCCGGCTGCACCGCCGCCCGTTCTAACCTTGGCATCACACCAGGACTATCCAAACGTAGTTCCAGAAAGAAAACAGAATCCTCACAAAATGGAGTGTCATCGTGGAATATAGCATGCACTCTACCATTGCTGCAGCCTGATATCGGGACAAACACAGGTACTGACTTGTCGGGAACTTGTCTTCGAGTTGCCCAGATTTGAATGCTGCAGGCTTTCAATGCGGACTCAGATACGGGATTGCCTTGCCAATTGTTTACTTTTGCGGTAATTTCCGTTTCCTCGCCTACGTAAGTGAGGTAAACCTGGTTCGGATCGGCAAACGCACACTTAAACAGATCAATATCCGTGTTGTCCTCGATGTTTCCCATAACACCGATGTGGTCTCCCATATCAGAAAGGCTCTGGCACTGAAACACTACTCTGCGCATTTGAGAATATTTCTTGTCCGCGAGGTGCTGCAAAGCACTTGCAAGACCCTCAGTCAGGCGTGGACGCATTTTGAGGAGGTCTTCATTCCTTAGAGCAGTTTTGGTGGTGGCCTTCAAAGCTTCGGCTTTGACCAAACCTCCATTGTACTCGTGAAATGTTTGGGCTTGTAGCTCACGTAACGTCTTACTTTGCGACTCCACATCATTCCTCATTTCTTCTTTTTGCTGCTTGATCCGTTGAAGTTGCTCGTCGCAGTGTTCATGTATCAATGTCTTGATATCAGCTACTTTTCCTTGGAGGTCACAGCCAAATGCTTCAATGAGATCACCAGCGTGTTTCATGCCTGCTTCTACTTCCTCTTTCTTGCTTTCGGGGGATATGTTGTTCAAGCGCTTCGTGAGTCTGTGACGTAAAGCTGCAGCTTCCGTACTGACATCTTCAATCTGATCAGTATGAGATGCGTGTTGACTTTGGAGCTTACAAGTTCCACACAAAACCTCCCGACATTTGCGGCAGTAATATCGCATCTCCATATTCCCGTGGACAGGGCAGTGATGCTTTCGTCCGTGTTCAAGTATCTTATTCTGCCCACGTTGGGCATCTATGGCGTAGGCGTGTAGATGGACGTCAAGGGAGCTGCTCGACTCTTGTCGGATGTCAACAGGGTTCTTATTTGTTTCGGTAGACGGTCGAGGATCTTGATAGCTTGCGACTGACCTTTTCGGTTCAGCATAATCCTGAGCACTATTGAACACTGAGTCATCAACTAAAAACTGTTCGTGTGTGCGAGCAGGAGGTGGGCATGGCGTAGGACGTCGACACTTTGCACAGCGTATTCTCCCATCTTCTTGAACGCTACCTGGAAGACAGTCATTGCACACCCTGTGAAGACACTTGAGGAGCTTGCCTGCTCTCTCTACCCCATCTTCGCAGAACACACACGGTGGTCGCATCTTACAATCGTACAAATTAAACTGCGCAAGATGAGGTTTTGCTAGGTTGGGGACAAAACATAGAGGATATGAACTTGACGAATGACAATGAGTTCTTACAGAATTCGTAGGAAAGAACATGACTTGGAGGATGTGAGCTGATTATATTCCGTCACGATATGTGATTCCTGATTCCAGCGCCTTATTGGTGTACCACCTACCACTAACCGTTAAAGGAAAGATGTGCCAAATATCACACTTGGAATACGCTAACCGCTATAGGAATCCGTGACGCGTGGGAGTAAAAACTGCCTCGCTAGTAGTTGAATCATTCCCGTGCTCTAAGAATCACACACGAGAACAAGTATTTTCGCGATTTCTGCAAACTTGGTTACCACTGGACAGAGCTTGAAAGTTGCAAATTCTACCCGTTTGGCAAGTGCCATGCCATAATATGCACGTTCCACAAATATTATCTCAAAACCAATTTCCACCATCTAGCAATACCCACAATCATACTCGCATTAAACGCGCACGGAACCTTAAACGTGGTACTTCAGTAGTAGCTACTCCGGCAAAGATCCCACTGTATTGGGGTTATAATTTAGTAGTAGTAGTTATTATTTTACTAGGGCATTCCCCACAGACTGTATTGAACTCCCACCAATCAAGGAGCTACATGTGCTTGTACGTATTCATCCCGGAAGGTGATGGTTTTCCTGCGGATGCTGAAAACTCGGTCTAACCAAGTCACACACAAATTTGGAATTTGGGAGTGTCACGTTAAGTCAGCGAGAACACTGAGAGCTCGATAAAATGTTGTGGCCAAACCGTAACTTGACGAAACGTCGTGAAATGAGCATACTTCTGTCCACTTTCAAAGTGTGTCCTATTATGAGAGGGAGAGAGTTGCAACACATAGGCGTGCTAACTGAAATCAGTCTCCTACATAGGCCACAAGCGAGATTGCTCACTGAGTTGGGTGTGCGTATTTCAAAATATCAAAAAAAGATAAAAGGAAACCTTCCCTCAAGACTCGCGTATAGTTCGTTGAAATATTACGACCTTCCACAGGTACCAAACACATCACTATCAACGTTTCTGGCGACACGAGTAAAAATATCGCACAAACAAATCCGTAGTAAACCTGTTACCCCTATCTCAATGAAGCCGTCCTATTGCCGTAACACTTGATTCTCATGGCTCTATGTTCTCCAACCAGAGTATTGATTTTTCCTTTCAGTATTACGCTATTTGCTTTCATATCGTCAGTTCATCGTAGTTCAAGTAGTGAGAATGCGGCCGCCTTGTGTGTTCTGCAGCGATGGTTGCCAGAAAGGAGGGAAACTCCTGAAGTGTCTGCACAAAGTGTGTTATGACTGCCTGACGTGCAACGTTCAGCCGGACGGGAGAATACGCTGTAAGACGTGTCGACGGGCCACACCTTGTCCGCCTCCTGGTCATGATCACGAACAGGTGTTGGTCGACGACTCCATGCTCAACAACGTTACACAGGATTCGGAGGAATTGAGTGCTAGACGCGTGCGCCTCTGCTCTCGTCATCCGAGCAAAGAATTGCTGTACTTCTGTGCAGCATGTCGGGAGGTGTTGTGTGAGACCTGCAAGCTTCAGAGCAAGCATGCACCACACCTTGTTCGCATCGTGCACGCAACCACTGAAGCCACAGCGTTACGGCGCCGACTGCACACGGCGCTGAACAAGCAGGTACCTGCCAAAAGGGAGAAAGAAGTAGAACGAAGTTTAGCATTTGCCGGAGAACTTCTGGAAGCAGCTGAATCGAATTTGCGGACCCATTCTGAAACAACTTCGACGACCGGAGATGTGCTGTTTGCCAGGGAGATTCACGCTATGGAAGATCGCAAGCAAAAACTGCTGAGTAAAGCAGACGAGATATGCAGAGCACAGATCTATTGTCGAGAAAGAGCGTTGAGGTATTACAGGAGAGGAATGTACGTATCCAGGGAAGTGCACAATATAATCGACGACATGAAAAGTGATGAGGATCTTCTGAAAATGCGGTCTAAAGTTATTAGGGCGCTTATGTTCAACACAGGGAACATTGTGTTGAGTTCTGTATTGAACCTGTCTGTGCCACTGTTTCTCACTCCGGAGCTTTCAGGTGTCCAATTGAGCATACAGGATCAGGGCAAGGTAGCTGATAACAGCCAAGTGGATTTGTCAAGGAGCACGTTTTGCATTTGTGATAATGTGACGATTGTTAATGAGAAGATTTCAATTGCTGCTCAATTGAGAAAGAGGGATGGCACCCCGGTTACCAAGCATATGTTGAAGACCTCCAGCATCCAAATGTTTGCAGTGTCAAGCCGGATTGGCTCTTTAGTAGAGTCTTTACCTATAGCGATAACGCACTACCGCGAAGGAGAGGTGCGCGGGGAATTTCGATACCACAAAAACGCAGCATTCCTTCCCGAAATTCATTTCAAAACCCCTTCTCCCATGCCATTATCCAATTTGCGCCAGGCATAATGTCGCAGCGACACGGAGCGAGACAATCTTCTGGTAGTCTACGAAAACGACGCTCTTTAAATAGACCCGGAGAGCATTGTACCCGCGGGACACATGTTCACAGGACCTACTATGGATGTGTGTGGAACAGTTCCTTTTTGTTCTTTGATTCAGTTGAAAAATGGCCTGACCATTGCGCGCGCTCGGAGACCTCTGAATTTCAAATGTCCTGCGTTTCAAATCCATATATGGCAACATCCGTCAGATGGGCTTGAGATTGGCCGGACATCAGGTGCTGAGGCAGTCAGTCATCGCGCGCAGTTCCACACGCTTGTATTGTCTAACAATAATCACCGGTCTGGTCGTACCTGCAAGGTCGGCTACTCAATCATACTATGTTCTCTCACCGTCGTGAGCGATCCCGTCTTCTATACCCTTCCAGGTACCCTGAAGGTCCTCCAGAGGATAATTTATCTCCAGCAAAGCGTCGTTGATCCGCTAAATTCGTCTCGAAACATATTCACCCAGTGCAGTGCGGATAAATGTAGAATGTTGAATCTGTGATAATTGTCGACGATGGAGAGAGAGGCTGATAGCCGCTGTCGCAGAGAGAGTGAAGCTGCTGGAAGTAACAACGGGGAGCCCGTTTGTATCACCTGAACAACCAGACTTCAAAGCAGCTTGACCAAATCCTCCTCGTTGCTTATCGTGAATATTACACCGACATGAATTACTACAATTACAAGTATACTGGTGAGTTTTTATCTTGTTTTGTTCATATGCTAGTACCCTGGCCTGGAGTTCTCGTTAGCAACTTCCTATTCCCTGGCGTTTTCTAAACATTCCGTGTAGTACTGAATACGTGATCAAGTATTCCGATTAGGGTAGACGTAGAATTTGGACATGAATTAAAAAAAATCTATTTTCCAAATAGAGCGTTCGTAGAGAAATGGTTGCCCAAATACAACAAAATTGATTCTGCAGTTCTACAACTTGTACTGAAATCTTATCAAAGTAAAAATGATTCTTCATGACAGTTGGGGTCAATGAAATCTGATCCAGACATAACGAATGGTGACGCCTGCCACCCCGGGAACGAATGCCCATTTGGTGGGGATACCAAAGTACTCGAAATAGTCAGTACTCCCCGATTCCGTCAAGCTGCTTTGAAGTCTGGATGCTTATGTGATGCTAAAAAGCTCCCGTTGTTACTTCCAGCAGCTTCACTTTCCCTGCGACAGCGGCTATCAACCTCTCTCTCCATCGTCGACAATTATCACAGAATCAACATGCTACATTTATCAGCACTGCACTGGGTGAATATGTCTCGAGACGAATTTAGCGGATCAACAACGCTTTGCTGGAGATAAATTATCCTCTGGAGGACCTTCAGGGTACCTGGAAGGGTATAGAAGACGGGATCGCTCACGACGGTGAGAGAACATAGAAAACAACCTCCTCTTCGATTGAAAATTGGCCTAAAAGTGTGTGAAATGTATGCGCGCAGATGCATTTCCACTGGCAAGCTAATCCCTCATTACGTCATCAGCGCTCGCTCGGCGAAATTCAAAAGTCGTCTTCCTGCTCGACTCGATCGCTTCTGGAGACTCGTTCTTCTTCGAGGGGTCTTCTCTTTCACCAACCTTCGTCTTGGCATCGAAAACTCGGCGTCGAAAATGAAGCCGGAGTGTCCCTTTAAACAATGCTGTGCTGTATGGGTTCAGGACAAGGGCGACTCGCTGGTGACTTCCGTGTGTGTGTTTGCATGTGTGTGTGTGCGTGTGTGTGTGAGAAAGAGAGAGAGGTAGAGAATGCAAAGCATTTGCAAATGAATGTACTTGGAAGTAGCAAGGGACGTGTGTCAACATCTGCAGCAGTATCAGTCACCCTCGTACACTCGTACCGTAAAAATATAAACAACATAACAACACAGACACAAGGTAATATTGTTACAAGCAATGAAGAATTTTTTAACAATTTAAGCATTTCTTGCTTAATACGCGAGCTGGAGAACTGTCGGTGTGCTGTGGTAAACACCGGCATCAGTACGTATGTTCCCGTTTACCCATTGGAGTGCAAGGGGTGAGGATACATTTAATTACAAAAAAATTGTACAAAACAGAGACACAGGACTGGGAGACTCCCCTTTCTTTGAATCCAGTAAATTTGGAGTACTCCGGATAGTTCTAAATTTACAGTCTAATCAATCACCCCTCAGTCAATGTAGGTCAAGTTTGCATGCGCAATTCCAAGTATGAAAGGTGCCTGCTGGATAAATCAAACTCCGTCATCACACATAAGGTAAGGTCCAGTACAGTGACTATGCCCTTCGACCATGCATGCTTTTCTCAGCATTATTTTCAAAATGTAGTAATTTTACATTGAAATACAAATACAATGTGAAAAATTACTAGTTAAAATGTACATCATATAAAACGCGGTGCATTGGAAGTTAGACTCTTTCCCCTCTTTATGTTATTTCTATAACTTAGAACCTTCTAAGGTAGAAGGCTGTTGGAGTGCGCATCCAAGACGTGCTAAAGGTGATTGCCAGTTAGGTGTAGGACGAAAGTTCCGTTCTTCAGTGTCGTACAATGTTATCACATGAGCTGATTGTAAAGTACCCGGTGGTTTTGGTGGATATGGTGGCGTAACTTGCAGCTGTTTTGGTCCTCTTTTCTTCTTATAAATTAGAAGTTGGAAACATTTTGAAGTTGGGGTCTGGAAATTTGAGGTGTGAATTAAAGGCTGTCCTCCAGTATTTTCAAATAACCTCTCAGCTACACTAGCTATATTTATGTACATATCTCTTAATTTGCTAAATCCTATATATAGGATTTTGGTCATATTTTTCAACTCAAAATGGGTGTGGCATGAGAATAGCAAAGAGTATGTGACCAATTCTTCCTTGCTAGGTCTTAGTAGACATCGAGAGTTGAATAAGATAATTTTTCAAACATTAACATCTCAGGCTCATCTCCTTGCCCAATATTACTAAGGCCTAAGCCCTATTTTTCGAATCCTATATATAGGATTTTAGATTTTAGTGGACCTTGTTTTATCCTTAAAACTGGTAGTTTCATGACGGCATGTGCGATATGTCGTCACGAAACCACCCCGTGCCACACCTGCAATGTTCTTCTGCACATTCACTGCTTCAGTCCTTTCCATGACAGCAGCTGAACAATTATGCTCAAATTTCCAATTATTGCTGAAAATGGGTATTCATCAGAAATATTATCGCCCTTTGAATCTAAAATGTAAACATTCATGCCTCAAACATATTTACAACTTCCATGAAAACCATTATGTCGTTATTATTGGTCGTGATGACCAATAACAACGGCATAAAAGGCACACATTTTCAAATCCTATATATAGGATTTTCGGCCAGCAAATTAAGAGATACCCTATTTTCGGCGTTTGAATCCATGTTGCCATGTTGCCATGATGCTGAAGAGTAGAGCGTTGGTAACGTTAGCACAGAATCATTAATTTTTAGATTGAGCCATTGGACCATGCCTGAGTTATGCGCAAATGTACGTGGTCGAAATGAAGACATGCCGGCACTATGCAACTGATCAGATCAATATTGCTCTTGGAATAAACGGACATATAAAATGGTGCAGTGTCTGAGAAAACCAGAACATTATGTGCTAGCCGATTTCTCAGATTTCCCTCAAATTCTGCAGGTAGGTTTGCTTTGGGGCGTATCGACATTCCAAAGCCCGCGTACATTTTTTGAAGGGAACCTTAAAATTGGCATACCCCTCAATATTGGCTCAATATTGGCACGATCATGGCCAGCAATCGAGGACATCTGAGAGTTGTCATTTTTGTACTCCTCCGAGTGTGATTTTGGCGTGCTGGGCGAAGCACAAAGAAGTCACCTGCCCAAAAAAACTGAAGAAAATGGTTTGTGTTTGATCCTTTGGTGTAATCTTTTGTAGCTAGTCGAAGCTACATGTAGATGCTGTTTGGAGCAGAAACGCTGAAATTGGCTATTTTCTGCATGTACTCATGTACTCAGGTATACAGTCTCACTCGTATTTTAGCTCTTTTTCTGGAATGGATGCTGCTTTGTATATCCTGCGCTCGTGGAGCAGCTGGAAAGGACCACTGGTATATCTGGTTCCTGGTTTGAAAGTGGAGAGTTGACTTTTGTGCCTTGAAAAAGGAGTAGAGAGCGATAAAGGAACGTCTGTAGCTTATTATTGAGTGCTCCTCGTACATTTTTGATCGTAATAGAAAATTCTCAGACCAAAAGCACCGCGAAGATGGTCGTACAGTTTTCTTGTGGATTTTTTATTTGTTTCGTCTTGTATCTATGTCAGTATCGTAATGGTGAAGTGAAGAGGGTGATTTTCATTCTCTAGGCTTCGTTCGGCCGATTTTGCTTCGTCCTCGTTGAAAAGTGATGCTGAAAAAAGGTCGATTCCCAAAATTATTTTCAATGTACGTGATGAGATGCGATTGCTGGCTAAGTTATAGGTCTACAAACGAGCCACGGCACATCGCACAAGAACAAGTTACGAACAAAACTCCATTAAGAAGAGTTCTTGGGGCAGCACCACTTAGCCACGCTAGCATCCCAGCAGAGGAAAGCCATAATCCCTTGACGCCACAAAAGATCGTCTTGATAATAGCCAAAGTACAAGCGCTGATAAAATAGCGAGCTACCTCCTCAATAAGGAACACTATACACCGGCAGATAATAGAACACCTCTTCTAGCACTGAGGACATGTCCCCCATCATCCTTTGTGAGTTTTCTTGAAATAAACAATAATTAGAATTTTTCCATTCGACCATGCTGAAATACTTCCAGTCACATGCGCAGGAAAGCTCGCCCGTCCGCTACATCCAGTCGGCAATTCTACTCCAACATCACTCCCAACGCTGCAGAACAAAGTGTGTTGTTGACTCTGACAAGGAAAAGCAGCGATGATCACTTGTCACTGCAAACGACAAGCTTCTCCTTGCGCCACCAGCATTTTTCGGTGCAACAGTTGATACAAAAGTGACTGACTGTTGCTTAGGGGGCAGCCTACCCATAAATTTCATATGGCATTCAATTGACCGTAACTTTGGTGTTTCTCAATGGATTTGAGTGAAATTTTGACCACACACTCCTGCCACTATGCTGGCCCTCAGGACATGATTTACAAGTTCTTGCGCCTCACGGACAGGCTTTCCAGGCCGGAAAAACTCAAATTTCCGGCATAGTGCCACGGTGTGCGAGCCACCCAGGAGCCAAACAAATGCATTTACAATTTTTTTCACATTTTCGTGCTCATTCTGTTCGTGCGCGGGACTCAAACCTAGAACAAGTCCAGAAGCAGCCATGGGTGATGGGGTAGGGCCCCTCAACGAGGCCCTGGAATCTGTCACAACGGAACGAGTGGGCGTTCTCTCACACACTCCCACAGACCCAAGTCAATTTTTGAATTTTTTTAGGTTTAGGGTGTGCTACGATGTCGTACCTTTGATACAACATCCAGTGCTGGGACCTCCACAGCAAGCCATTTCCACAGCGCTGCACACCAAATCCAGGATGCCCTCAGAAACCGGCAAAGACTACCACTCACGTTTCACTACTGCCTAGTACTGAATCCTACCTGACTTCTTGACACGACTCAAACTTGCCAAAGTCACTAAATCAATGTCAACTACAATAATCAAGCCACATATCTGCAACGTCACGAGGGTGCTGGCAAAAGTCCTGCTGCATGGCGGCGGGCTTCGCCCGCCGCCGTGCAGCCCAATACGTGGCTCAAAAACCTGATTTTTTGGACTTGGAGCAAAATTCTGCACACTTTCACGTGTTTCCATGATACGACAAGTTGCGCACGGTCTGCTCACATTCAAATACAGTGCTGCCAACAAATGACAGCGTGCAACAAAAAAATCTTTCCTTGCAAGGGCACATTTTCGGCCATAACTCTTGAACGGCCGGTCAGATCGGGACACAATTTTCAGAGAATTTGCAGCTATTCATGCTCTTTCAACTGACGTAGCGCTCAGTATGAATTTACAAATTCGATTTTTCAGCGAATTTTTGGGTAGTCTGCCACCTTAACCCTTTGAGGTGCCACTGAACGCGTGAAAATGCGCAATTGCAGTTCACTCCACCATTTCCACCATAACTTACGTTCTGTTTGCTTGATTAAAACAAAATTTCATAGGACTTGTAGACCTGCGTGCTGCATTTTCATTCCCTCCGCCAAAGCGGAGCGTTGACGAACACAGTACCGGTACATGTACATATGTGTGACTGCTGTATCGTGCGTTCCGCGACAGCGGTTGCGGTAGCTAAGCTTTTCGCCTCCGCAAAAGCGGTGCAAACGTTTCATGTGTGACTGCGGCCTTAAAATTGAGTATGACAAGCTACTAATATGTATACCGTATTAACACACATATAAGCACATGCGCTTATAAGTGAATTTTTGCTCCGAATCCAATTTTCAAAAATGATAACTTTTGCCAGCTAGCTGGCCTCTGCGTACACCGCAGACACCCCCCCCCCCCCACACACACACACCCAACAGAAAGGTGCCATGGTGAAAATGCTGGCAAAAAATACATTTTTCGTTTCACTCGCTACGCTCAGCCAACGAAAAATAACACTTTTCACCTAAACGCGCATGCGCGATCAGAGTTCATTTTCCAGAGTCTTCGTGTTTGGCTATGTTTTGTAGTGTAAGTTTCATATGATCATGGTTTCTGTATGATGTTTATCAGACTTTTATCCGCGATTGTGTCAAAGTGAGAATTTTGGTAGTGCTTCTCCTATAAGAACATGCGCTTATAAGTCAGAGTGCGCTTATTTTCGAATACAGGCACATGTGTAGTATCCCTGCCCGACCAATACGGAATTAGTACGGAACTACAACGGAGCTTTGGCTGATGTATAGTTAGTGTATCTCCGTATGTAAGCGTACGGCGTCTGCTGCATAAAAGCTGCTGCGCATTTCTGTTTAGATGAGATTTTGATAATAACGAACTATTCAACCTCCAGGTTTGCACCGGAGAGAAAGTTATTTTGCCGCTTCTTCTTTCACTTATAATTACATTTCAGGTGTGTACCTGAGAGAAGT
The DNA here is from genome assembly GCF_964019385.1 of Sycon ciliatum. Taxonomy (NCBI): domain Eukaryota; kingdom Metazoa; phylum Porifera; class Calcarea; order Leucosolenida; family Sycettidae; genus Sycon; species Sycon ciliatum. Next base: position 22,676,622 of record NC_088652.1, on the reverse strand, counting down.
AGAATAAAACTAATTCTTGTTGATTTCACCGCGCCTACCACTCGGCTACCTTTTACATTGGTGGCAGCGGTGGGATTCGAACCCACGCCTCCGAAGAGACTGGAGAGTTCATTTCTTCTGTCTACTCTAAACGCTATCATTTCCGATATAATTTGCCATCTTCCGGTTGACGCTGTGTTCATTACTCTTCACTAATTTTTTGAAAATCACAAGGGCGTGATTATCTGTAGGAAGGGAGGGTGTAGTATCCCTGCCCGACCAATACGGAAGTAGTACGGAACTAATACGGAGCTTTGCCTGATGTATAGTTAGTGTATCTCCGTATGTAAGCGTACGGCGTCTGCTGCATTAAAGCAGCTGCACTTTTCTGTTTTAGTTAGATTAGATTAGATAGCAACGAAAGCTAACTCGAAGAAGAAGAAATCAACCTCTAGGTGAGCACCGGAGAGAAATTTATTTATTTTGCCGCTTCTTCTTTCACTAATAATTATATCTCAGGTGTGTACCTGAAAGAAGTAGAATAAAACTAATTCTTGTTGATTTCACCGCGCCTACCACTCGGCTACCCATTACACATGTGCCTATATGTGCGATACAGCTGTACTATGGTATATTGAAACAGTGTGGCTAAACCTGAAAATAGAGTGCGACATATAATCGAATACGACGTATAATCGGGGAAATACGGTAGTGTCGACGAAGCAGCGTGCAGCTTGCACCCTTCCTTTCATACACTGATTCGAACCGCGCAGTTTGTTAACGTTTCTAATTGTGTTCCACATTGGCCTGACACGTTCACTTGGCCTTCTTTTCAAAAGTTGCAGGTACCGGAAACTCTTCTTCTAGATATTTAAAAAGCAGAGAGAAATTCTCTTTTCTTTTTCCCTGTCATCGCTACTTTCCACTACGAAATACCATGCATAGTCCAGAACTTTCAATATAACTTAAGAGCGTGTTCGACTACTTGCTTCTCAACCGGACTTCAATAAACAACGATAATTATCGTTCATGCAGTTGCATGGTGTGCGCCTATTCTTTTTCACATGGGCAACCGTTGTGCGTAAAATTTCACCCAGTGGTCACGTGGTCACGACCTTGGGTTGGCAACAGTTTGTCAGGTATGTAATGGTCGTATCTCAAGAAAATTCTATTCAACAAAAACAACAATATTTCAGACTAGGACAAATAAAATACCCTACCGTGCACTGTCGTTTTGGCAGCGTCTCGTCTTGCCAGCAACACCACGGGAAGTAATAGCCTTGAACCTGGCTCGACACGCTCCAATCTCTTGGGACTGAACGATAACGAAACGCGGACTGCCGCACTTCTGCTTCAAGAGCGTTTATATTCCGAGTGGAAAAAGAGGGCCGAAATACCTTTTCGTCTATGGCACACAGACGGGAACCGCCAGAATAGAAACTCAGAAACCAAAGATAACCTTAGTCCTTCCCCCTGAACTACCTGCACACAGCACTGATGCAAGTGGTCGACCAGGCCCAACTGTAACTGGATAATATCGACAAACTAGTAATTCCTGCTCGTTCCCTGCCGAAGAAGTGCGAGCAAAAGCAGTGGATGTAGACTAAGAGGGATACACAGAAAAAGTCAGAGCAGCCCGAGGTCTTCTTATGCCAGCCTCCACACTATGCCTATTTTTCGGCCGATGCCCTGACTCCGACATGAGATCGACTGACTGACGTCTGTGTTGGATGAGTCGGACTACATACAGCTGTTCACACACAACGGTGAGCAGTTTCGCGAGTAGATCTACATGTACATGATTGTAGTCCTGCTGTCTGTTCACACAGCCGCGCTTGACCGACGGTCGGTGGCAGGCGCTAGACACTAAGACAGAGGAAATGCGATGCTTGTACAGTAGTTTGTAGTAATACTGGTAGGTCTACTACTACAAAACTCCTACACTGTAGTACTAGTAGTAGGTCTACCAGGGAGTCGTATATTATAGATCTACGCATTAGTTTTTACACTAGCTACAGGACAAAAGGCGTGATAAGGCTAGCATCGACTACCTGCGGCCTCCTTCCTCCGTGCTGCATCATCACGTGGAAAATTGTCGAACATCGAGTCGTCCACCAACAAATGTTCGTGATTGCGACCAGGTGGGTGACAGGGTGTAGGACGTCGACATTTGGCACAGTGTATTCTCCCATCTTGCTCACTGCAGGCTGGAAGACAGTCATTGCATACCTTATGTAGACACTTTAAGAGTTTGCCTGCTTTCTGAAACTCATCCTTGCAGAACACACACTGTGGCCGCATCTTCCAATAGAATAGTAAAACTGATAAAAAGTGAAGGTAAGTTCAATGCTACAAACAACACGAAGAACAGGCACAGCAAATCTAAACTTTTCATTTTACTGAAGTCATTGGAAACAATATAGTTTGAACAAGTTGTAGGATCCACACGCCATACAAATATCCAGCGCTATGTTTATGTCGGACTGGCAACCTTCACAAAGCATCGGTATAATTGTCAAACATAGTAGGTAAAGAGGGTATCGCAAATTGTGAACGTTTTCGTGCAAAGATTAGATTACTCAGCTTATGGTAAAATCATTTTAATTTTTCTATTTTGTAACGAGGGCTATCAGGATCTCACGCATGACAATTTTGTTGGCAACGATGCCACCGTTCCTACTGCTTCGCACCAATGCATGGACACTGCAGCTCCAGGAATGCAAAGCCACTAATGCTGGCAAAGTCATGTGATGTATGAGGTTTACTCGTGAAGGGTTTCACCTGCTCTAGACTTCGTGCGAGACTAGATTCGAAGTTGGCGGATACCTGGAGCATATACACGATTGTAATTTAGCAAGGTGTCACTACAAAGCAAGGCTGTCGCTGGGGGCGCTAATATACCATTATCTGCACATGTTGCAAAACGGTTGGAGGGTAGGGGTGTGCGGATAATGCTCGAAAAGGTGGCAGATTCTGCTCGAAAAGCAGTGAAAATGGCAGAACCATTCAAACCTTATGGCGGGCAATTCCTTGAATTCTGCTCTATTTCTTTATCCACATACCAAATATGCATGAAACTTACCAGAAAAAGTACCGAATTCTGCCAATTTTTCTGCCGGCATTATCCGCATATGCCTGTTGGAGGGAGAGTGGCTTAGCTTCCACGACTTAACTCATGTCGGTGACCAAGGTGCCTTGTGGCTTACAGTGTCGCTGGTAACTCCATTGTTGCCAAACCAATAAAGAAGAACCTGTCAAGGCGACCACTCGTATAAGGCGACCACCTGTCCCAGACGACCACTGCCGCCAGGACCAAGGGATTCTTTTCCAGTCAAATGACCCTCGATAAGGAGACCACCTGCTTACAGAGACTACAGTTTGAAGGTCCCTTGAGCGACCATCTTATAGGGTACTAGCAGCACCCGGCCAGCGTTGCCTGGCCGAACGTGGCATGCGGGTGAAGCAAGTACATGAACAGCACACGTGCTCATCACGTGGTGGTGGCTACACGATTCGCACGCTTCGCGTGCTCAGTGCTTCTGTGGCTGCTTCCGCTAGCTACACGATTCGCACCCTTCGCGTGCTCAGTGCTTCTGCGGCCGCTAGCTACACTGTTCACACGCTTCGCGTGCTCAGGGCAGCGCTGCTCCGCAGCGCTTCTGCGTAACACACAGACAAACACACGTCCCAGGTGCCTCTTCTTTATAGTATATATTCACAAGAAGTGAAAATGAACGAAAACACGTTTGTGTAAAAGTGGACAAGCTACCCATCGGATTCACACAGACAACAGACCCGTGCAAACGTCGCATGCATCTGTGTAGTTATGTAACTAAAAAAATTATTGATTGCCATACTCAAGTACGTTAGCTGTTTTAACACGCCCGCAAAGGACAAACGTGGGCCTAGGACCCCCGTGCAAGTTTATCAAGATTTTGCACGCACTTAGCTAATATAATAGGAGTAAAAAGAGCACCGCACACGTGAGTTTGCGCGTTGTGTGAATCCCCTATTACTATAAGTCAGGTTTCACTGTATCCCGATAATGGTATCATGCAGGGATTGCTGCAATCGAGTGTTTCCCTTCAGCTGTCTTATGTCCCTCATCCTTGAAGCGCATCTTGACACTTCTTGGCATGTTCCCTGTGTCAGTGAACACAGGTATTTTCAAATTTGAATAAACAATTTGAATAAAAAATTGGACGAGAGCGGAGATTACGTTTTAGTGGACTCATAGAGCACTCATGGTTTATCGGGTGTTAGCGGCCGTCGTGAGATCCACTCGGGAACGGACACGATAATTTACTTTTTTTATAGAGCACTCATAGACATTAATGAGAGCAAACCCGCGCTATAAACTGGGCATCTAAGCATGGAAGTTGTTAACAATAATAATAATAGTACTATTACTCCGTTCAAGGGGAAGTTCGAGTCGAAGATGTTGTCCGGCTATGCGCCCCCGTTCCCCTCTCCCCGACTTACGCGACTCCCTTCGTAACAAGATGAGCCTAATGAGAGTAATACATGTATTGCGCAAGTTAGATATATAGATCTGGGTACAGCACTTCATGGATTGTTGTTCGTAAATTGTTCATACTTAGACATTGTACCGTTGCTGGTCTTGAGGGTATGCCATTTTCAAGGGTCCCTTCAAAATCATTCTATAGATCTTTCACAGTTAACCTACACAATATCATTTAACCTATATGGGAAATTTGAGCTAAATCAGAAAGATCGAGTTGCCCACCTTTTTAGTTTCTCAAACCTGCTCTCCTTACTGCGTGTGTGTGTGTGGGGGGGGGGGTGAGGGAGGAAGCAATGAAATCACGAACAAAGCCAGCAGATTCTGAAGAGATACTCTTTCAGTAGATTTCAGTTGCAAGTCCGTTTCATAACAGGATACACTTCGACCATGGACAGCGGGATGTACTGTTCACGATATTTTTATATTATAGTTCCCCGGAACACTGGAGCTCACGTTTCCCCCGCCGACTTGACTTGCAATCATTTTTTTATGCAACTATCGCTCAAGCGCACATCATACTTGCTTGAGAGGTACCACAATCGTCATAGGAAGCTGAGACACAGTAATAATACTAAGTCCATATTCTTCGTGTTCCCACAATGTCTGAAGTTCACTCCTATCTGACATGCTCTCTTTTCGTCGTGACTGCGCTAACACAGATAGAGACATCCTGGGCCAAGTCAATGATTCCCTTTCGTTACTTGTTGTGCAAACTCAAGCTGGATACAAATCGATCTCATTCACTGGCATGCTGCAACCCTGTTCATCCCAGTCCCCGCCCCCCCCCTTCCCAATATGTACTCTCTTGTACCATCAACCTTCAATGCGACGGACCCCACGATATGCGGTAAGCCTTTGGGTCCTCCTAATGAAGTTATTATTTTTATTATTATTGCTTGGTGCCGACCGCTTTAATGAGCTTCCAGAATCCTTTCGCACTAGTCATATCCCCAATTCATTTCGTCAGGAACGTAACACAGTCATTCATCTTGAGCACCCCCTAAGAAGACCTTAGGGTCTGTGGGGCATGCCCAAGTCGCATAATTATAATAAAATAGAATACAACAAAAACAAGTCGCTACCACGAACTCTATGTTCTGCGTACACTTCGAAGGGTCTAAGGTAGCACCAGCGGATCGAATTCAGTTGCGAGATGACAATTGTGATATGTGATGATTGCATAAGTATAATCATACTTCGAAGTATATATATATATAGCTGGTCCCCATAAATTAGCTCGTACATTGTTGCCGAGCCACAAAGATGTAGGCGGAGATGACGAAAATCACTTGCTCTCACGTGTGGGTTTTGATCCCAGCCGTCGTCCCAATAGAACCCGGGAATGTATCAACTACAAGCTGAAGAGTGTTTGCACCAATACGCCACCAAATCCTACAGTTGTTATCCTATTCCAAAGGTGATATTTTGCACATCTTCCTTACACCGTTAAGTCGTAAATGGTTCACAAAATGGCGCTGGACTTATGGATGACGATGGTATCTATCAGCTCACATCCTCAGGTCATATTCCTCTCAGTGACGTTAAAAAGAAATCCTCACATCCTCTAAGCCATGTTGTTCCCTGCGACGTGTAATCCCTGGTCAGTTTACTTTGTGCGACTGGATGATGCGGCCACCCTGTGTATTCTGTAGAGATGGAGTCGATAAAGAAGGCAAACTCCTCACCTGTCTTCACAAGGTCTGCATGGAGTGCTTGGCAGCCAGTGTTCAAGACGACGGGAGAATAATCTGTGCCAAGTGTCGACGTCCTACGCCATGTCCACCTCCTGGTCGCAATCACGAACAGCTGTTGGTGGACGATTCCATGTTCGACAATGTTCCGCACGATCATGCAGAACGGAAGGTGGAGTGCGCTAGTGATGATATTAATAATAATGAAGTTCAAGAATCAAGCAGCTCCAGCCAAAGTGGCCAGAAAACGATACCTCGACAGGGGCGAGTGCACCATTGTCCTGTCCATGGCAAGATGAAGATTCGACATTACTGTACCAAATGTAAAGAGGTTCTGTGTGAAAAGTGTAAGCTCCAAAGCAAACACGCTTCACATACTGATCAGATTGGCGATATCAGTTCAGATGCTGTACCTTTACGTCACAGACTGACGGAGCGCCTGAGAAACATATCACCCCAAGACAAGGAAGAAGAAGTGGAAGCAGGCATGAAACACGCTGGTGATCTCATTGAAGCATTTGGCTGTGACCTCCAAGGAAAAGTAGCTGATATCAAGAGATTGATACATGAACACTGCGATGAGCAACTTCACCGGATCAAGCAACGAAAAGAAGAACTGATGAATGAGGCGGAATTGCAAAGTAAGAAGTTCAGTGAGCTACATGCTCAAACATTGACAGAGTACAATGGAGCTTTCCTCAAGCCCAATGCTTTGAAAGACATCAGCAAATCTGCTCTAACGAATGAAGACCTCCTCAAAATGTATGCACACGTCACTGATGTTCTTACAAGTTCTTTGCAGTACCTTTGCGACAAGAATTATTCTCTGATGCGGAGGCTAGCGCTTGATTTCCAGAACCTTTCTGGTTTGGAAGGCATTATTCGCGCTACAGGAAAGGTCGAGGACAACACTGATATCGATTTGTCCAGGTGTGAATTTTCCCTACAGAACGATTCGTTCATCGGTTATGTAGGCGAGGAAACGGAAATTATAGCTTTGGTGAAAAATTGGCAAGGCAAAGCCATATCTATACCCGCATTGAAAGCCTGCAGTATTCAAATATGGGCAACTAAAATCCTAGCTGATAGTACAGCAACCCCAGTGCCCTTGCTGATATCAGGTTATAGCAAAGGTGAAGTATGTGCTCGTTTCCAGTATCATGAGGACGGTGTTTTCTTTCTGGAATTACGCTTGGATAGCCCTGGTGTCTTGCCGAAATTAAAAGGGTACGATTTGCACGAAGATGTGTTCACAGACAGCCCTTTTAGTGCTGAACTTTTGATATACAAAAGCAGGGACATTGTGTTTGATGGCGTCCACAGCTCTCCGAAAGGATTTATACGACCATCCCTAAGTTATTCTATTGAAAACTTAGCATACACGCATGTCACCCTGTGTCAAATTGAGGATGGTTTTTGTAGTATCCGAGCTCTAGAACCTATTCAAGATCGTTATTTTGCAATTGCAATAGAAATTGTGCAATGCACAGCCAGAAAGTTAGACATAGGGTTTACTTGGGACTGTGGACAGAGTGGCCCGACTATGAGACAGGTTCTTGCATCCTCCGCTAAAAATAGCCCCTTCTCAACTCCTATTTCTGGATGCTGTACTGGTGAGACGATACATGTATCGCGCTCTTGTAAATCGCCAAATACCTATAACATTGAGCACATGTCCAAAGATTACACACTGATTAAGGAACGCGATGTAGATATAAGTGCCAGTAAGAAGCCCTTCTTGATGGTTCGCATGTCTCACCGCGGTACATCTGTTAAGATATACCATTATAACTTCCGCTCAATTTATGAGTAAATGTAAATATACTCATGCCTCGGAGTAGAAGAGCCGATTACCCCAACCCATACGCCTCACCAATCTCGGGCAGAATGTACAATGTACGGCATTCGCTGATTTTCTTCTTCATGTCCTAGCTGCTGTGGCATATTTTATAGTGAATGGATGGTCTCGTTAGTACTGAACATCTTTTTTGTTTGTTTTATTAATTTGGTTGCGAGGTGTGAACAATGCCACATTGTGAATGTATGGTCCGTTAGTACTGAAAATATGTTTTGTTTGTTTCGTTAATTTGGTTGCGAGGCGTGAACAATGCTACATAATGTGTTCGCTGTGTTTTTGTTGTTGTTACGATATTTTGAGGCATGTCCCGCAAAACCAGGGTTTGGTGATATTTGGCGAAAATGAGTCTTTGATCGCTTTGAAGCTTTTGAAGCTTTGGAGCTCTGGGCACCTTCCAAGATGGTAAAAAGAACGGCCGAAATCATAGGTGAAGCTCTACAAAAATGATCAACAAAAAGCCAAACTGGAACGCAGTTACAATTGGCTTGAATGGAGTGGTTGAGAATAATTTAGCATATTTGTAGGTGTTAAGGGAAGCATAGAGTACTATTTAACAAAAGAGCTTGAAAGCTCAGGGCCCTCGCTATGTTATTTTGCCTAGGTCATCATGCATGGTAATCAAACTGACTGAAACGCTTTTTCAATACAATGATAAAAATAAAAATCGGCCCGCTCCTCATGTTGTTCTGAAAACAGGACGATCATGAAGTACATATATTCCCTGGCTAGGCCTTACATGGGATTCGAACTCGCACTATCACCCTCCATCCGTTACCTGACACTCTTAGCATACATACACATTCTTCCGAGATGCTTCACGTGATGATTTTGCTTTGAAACTCCTATTTGAACAAGGTGGCCAGCTCTCTTTTACAATGACAAAATAGAAATTCGCCTACAACAAAATACACGAGTATTCTCATATGCATACCTACATGTATGTGTCCATGCATGCTAGAGATCAACATGAAAAAGGGAAAAGATTACTAAGGCTTCTTCTATTCATTAGTCGACTTCTTTTGTAAACGATTTTTTTAGTCATTTTTTTCATAGCCAAATGAGTTACCTTTGAAAGTTATCATTTTCAACGGTCTTCATAATCGTGATACTCGTGCAACCGATGTCAACCTCACCCTGAGAATAATAATAATATTTTTTCTTCAGACTTTTCCCGTTTGTGTCTTTCCCTCAAACTAGTCAAGAATAATGATAATATCTTTATTAGGATGACCCAGAGGCTTGTCGCCTATCAAGGGGTTCACCGCTTTGAAGGCTGTGCATGTACATGTAACATAATATGAGCTAAAGTGAAAGTAGTGAAAAGCTAATCAGCTCATCTCTGACGTAGCTCCACCTCTCCTTCCATCATGATCGACATCAACTTGTACATGTACATGCACACCCTTCAAAGCGATGAACCCCTTGATAGGCGACAAGCCTCTGGGTCATCCTAATAAAGATACTATTATTATTATGAAGTTGATTGTTCCAACTAGGAACACACGCTTCTTGCCGAACTTGACACTTGACTGACTCACGACCGCCATCCGGAGCACACGAGGAGCACGTCGCACCTTCCACTCGGCAAACCTCCAAGAAAGCACCAGTCCCTGCTCAATACATGGTGTTTCGGGGAATTCACCCCTCATCAGTTGAGCTTGAGTAGGCTGAGGAAGATTGTGCCTGAAAAGCACCACGTATATACTGCTCTGCAGATCAAACCATCACCAGGGATACAAACTTACAGCGACGCTTTGTTTCCAGCGCGACAAACACCTCGTGAAGCTCCAGGTAGTAGCGTGAGTCAGAGTCGCTCATGGAGTTGTGATAAACAGACGTTGAGAGCCAGTATAGCTATTCGCAACGCTGTCACCTCCAACAACTAGTCGCACGCAACTGATGAGGGGTGAATTCCCCGAAACACCGTGTATTGAGCAGGGAGTGGTGCTTTCTTGCAGGTTTGCCGAGTGGAAGGTGCGACGTGCTCCTCGTGTGCTCCGGATGGCAGTCGTGAGTCAGTCAAGTGTCAAGTTCGGCAAGAAGAGTGTGTTCCTAGTTGGAACAATCAACTTCATGACTATTACCGCCGAAGTCGCAACTTCTAAGTTCGTATTATTATTATTTCTCCTTTATTCACTTCTTTCGAAGGCGATAAGCCAGACCCACCGGGAAATATTTCCATGGGTGGGACAGCAAAAAGAAAGTGAAAAAACAAAAACAAAAATAAATAAATAAATAAAACCTAAAAACCAAAGGGACAAGAACTAGTTGAAGGAAGAGGAAGAAAGGAAAGAAACTCAATCCGAACTCCAACATCAAAACAATAATAAAGAATTTGCAGCGACAGGCAAAATACATCAACCAATGAAGGGAGTAGTAACAAAGGAAATATCAGTCTTTATCAGTCGTTATTCAAGTCTCTTAGCTATTGAACATGCAAACGCAGCAGGGCCAAGGCGGTGTTTGCACCTACATGTTAAGGATAGTTCTCAGTATTTTAATCGAACCTTGTATAGCCTCCTGTTGCACAATAGCCAGGTCTCCTCCCTGCACAGTCCGAAGGCATTGAGGAGTCTCCCCCACCAAGCCTCCCAGGGCACCGACAACCACAGGGACCACGTCAACCTGGTTGAGGGACCAAATCCTCGAAATCTCCCGCTTCAAATCATAATATTTCGAGCGCTTTTCAGCCATTTTCTTATTGATGTTGTTCTCACCAGGAACGCTGATGTCTATAATGTAGGCGATGCGCTCCTTGTCATCAACAAGGAGCAGATCGGGCCTGTTTGCTGATAGTTTCAGGTCAGTTGGGACCGAATACTCCCAATAGAGGCGATACTGATTACTCTTGACCAATGCCTTGAGCTGGTGGTCGAATCGTGAAGCACCAGTAGGTAGATCTCGTGCTTTACACATTTCGAAGTGCACATACTTTACTATCCGGTTATGTCGTTCAATGTAACTGGTCCGAGCAAGAACTGGGCAGGCACTGACAATGTGGTCAATTGTTTCTAAGCTGCCCTTGCAAAGCCTGCAATTGGCATCAGTTCGAGGAATTGACTTCATTATGGCGTATTGGTAATTTTTCGTTTTGAGGGATTGGTCTTGTGCTGCCATAATCATGCCTTCAGTTGAAGGTTTCAGTGTCCTTGATTTCAACCACATGAAGGTAAGCTCCTTATCTAGGCGATTCTCCTCCAATCGGCTCCAATATCTCCCATGCAGCGGCATAGTGGAAAGTGTTTTGGATTTTCGCTCAGCGCACGCTTGTTTAATGGTATGCTTATTGGGTAAAGCTGGTCCAGCTGCTGGCAGATCCAAACTCGACAGGAACTTAGCGGCCTTTGCAGTTATTGAGTGGCTTTTTGTTGTAGGTTTTTGTTATATTATTATTATTATTATTATTATGAAGTCTGAAGAAAATGTTGAACAGTCTCTGCTGGGGTGACGACTACACCATAGCTCAGTGGTTAGAGCATCGCTAGCTACAAGCGAGGGTCCCTGGTTCGAGTCCTGGTGGTGACAGTAAATTTTTTCTTCAGACTTTTCCCGTTTGTCTCTTTCCCTCAAACTAGTGATTATTATTATTATTATTATTCTCTTTCCCTCAAACTAGTGAAGATTATTATTATTATTATTATTATTATTCATCTCATCGAATGGATGCAATTACCACCCGCGAGGCTCGCACTCACGCACACACCCCCCCCCCCCCCCCCACACACACACGCACGCTCACACACACAGGTACGCACACACACACACGTGCACTCACACACACAAACACATACATACACACACTATCTTTCTCTGCCTCTGTCTCTCTCTTTCCCTCTCTGTCTGGCCTCGTCACCTTCACATCTAATTGGCTATAACACCAGTTGAGACATGCACTTCACGCTTACCCATCATCACCTGACTTGAGATCTTGCAAGTTGAGACATTTGTTTTAGGCTATTACCTGGCGTGCGATATTGCGGGTAGGTTCTGTTTTTGTTTCTGAATATGTGACATGATCTTCAATGTTAGTCTCAATTCTTAGCACTAGTTATGATGTTCCTGGTATATTGCCACGTTATTGTTATTACCCTTTTTTCTGTAGTTATATTGTTGTTTTGTTCACAGGAGTCACATATCCCTGAAGATGCCCTCTTGGGCGAAAATTTGGAAAGGAGTTTGAAGTTTGGTTTTGAGAGATTTGGAGAGACTTTAATTTTTTTTTGTAGCCAAGGACTTTGTGCGGCCGTGGGCGGTGAAAGAAAATTAGAAATTATTATTATTATTATTAAAATAACCTACGTGGAGATAATAATTTTAATATAGCTATGAATAGGATGAAGGCCGCATACATCACGCAACTACGTTACTTGTTTGACATGTATTACTGTGTATTTTATAACAAAAATATTATTGAAAACCCAGAATCGATTTTCTTGTTCCTATCATCAGCGGGAAAAACGGAACTAAGGATACAACCAAAGAAACTGAAGTTAAGTACTGTAAATAGAAAGGTCTTAGAAATAACATCAAGATACAAGTGCAATAAAACCACTAGAGGAAAAGCAGAAAAGGTAACAAGATTACATAACCAAAGGCGAGAAGGCACTGAACGAAGTGTCAACCTACGAATGCAACTCCGTTTTTCCCACTGATGATAGGAACGAGAAAATCGATTCTGGGTTTTCAATAATATTTTTGTTATAAAATACACAGTAATACATGTCAAACAAGTAACGTAGTTGCGTGATGTATGCAGCCTTCATCCTATTCATAGCTATATTAAAATTATTATTATTAACTGGTTTGAGGGAAAGAGACAAACGGGAAAAGTCTGAAGAAAAAATTGACTGTCACCACCATGACTCGAACCAGGGACCCTCGCTTGTAGCCAGCGATGCTCTAACCACTGAGCTATGGTGTAGTCGTCATCCCAGCAGAGGCCGTTCAACATTTTCTTCAGACTTCGTAACTCACACTTCCTGTGAATCCACACAGGCGGGTGGGACGCAGCCCTCACTGTAACCCACACACTTCACGTACAAACTAGCACGCGGGGAGCCCCAAGTCATAAAATATTAACTGGTTTGAGGGAAAGAGACAAACGGGAAAAGTCTGAAGAAAAAATTGACTGTCACCACCAGGACTCGAACCAGGGACCCTCGCTTGTAGCCAGCGATGCTCTAACCACTGAGCTATGGTGTAGTCGTCATCCCAGCAGAGGCCGTTCAACATTTTCTTCAGACTTCGTAACTCACACTTCCTGTGAATCCACACAGGTGGGTGGGACGCAGCCCTCACTGTAACCCACACACTTCACGTACAAACTAGCACGCGGGGAGCCCCAAGTCATAAAATATTAACTGGTTTGAGGGAAAGAGACAAACGGGAAAAGTCTGAAGAAAAAATTGACTGTCACCACCAGGACTCGAACCAGGGACCCTCGCTTGTAGCCAGCGATGCTCTAACCACTGAGCCATGGTGTAGTCGTCATCCCAGCAGAGGCCGTTCAACATTTTCTTCAGACTTCGTAACTCACACTTCCTGTGAATCCACACAGGCGGGTGGGACGCAGCCCTCACTGTAACCCACACACTTCATGTACAAACTAGCACGCCGGGAGCCCCAAGTCATAAAATATTAACTGGTTTGAGGGAAAGAGACAAACGGGAAAAGTCTGAAGAAAAAATTGACTGTCACCACCAGGACTCGAACCAGGGACCCTCGCTTGTAGCCAGCGATGCTCTAACCACTGAGCTATGGTGTAGTCGTCATCCCAGCAGAGGCCGTTCTTTATTGTTATCATTATTAAGTAGTGGTTGCGATTTCGGCGATGATTTGTAAGAAGTGTCAAGTGTCAAGTAAAGTCGGTGGAATAGCGCGAGCTCCGGTGTGGGGAGCAAACCATTTCTTCTTCTTCTTATTATTATTATAACTATGGCTCAATTCGACCTTAGAAGTTGGGACTTCGGTGTTAATAGTCATGAAGTTGGTTGCTCCAACTAGGAGCACACGCTTCTTGCCGAACTTGACACTTGACTGTCTCACGACTGCCATCCGGAGCACACCAGGAGCACGTCGCACCTTCCGCTCGGCAAACCTGAAAGAAAGCACCACTCCCTGCTCAATACACAGTGTTTCGGGGAATTCACCCCTCATCAGTTGAGCTTGAGTAGGCTGAGGAAGATTGTGCCTGAAAAGCACCACTATATACTGCTCTCCAGGCCCAACCATCACCAGGGATACAAACTTGCAGAGACGCTTCAACAAAGCGTGTGTGCTCCTAGTTGGAGCAACCAACTTTATGCCTCAATTGTTTTTAATATATAGAGCAATATCCAGAGACTTCACGGTCATGGTTGCTAAAATCCAGAGGTCATGACTTTGCACCATCCATAATGTACATCTACATGTAGTATGATGTACACGGAGTTTTGCGGACTACCCGTCACTATCTCGTCCGCCCCTGGGATGTCTGGTAAAGGCTAATTCACGTGCTTCTTCTGCTGCATGTACTGTATCAGTGACAGAAAGAACTTTTAAAAAAAGAGACGAGTTCGAGCATACAATAATGTATTGCCATGATTTCTACCCTGCTTTTCATTGAAAACACTATCCGCATGACCTCCGAACCCTTTACCATGCAGACCACCAGCACTGATCAGTGAAGGCTACATACGAGAACTATGCTACAATCATGTAGGTATGCTCCTACTTCTGAAAGGATGCAAAATCATGCTCCAAATTGTCAACCACCAAATTATGCCAATAAGTTTGCAGGCATAATCCGCTGGTGCCTACTGTGAACTTGAAAACTAAATCCCTGCCATATGCAGCTCTGGTGTTGGATGCAGACTTGTCAGACAGAAAAGAGCCAAGGGCTGGGAAGAATGCTCCAACCATGTATTGCTCTCCAACGCACCGCAGGTCGTAGACACGTGCATTTATACAGGTATGTAACTGTGACAAATTTCATGCGCACAGCAAGCGTGCATGTATAATTGCAACAATTTTGTTTACAAAAAATCTTGTATCAAGTAAGGTTTAGTTCATTCAGGGCTGTCTCCGTATCTCACCGACTTATCCAGCTGCGAATAGTTGCCACGGACGGGAGTACTGAATCTCATTCGGCACTTTCAGCGCTGCTGTCCGCGTCGACACTTCGTGTCACGGATCTTTCAAACTCAACATCTGCGCTGCCTCCGCTGATGGCGTGTGACTGTTCCCTCGTTACTTTCATCTCGTCACTTTCACCTGATTTTTTTTTCACCTGATTGTCCTGCTGTGGACTATGGAAGGCAGCGGAGTGATTCTGGAGACCCAGCTGCCAAAATAATATTCTTGACGCTCGTGCTCCATCAAGAATCTGTGACGGGATCGTTCCGCCAATAAATTATTTGTTTCGAACTGTCGTTCTGTGAACTGTCGGGACACCATATGCCTACCGCTCGAGCTCTCTATTCAGTACTTGTAGTACTAGTGCGTTGAGGTCGTGTGACTCGTGTGACTCGTGTCCTTTAACCTCCTCTCAAACAAACACAGGAAGATCGTTACTAGTAAAATCTCTGTATCCGCAAGCCGAAATATTCGCCAAAAACGAGACTTATCGAAAAATCGCTAAGCTTTCGCCAATTTTGGAGGGTTCCTTTGAGAATCGCCGAAACCCTTCCAAATCTTCCAATATTTCACCAATTTTGAAGCCAGTATGCTTTGTGTGTGTGGGGGGCGGGGGGGGGGGGGGGGATGGTAGGGGAGAAAGCAATAAATTCACGAACAAAGCCAGCAGATTCTGAATAGATATTCTTTCAGTAGAGTTCAGTTGCAACTCTGATTCTCTCTCTTTCTCAATTCTAGTTACTAGTGTAGTATCCCTGCCCGACCAATACGGAAGTAGTACGGAACTAATACGGAGCTTTGCCTGATGTATAGTTAGTGTATCTCCGTATGTAAGCGTACGGCGTCTGCTGCATAAAAGCGGCTGCGCATTTCTGTTTTGATTAAGATTAGATTAGATAGCAACGAAAGCTAACTCGAAGAAGAAGTAGTGAACCTCTAGGTGAGCACCGGAGAGAAAGTCATTTATTTTGCCGCTTCTTCTTTCACTAATAATTATATCTCAGCTGTGTACCTGAGAGAAGTAGAATAAAACTAACTATTGTTGATTTCACCGCGCCTACCACTCGGCTACCTGTTACACTAGTACCGGTAACACTGGAGCTCATACACTTCCCACAGAGTTGACTTGACAACATTCTTCTTATAATTTTCGCCCAAGTCACTATCACTAATTCTAAGTTCTGTGTACACTTCGTTGGGTCTAAGATAGTGCCAGAGGATCGAATTCTGTTGCGAGATAACAACTGTGGTAGGTGATGATTGCATTATCCTAATCATTCTGTCACTGGTTCCCACGAATTGGCTATTGCATTGTTGCTGAGCCGCAAAGATGTAGGCAGACATGACGAAAACCACTTGCTCTCACGTTTGATTTTTAACCCCAGTCGTCGTTCCAATAGAACCCGGGAATGGATCAACTACTAGAGTTTTCACCAACACGCCACCGATTCCTGCAATTGTTATCCTATTCCAAAGGTGATATTTTCCACATCTTCCTTATACTGTTTTAAAAGTCGTAAGTGGTGCACCAACATGGCGCTGGACGTATGTATGACGGTGGTATCTCTAAGCTCACACACTCTGGTCATATTACTCTCAGTGACGTTAAAAAGAAATCCTCACATCCTCTAAGCAATGTTGTTCTCAGCGACGTATAATCCCTGGTCAGTTTATTTTGTGCGACTTTATGATGCGGCCACCATATGTATTCTGCAGAGATGGAGTCGGTAAAGAAGGCAAACTCCTCACGTGTCTTCACAAGATCTGCAAGGAATGCTTGGCAGCCGGTGTTCAGCGAGACGGGAGAATACGTTGTGCCAAGTGTCGACGTCCAACGCCATGTCCACCTCCTGGTCGCAGTCACGAAGAGCAGTTGGTGGACGATTCCATGTTCGACAATGTTCCATGTGATCTTGTAGATGAAGTTCATCAACTTCGAAATTGCGAAGAGATGCAACTTGATACAATTCCACCAGATTCAAGCAGCTCCATCGAAAGTTACCAGAAAACGATATCTCGACCGGGGCGAGTGCACCATTGTCCTGTCCACGGCAAGATGACCGTGCGATATTATTGTGCCAAATGTAGAGAGGTTCTGTGTGAAAAGTGTAAGCTTCAAAGCAAACACGCTTCTCATACAAATCAGATTGGCGATATAAGTGCGGAAGCTGCAGTTGTACGTAAGAGACTGACGGAGCGTCAGAGAAAGATATCACCCGAAGACAACGAAGAAGAAGTGGAAGCAGGCATGAAACGCGCTGTTGATCTCATTGAAGCATTTGGCTGTGACCTCCAAGGAAAAGTAGCTGATATCAAGAGATTGATACATGAACACTGCGACGAGCAACTTCACCGGATCAAGCAACGAAAAGAAGACCTGATGAACGAGGTTGAATTGCAAAGTAAGAAGTTACGGGAGCTACAGGCTCACACATTTGCCGAGTGCAATGGAGTTTTCTTCCAACCCAATGCTTTGAAGGCCATCAGCAAATCTTCTCTGAGGAATGAAGATCTCCTCAAAATCCATCCACACTTGACTGAAGTTCTTAGAAGTTCTTTGCAGTACTTCGGCGACAAGAATTATTCTCTGATGCGGAGATTAGCGTTTGAGTGCCAGAACCTTTCTGGTTTGGCAGGCATTATCGGCAGTACAGGAGAGGTCGTGGACAACACTCATATCGATTTGTCCAGGTGTGCATTTTCCGAACAGAACAATATGTACATCGGTTATGTAGGCGAGGAGACGAAAATTACAGCTTTGGTAAACAATTCGCAAGGTGATCCCATATCTGAACCCGCATTGAAAGTCTGCAGTATTCAAATCTGGGCAACTAAAATCCAAGCTACGATGATCCCAGTGCCCGTGCCGATATCAGGTTATAGCAAAGGTGAAGTGCGTGCTCACGTTCAGTGTACTGAAGCGGCTGTTTTCCTTCTGGAAATGCGCTTGGATAGTCCTTGTCCATTGCCAAAACTGCAAGGATACGAGTTGATCGACGATTTGCGCACATGCAGCCCTTTGAATGCCAAACTTTTGGTTTACGGCTGCAGGTCCATTACATTTGGTGACGTCCACAGCTCTCCGAAAGGATTTATACGACCATGCCTAAGTTATTCTATTGAACACGTAGCATACACGCATGTCACCCTGTGTCAAATTGAGGATGGAACTGCTAGTATCCGAGCCCTAGAACCTATTCAAGAACGTTATTTTGCAGTTGCAATAGAAATTGTGCACTGCACATCCAGTCAGTTAGACATAGGGTTTACGTGGGACTGTGGACAGAGTGATCAGAACAAGAAAATGATACTTGCATCCTCCGCTAAAAATAGCTCCTCCTCAACTCCTATTTCTGGATGCTGTGCTGGTGAGACGATACATGTATCACGCTCTCGCGAGTCGCTGATTACCTATAACATTGAGCACTTGTCCAATGATTACACGCTGATTGAGGAACGCGATGTATATGTAAGCGCCAGTAAGAAGCCAATCTTGATGGTTCGTATGTCTCACCCCGGTACATCTGTTAGGATATTATCTATATGAATTGGACGTCTGTTCAAGTTGTAAATAAATGGATGCATACTTAGGAGTAGAGGAGTCAAATAGCCCAACGCACGGCCCGCATCAATTTCGGAAACAAAGCACAATGTACGTCATTCACTGATTTTTAATCTTCCGTAATCATCCACCACCCCACACTGCTGCGCTCTAATCATGTCCTGGACAATGGCCAGCTTCTGTGGCATACAATGTATATAATTTATATTGAATGTATGGTGTCGTCAATACTGATATTTTGTTTTGATCGTTCTACAATGTATGTGTGTTAATGTGAGCAAGCTCCACTACAGCCACTTCATCACTTAAAAAACTGTACATACACCTTCTCCAAATCAACTGGCCTCTTTGCTGCAAATTACATTGTCTCAGTCAAATTTTCAACCATGAGCTCGGCTATCCCAATGATTGAGAAGAAAGACAAGTGATGTGGACCGATATCAGGCAACACAATGTGGAACGAAACTACACCAAACGTGATAAAATTGCACCATCCTTTCCGCACATGCACACACATACACATACCCATGCACATGCCAAAACTAAGAGACACACACTCATACTCACACTCGCACCAACACACACGCGCTAACACCAGCTCACACTCCGAATCATACCCACACTTACACGCGTTTAGCAAAGAAACACGCACACATACACACAAAATACCCATTCTACCTGAAAACAAGATGTGAATAGTGGCGGGACTATGACAAAAAGAGATGAGATTCCGTCCCCAAACTGCACTTACGCTAAAACATTGTGCTGAACAGTATAACAATATTTGGTTGTACATAATTATATTAGGATTAGGTTTGCTCCCACACTGTAGCTCGTGCTATTCCGCCGACTTGACTTGACACTTGACTGACTCACGACTGCCATCCAGAGCACAAGAGAAGTCCATCGAACCTTCGACTCGGCGAACCTGCAAGAAGGCAACACTCCCTGCTCTATACACAGTGTTTCGGGGAATTCATCAGTTGAGCTTGAGTAGGCTGAGGAAGATTGCGCCTGAAGAGCACGACTCATAATAGTGCTCTCCAGGCACAAACATCACCAGAGATACAAACTTACGGAGACGCTCTGTTTGCAGCGCGACAAACACCTCGTGAACACCAAATAGCAGCGTGAGTCAGTGTCGCTCTTGGACGGTGAGAGCAGACGTAGAAGACCCTCGGTCATTCAGAACACTGTCACCTCCAAACCAGCTAGTCAGCAAATCCATTCCTAAACAATTATCGCCGAAGTCGCAACCGCTATTTCATAATTATATTATTTTTGATAGGATTGGGAGAACTTCGAAATTCAAAGGATCAGTTGGGGAAGTGAACTGCCTGAAAAGAGAAAAAACCGCCAGACCCACCAGGACTCGAACCCGGGACCTTGCTTGCGATAAGCAATGCTCTAACCACTGAGCTATGGGACAGGGCTGAACCTAGAAGGCGCTGACAAGTTTTTAACCTCAAAGGCAGCTCACAACATTTGCCGCATATATTGATAGAACTTGGGTCTTTCTCCCTCCCCCAGGGGACCAACCACGGTCAGTGTCTAGACCCTACCAGAAGTGAAAGAGAATGATAAATTTTTGAACGGATTGGGAGAACTTCAAATTCAAAGGATCAGTTGGGGAAGTGAACTGCCTCAAAAGAGAAAAACCCGCCAGACCCACCAGGACTCGAACCGGGGCCTTGCTTGTCAAGAGCAATGCTCTAACCACTGAGCTATGGGATCGGACTGAACCTAGAAGGCGCTGACAGGTTTTTCACTCCAAAGGCAGCTCACTACACGTGCCACACATATTGATGGCACTTGGGTCTTTCTCCCTCCCCCTCGGGACCAACCACGGTCAGTTTCTGGACTCTACTAGAAGTGAAAGAGAGTGATACATTTTTGAAAGGATTGGGAGAACTTCAAATTCAAAGGATCAGTTGGGGAAGTGAACTGTCTGAAAAGAGAAAAAACCGCCAGACCCACCAGGACCGGGTTCGAATCCTGGTGGGTCTGGTGTTTTTTCTCTTTTCAGGCAGTTCACACAGCACTTCTTTCACATCGTGAATACAATAAAACAAAACCAATTTCTGCAGTGATCAACCTTCTCTGTGGAGGAGCTATGCCTTTCATACGTCATCACTGCGCTGGTCTCTATGGCAACGTGAGCAGACAATTGGCGATTTGGCAAGTTTGGCGTATCGTATGGAAGCGAGAGATATGCCATTCGAACCGATATCAAATTGTCTTTCCTCTGGACCCTACTCGAAGAATCGATGCACTTCCCCTTTAAGCCTGGTTCACACTAGGCCGATTTTACGGCCGACGCTCCACAGGCACAATGAGAAGTATCAAAAGTTTTTGCCAGCTAGCTGGCCTCTGCGTACACCGCAGACACACCCACCCACACACAACAGAAAGATACAGATCACAGTAGTAGTGTGGTCTTTGTTCACTCACGGTGGAAGATGGAAGAGCTTAGCGTAGTATATAGATGAGCATGAAGAAGGGCATGCCACCTCACGCATATACATGTACACGTATGTACCAGACCAACATGATGCAAGAAGTGAACCACTGTGGTGAATGGGGCCGCCGGATAATTAACCAGCCCGAAGCTGGCTGAAAAAACCTCAGGACCCCGGCGGAGGCACAACCCTGAGGAAAAACCGGTTAGAATAACCCCATAAGAAAAATGAACAAAATGTAGCCTGCAGGACCTATCCCGAAGTGAGAATGAAGGGGAGGGCGGGTGGGAAACTACAACGGAAAGAGAAAGACCACGATGAAGAGAAAAGTTTGAGAACACTGACAAAAAAAACAGCTGACACAATCCTGGTGCCGTAACTATGGTGAAAATACATTTTTCGTTTCATTTGCTACCCTCAGCCAACGAAAATTAACACGTTAAAAAAACTGAAACTGATGATTGATTGAAAACGTTAAAGCAGTGCACTTCGCAATCAAGAACACCGGTGATGTTGTATCGCTCTCAACTTTGGCATCGACAGAAGCCAAGGGGCTGCGGGGGGAACATTGGGCACTATTGCGGATGGGGTGCGTGTGTGGTGTGATAGGCTCATCCGACCACAAGTCTCGGTGTCAGAGTCACACAAACGCAATAGTGATTAACTAACTTGATAAGAGAGAGAGAGAGTGTGTGTGTGTGTGTGTGTGTGAGGGGGGGGGGGGCAGATAAGATAAGACATTTGGGTGATTCAGCCACAGTGTGAAATGTAACAAAGTGAGATGTAGCTTGGTGCGACAGCACCTCAAACAAACACAGTCCGTGTCACTTCTCACGTTATTCACTATCCGCCACGGCCAATCCGGCAAACGGATTGCGGGTGGCCGGAGAGGCTGCGGCCGCACGTGATGCTACCCCACGACAGGAACTATCATCTGCTGACGATGCGGCAGCACTGGAGTTGCTGCTAGCACTAAGCTGTGCCAACAGGTTAAGGCTCTGGCCTCAACTCATCATGGTCCAAGCCCTCCAGTTGGACTGCAACAACGCTCTTTAGTTCGGGATGGCACATCCATTTCGCTAAGTCTTCAGTGTATTTCGGCGGTCGTACGAACAGTGCTATTCTGCCGTCTGTCGCCAGGCGCAGAATATGATTCGCGGCACGGTAGGTATCGGGACGGGCGCCCTTTGCGGTATGGAAACCCCTTTCCTCCGCCCACTTCTCGCAGACGTCCCACGCGGACCAGGTGTGGCCGTCACAACGAAGTGAGCTTGAACTAGCGTGGCCGTTGCACAGCGGGTTTGTTGAACTGTCGACGCATGCATCGGATTGTGGAGGAACAGTCGGGCATTTTTCACTTGTTTTCTTGGCCAGTCCCAGTCGGTACAGCAAATTACATCCCAGGCGCGCCGCCAGATAGCCGACGGATGTATATGGCTCACGCACTTGGGAAATTGGGTACATTCCGGACAGGATCTGTAGCTGTTTTTCAACACGTGACGGAAAGACTAGGCCAGGTGAGTCGCACAGGCGGATGTGCGGTGTGAGGAAGTGCGTCTGAAAGTGCTTCGTGTGGCCGGGTGTGCGCGACGCACTTACAACTTTCTTGCCAATCAGGCTATTGAGAATGGAGGACTTACCCACGTTGGGATGGCCAACCAGACCTATTGTAATGAAGGACGGCGGTGAGGATGCTGTTGCCGCTGCCGTAGCTTCATTGCCACCGTTGGTACCGTTGCTGGAGTATGCGGTATGCTTACGACGCCGGCTATGACGTACTATCTCTTCGTGCACTGAAGCTGCTGTTATTCCAGCATCGTCGCACACTTCAAACTTTGAGAGTTTATCCGTCCAACCGGACAGCATACTGTGATCGGCCACCACATTGGCCAGGGCGCGGATCAGCTGACGGGCACCTTGTACGCATATCATGCGCCGCTTAGCGCCGCACCGGGCGTGCGACATCAGACCCTTGGCGTCGGAGCGCTGGCTGCTGCTCTGGTTCCCTGGGCGTGCCGTGTAGAGGACGACGTGAAGTTGCGGGAACAGTCCATAGAAGTACTCGCGCCACGCCAGTACCACACTCGCTGGCACCAAGTCTATCTTGTTCAGCACTAGCACGAGCGTTTTGTTCAGTTCATGTACGACGTGGCGGTACAGGGATGGTGGGAAGTGCAGGATGGGATGGCGTGCATCGGCGATAACCACTATTACATTCGACATCTCCAGCACACGCCACAGCTGCCGCCAAGTCTCCAGGTTCCGCTCAAAGTAGCTTAGCGGATGGCCGTGTGTATCAGCCATGAGCCGGTCAATGTACTCATTGAAGTAGCGCTGCTCCTTAGCTTCCAGCTGCTGCTTGCTCAGGCTGTATTGCCAGGTGGGACGAACAGGCATGTCGATGTGCTCCATACTTCCATAGATATCTTCATAGGACACTTCCAAGTCTTTTTCTGCCAGGGTTTGCAATGGCTGACGCGACTCCCGCTTGCGCTCCTCGATTTCGCTGGCACTTTCTTGGGCAAACATCAGTTTGTATCTGTCTTGACGCCTTGTCTCAGCCACGGCATCGCCTACTTCGAACTTGGGCTCAAATATATCTGCAATCTTGGCACTTTCAGACGTGACCAGTGTTTCTTCATCTTTATCTGAGTCAGATGGCGAGTCTGAGCGTATCTCCAGCTTCTCTTTGGCAGGCTCCTCGTCGTCCTCTCGGAATCGCTGCACATCTCGCTTTCGCTGGAGCTGGGCTCTCTTCTGCTTGCCACTGAACGGTTTTCGGCGACTGTGTTGAGGCATTTTGAACAATGTCAATAAATGCAGATTGCCTGGAAAGCACCACAATCCACCAGAACTGGAGGCGAGAATCCAGAAAGCAAAATTCTTCTTTCACCTTGAACCGACAATATAGCACTCTGTCACCTGGTTCTAGAGGTCTGCGTTCAGAAACAAGTCGTTATAAAACACAAAGTATTGAATCAAAACCAAACGGAACCGATTTCTTCTTCACTACTGACTTGTGTAACGTAACTGAGAGAATGCTAGTTCCCGCGCTCACCTTTATACCAGGTTGTTGGCGTGGGTGAAGCACGTGAAATTCGAAAGGGCTTCATGATCCGCGACACTTAGAATCTGAGCGTACATGTACGTGCAAGCCATAGAAAGGAGCAAGATCACCGTATCCCGCTGGGCCCCGCCATTGTTGTTTATCCATTGTGCTCTGCGTTGCCACGCGTATCCGAGGACCCATTGACGTCACACTATAAAATTAACAGCCCCGTTATTATTACAGGGTGCGACCCCGTTATTATCATTATTCTTACATGACAAGTAAGCGTGGACTGTGCTGACTGCTGAGAGCCTCCCACGTACGTGCACAGTATGGTCACTCATGTCTAGTGGCTGAATCACGTAGATCTAGGTGAGTTTGAGTGCGTTATGCATCTATGCCAGCTCGCGCTGCACTTCACCCTCTCAGAAAACAGATCCATCATGACTGCATCCTGCTAGTATTAATGCGAAGTGTGTGTGGTGATGGGGATCCAAGGGCGTAGGGGATGTGGTGACGTCACGTATCTTGACACCATATGCCTACCGCTCGAGCTCTCTATTTCAGTACTTGTAGTGCGTTGAAGTCATGTGACTCGTGTTCTTTAACCTCCTCTCAAACAACCACTAGCCATCAGGAAGATCGTTACTAGTAAAATCCATATACCCGCAAGCCGAAAAATTCGCCAAAAACGTGATTTATCGAAAATTCGATAATACTCATAAAAAGGACACACTTCAGGCTCATTACAAACATCTTGAAAGTTTTTGTCTTCACAAGTATACTTTGAAGCCTTCTCATCAGGTGAAATACAGGCAAGGGAAAAGGAACAGGAACAGTGGATTAAATACATGTCTGTCCAGTGGTTGTCTCTTGTTGTCGCAGTACATGTCGCGGTTATTGAGTTTTCTCGCATTTGCACCTTTGTGTCATTATTGCAATTTTCGCTGTTTACTTTAGCTATCTTCTTTCTTTCTTTTTTTGCGCTGTTTCACTACCTTCTTACTGTATTTAATCCACTGTTCCTGTTCCTTTTCCCTTGCCTGTATTTCACCTGATGAGAAGGCTTGAAAGTATACTTGTGAAGACAAAACTTTCAAGATGTTTGTAATGAGCCTGAAGTGTGTCCTTTTTATGAGTATTATCGCATTTTTGTCTCAGAGGAAACTGTTTATCGAAAAATCGCTAAGCTTTCGACAATTTTGGAGAATTCCTTTGAGAATCGCCGAAACCCTTCCAAAACTTCCAACATTTCTCCAATTTTGAAGCCAGTATGCTTTGTGTGTGTGTGGGGGGGGGGGGGATGGTAGGGGAGAAAGCAATAAATTCACGAACAAAGCCAGCAGGTTCTGAATAGATATTCTTTCAGTAGAGTTCAGTTGCAACTCTGATTCTCTCTATTTCTCAATTCTAAAACTGACCATGTATTATACGTCGCTGAGAACAACATAGCTTAGAGGATGTGAGGATTTCCTTTTAACGTCACTGAGAGGAATATGACCAGAGTATGTGAGCTGAGCGATACCACCGTCATACATACGTCCAGCGCCATGTTGGTGCACCACTTACGACTTTTAAAACAGTATAAGGAAGATGTGCAAAATATCACCTTTGGAATAGGATAACAATTGTAAGAATCGGTGGCGTGTTGGTGAAAACTCTAGTAGTTAATCCATTCCCGGGTTCTATTGGAGACATAGGGTTTACGTGGGACTGTGGACAGAGTGACCAAAACATGAAAATGATACTTGCATCCTCCGCTAAAAAGAGCTCCTCCTCAACTCCTATTTCTGGATGCTGTACTGGTGAGACAATACGTATAGATTATAGACCGGTTAGGAGGTCTATACAGGATATATAGACCGAGTAAAAGACCGAGGTCCCCCGAGGTCTTTTACGAGGTCTATATATCCTGTATAGACCAACTATGAGGTCTATAATCTATTTATCGCCTTCTTAGTATTTGACCCCACTAATTTCCCTGATACCTAAGCGGTCAAATATATCGCGTATTTGACTGCTTAGTCAAATACACGAAATATTTGACTACTTATATTTGACTCCTTAGAACTTCTTGGACTTAGAAATTTTCTCTCCAACTTAGAAAAAGAAATTTTTGAAGAAAGCAGAAATACACAAGATGGGATTTGAACCCACAACCTTGTGAATCTCAGTCACTCTTCCTTACCACCCAGCCACTGTGCTACCGATGCTGAACCTAGTTTAAACAATGATGTTGACCTGCAATGCAGAACAATGCGGTATAGGCTATAGTATAATACTAGAAATACAAGGATATGTCGTATATGAAGAGAAACTATTGCGTGGAGAACACGATAAATAGATTATAGACCTCATAGTTGGTCTATACAGGATATATAGACCTCGTAAAAGACCTCGGGGGACCTCGGTCTTTTACGAGGTCTATATATCCTGTATAGACCTCCTAACCGGTCTATAATCTATACTTATCGTGTTCTCCACGCAATAGTTTCTCTTCATATACGACATATCCTTGTATTTCTAGTATTATACTATAGCCTATACCGCATTGTTCTGCATTGCAGGTCAACATCATTGTTTAAACTAGGTTCAGCATCGGTAGCACAGTGGCTGGGTGGTAAGGAAGAGTGACTGAGATTCACAAGGTTGTGGGTTCAAATCCCATCTTGTGTATTTCTGCTTTCTTCAAAAATTTCTTTTTCTAAGTTGGAGAGAAAATTTCTAAGTCCAAGAAGTTCTAAGGAGTCAAATATAAGTAGTCAAATATTTCGTGTATTTGACTAAGCAGTCAAATACGCGATATATTTGACCGCTTAGGTATCAGGGAAATTAGTGGGGTCAAATACTAAGAAGGCGATAAAATCATGTATCACGCTCTCGTGAGTCACTGATTACCTATAGCATTGAGCACTTGTCCAATGATTACACGCGCCAGTAAGAAGCCAATCTTGATGGTTCGTATGTCTCACCCCGGTACATCTATTAGGATATTATCTATATGACTTGGACTTCTGCTCAAGTTGTAAATATTATGGACGCATACTTAGGAGTAGAGGAGTAAAATAGCCCAACGCACGCCCAGCACCAATTTCGGAAACAATGTACAATGTACGTTATTCGCTGATTTTTTAATCTTCCGTAATCATCCACCACCCCACACTGCTGCGCTCTAATCATGTCCCGGACAATGGCCCGCTTCTGTGGCATAACATGTATATAATTTTTATTTAATGTATGGTGTCGTCACTACTGATATTTAGTTTTGTTCTACAATGTATATAATAATTTTGGTTTTGTGTTAATGTGGGCAAGCTCCACTACAGCCACTTCATCACTTGAAAAACTGTACACACACCTTCTTCAAATTAACTGGTCTCTTTGCTGCAAATTACATTATCTCAGTCAAATTCTCAACCATCAGCTCGGCTATCGCAAGGATTGAGAAGAAAGACAAGTGAGGTGGACCAATATCAGGCAACACAATGTGGAACGAAACTACACCAAACGTGATAAAATTGCACCCTCCTTCCCGCACATGCACACACACATACCCATGCACATGCCAAAACAATCAGACACACACTCCTACACGCACTTGCACCAACACACATACGCTCACACCAGCTCACACTCCGAATCATACCCACACTCACACGCGTTTAAGGTGTGGATATTTTTTTTTTTACAATGATCACAGCTCACAGGCAAAGACAAACAATTGCATAGTGGGAGCATA
Source organism: Sycon ciliatum (assembly GCF_964019385.1). NCBI lineage: Eukaryota > Metazoa > Porifera > Calcarea > Leucosolenida > Sycettidae > Sycon > Sycon ciliatum. The sequence goes on along the minus strand of NC_088652.1, from coordinate 22,648,647 downwards.
GTAATGGTGAGTGGTGGGACTATGACAAAAAAAGATGAGAGTCCGTCCCCAAACTGCACTCACGCTAAAACATTGTGCTGAACTGTATAACAATATTTGGTTGTACATAATTGTATTAGGAATAGATTTGCTCCCACACTGTGGCTCGCGCTATTCCGCCGACTTGACTTGACACTTGACTGACCCACGACTGCCATCCAGAGCACAAGAGAAGTCCATCGAACGTTCGACTCGGCGAACCTGCAAGAAGGCAACACTCCCTGCTCAATACACAGTGTTTCGGGGAATTCACCCCATCAGTTGAGTTTGAGTAGGCTGAGGAAGATTGCGCCTGAAGAGCAGGACGTATAATAGTGCTCTCCAGGCACAAATATCACCAGGGACACAAACTTACAGAGACGCTCCGTTTGCAGCGCGACGAACACCTCGTGAACACCAAATAGCAGCGTGAGTCAGTGTCGCTCTTGGAGGGTGAGAGCAGACGTAGAAGACCCTCGGTCATTCAGAACGCTGTCACCTCCAAACCAGCTAGCCAGCAAATCCATTCCTAAAATATTATCGCCGAAGTCGCAACCACTATTCATAATTATATTATTTCTGATAGGATTGGGAGAACTTCGAAATTCAAAGGATCAGTTCGGGAAGTGAACTGCCTGAAAAGAGAAAAACCGCCAGACCCACCAGGACTCGAACCCGGGACCTTGCTTGTCATGAGCAATGCTCTAACCACTGAGCTATGGGACAGGGCTGAACCTAGAAGGCGCTGATAAGTTTTTCACTCCAAAGGCAGCTCACAACATTTGCCACACATACTGATGGCACTTGGGTCTTTCTCCCTCCCCCAGGGGACCAATCACGGTCAGTTTCTAGACCCTACCAGAAGTGAAAGAGGGTGATATTGTTTTGAACGGATTGGGAGAACTTTAAATTCAAAGGATCAGTTGGGGAAGTGAACTGCCTCAACAGAGAAAAAACACGCCAGACCCACCAGGACTCGAACCCGGGACCTTGCTTGTCAAGAGCAATGCTCTCCCAACTGAGCTATGGGACCGGGCTGAACCTAGAAGGCGCTGACAAGTTTTTCACTCCAAAGGCAGCTCACTACACGTGCCACACATATTGATGGCACTTGGGTCTTTCTCCCTCCCCTTGGGGACCAACCACGGTCAGTTTCTGGACTCTACTAGAAGTGAAAGAGAGTGATAAATTTTTGAAAGGATTGGGAGAACTTCAAATTCAAAGGATCATTTGGGGAAGTGAACTGTCTGAAAAGAGAAAAAACCGCCAGACCCACCAGGACCGGTTCGAGTCCTGGCGCCTGGTGGGTCTGGCGTTTTTTTCTCTTTTCAGGCAGTTCACACAGCACTTCTTTCACATCGTGAATGCAATAAAACAATTTAAAATGACCAATTTCTGCAGTTTGAAACTCGGCTGTTGAGCCATAAATAAATGCAGAAAGGAAAAGGACATATGGATACGAGTTAAGAGTAACTCTCCATCACTGTAACTGGATACTATATACAGTCAGGAAGGGCAATAACTAGGCACTCTTGTCAGTTTTGTGCCTAGTTATTGCACTTTCTGACTCTATTATACATGTAGTATCCAGTTACAGTGATTGAGAGTTACTCTTAACTCGTATCCATATGTCCTTTTCCTTTCTCAATTTCTGCAGTGATCGACCTTCTCTGTTGAGGAGCTATGCCTTTCATACGTCATCACTGCGCTGGTCTCTATGGCAACGTGAGCATACAATTGGCGATTTGGCAAGTTTGGCTTATCGTATGGAAGCGAGAGATATGCCATTCGAACCGATATCAAATTGTGTTTCCTCTGGACCCTACTCGAAAAATCGATGCACTTCCTCTTTAAGCCTGGTTCACACTAGGCCGATTTTACGGCCGACGCTCCCACATCGACTCCGACCGACTGTGTCGGATGAGTCGGACTAGCTGTTCACACGGAACGGTGGGCAATTTTGCTTGAACTATAGTTGTAGGCTTGTATGTTACACATGTACACGCGGTACACAGCCACACTAGATCGTAGTAGAGCTAGACAACGGAAATGTAATAGTGTTTACACGAGCTACAAGGCCAAAGGCGTGAAAAGGCTGGAATGTAGTACTAGTAGCAACAGTTAGCAATCCAGTGCAGCCAGTTCACGGTCTGCATCGACGCTCTCCGCTGTCATGGTGAAACGCCTAGAGTGATTGGTCCGATGCCCGCTCCATCACGTGCAAGGACTAAAAATCGGCTGGCTTTTCGGCTAAATATCAACCAGTCGATACTTGGCCGAAAACTAGTACGACAAGAAAAACGCCTCAGATCTGTCGGAAACCTGTACGACAACACTGTCCACACCAGGAAATTTTCGTACGAGTCCATGTCGGCCGGGAAATCGGCCTACATGTAGTGTGAACCAGGCATAAGTACCGCTTTGGCGGCGCCGCCAAAAAGGTGCATGCGTTCCCGCGGCCAAGGCCTGGGTCACACATGCACTTTTTGCGAAAGGGCGATCTGGGAAATGCCTACTCCACGACGACTATGCATACATAAACTTCTGTTGCCAGTTCTTGTTGGCCACTGGTTCTTTTATACTTTGTCAGTTTGTGCTTTGCTCATCCCTTTCACAGATAAAAAGTTTACACAAGGATAGCTGGCCTGCCCTGCTAAACCACATGTAGACACACTCTGTCTCTGGTGTCTACCAGGTCTACTACTGTAGATCTACTCTGGTCGTGCTCGAGCTAGAGCCGTACAGGATCTGACCATACCTACTGTCGTGGACACGGAAATCCGGTCGCACGTCTAGCGGCCCCAGGGCACTGGCCATGCAGCGCTAGCCGTGGGTAACCAGTAGTAGTACTACATGTAGTAGATCTACACGCTACAGCGCTGGTCACTGCCTCAACACGACCCAATAATGCAATATGCATGGTCGGCAGTACTGTGCATGCACGTTTCGTAGTCCTACGTAGACGGCATGGAAAATGCTAGAAAATCATGATCATAATGCTAATTTTATGCTGCTATTGCTCCATACAATCCGGGCCCTTGCAGCTAGCTGTCCAGCGAGGAATGTCTCGAGTGGAGGCCTCTCGATCTGTTCGCTCATTCGCCTGGCATTCAGTAGCACTTCATCGCCAAGGACTTCGATTCAAAACAGTTTTCACACTGCGCTTCAAGCCTTTTTCCTCGTGAACTTGCTGCAAACGTATGTATACTATGAGCTCTGCTGCGCGTGTTCCCTTTGTGTGAGGCCCAGAAACTGCTAGTATCTCCGTAAATCGATTGGCTGCATCGATGTCGTCCAGGTTCTCCTCGCTATCGCCATCACGACTCTAACTGGAGACGATTTCTTCACCATTTTCCGCAAGCAGCAGCTAGCGCAGAAATTTCGCTATCCCTGAGTGTAGGAGATGGAATCCGTTCGATCAGCTCAAAACCTCTTCCTTGTGACTAGAGTAGAGGAGTAGCAGGGAATATTTTTTGACGTCTCTGACTGCTGAAACCCTTTCTGCCATGACTGCTACTTCTTCAAACTGTACAACTTACTACAAGCGATGTTCTCTTTCAAAGACTTTGGTTCCGCATGCACTCGAGCGTCCACGCGACACAGCCGTTTTACAAAACATCATTTTTCTAAAAAAAAAATGATTTTTACCCTAGCCTGGTTTTCGCAGATGTAAGGGCCATTTGAGTATAATGCCAGTTTTGTGGAAATGTAGTGTTATAAATAATGCTAGAATAATGCTCGTTGCAAATCGCACACTATAATGCTACTTAGAATGCTAGCATTATCCGCCCAGGCCTAATCACACTCCGCAGCGCTATACCGATAGCTGGAACAGTGGAGGCTGGATAATTCTTCTGGCTTTTGCCAGCACTTGAGCTTGATTCACGGAACTTGATTTTTAAGGTATTGCTTGTCCTCAGCCTGCAGGCACAGATATTAGTGTTGAATGACTTGCAGTAACTGTTGTTCATTTTAAAATTTAGTCAGTGTGTCACACGTGGAAGATTGATATTCCAGTATCCTTGCTGTGCATGTATGCATGCCGACCAAGGCCGCGGCGTAGCCTGCATGGGGTACAGGGGGGGGGGGGGTGGGGGAGGGAGCATGTGCACCCCCTAAAGATGTCGACCTAGGTTCAGCATGTACATAATGACCACGAATGACATGCACCAACCATCCTACGCATATGCGGCCGTGCACCCCCCCCCCCCTAAAAGGGGGACCACCTACGCCCCTGCGATCGGCCTTGTAAGCACTATAGTGTATGTCTACTAGTCCTCTCAGTAGGGACTCGGGTTTAGACCAACGTACAGGCGTTTTCTGATTCACGACATACCGTGTATGGAGCGGAACCTGGGTGAAAATCAGAATGGAGCGCATTATGCGAGCTGAGAGGGTGCTTAGCTTTAAAAAAAAAAGAAGTTTCCGAAGCACGGATTCAAAAATTTTAATATTCGATGAGCTTCGAAGCTTCTTCTTTGACCAAGTTTGGGCCTGTCGCTTCATGCTTTTGTTTTTTCCGTGTGACTAAACACAACATTGCGAACGTGGGTCCATTGCATGAACTTTACGTGTATCACCCACGTTCCTGTATTCGTTACGTGGGACTTAACCTCCCCAGTAACAATCAGCAGTTCGGTGCTGGTCGCGGACCTGCCACCTCCATGCTATCTGCACTGTCAGCCCTTGAACCCAGAGTTTTTTAACCTGATTTTTATTTTACAGGTTTGATTTTGCCTATAAGGGCATGTTCGATTGGTAGGATCGATTCAGGATCCGGATCCGCCACTGGATTCACTCCCTGATCCCTTTTGATTGGTCGGATCCGGATCCGGTCAACCCACCTACCGCGCGTATACCGGTAGCTCTGGGCCAGCAGGCCAGGGTTGACCTATCCAAATGTGACCTTTGTGGGTACATGTATATGGCGGGTAAAAATCATTTGTTGTACACCTTGTGGTACGCCCACACGTGGACCGAGATACTCTTGAGTCTTGTTGACTTTTCGTACGACGCATGTGCATGCGATGAGTACGACTTTCACCCTTTTGGGTGACCTCAGGTGGATAGTTGCTTCATAACTCGTTTCGATGTGATTTCTATTTTAAAAATACCTGGTATTTGATAAGAAAAGGGTTTGCTCCCCACACCGGAGCTCGCGCTATTCCGCCGACTTTACTTGACATTTGACTGACTCACGACTGCCATCCAGAGCACACGAGAAGTCCATCGAACCTTCGACTCGGCAAACCTGCAAGAAAACACCACTCCCTGCTAGATACACAGTGTTTCGGGGAATTCACCCCTCATCAGTTGAGCTTGAGTAGGCTGAGGAAGATTGTGCCTGAGGAGCACTACTTATAATATAGTGCTCTCCAGGCACAAACATCACCAGGGATACAAACTTATAGAGACGCTCCGTTTCCAGCGCGACAAACACCTCGTGAACACCAGATAGCAGCGTGAGTCAGTGTCGCTCCTGGACGGTGAGACATAATGGTATTTAATATCAAAGTTTTCACAAAACGAAATAATTTCGTTATGGGGTGGGAGGGGGCAGGGTTGACCAATTTCGTTTCAGAAAACATTGATACATGTACACGGCCAAAGGAGCAGTGACACAGTTGAGACTTTTGCATGTATTGTGTCAACATAGTTTACGTTCTTAGGGGGAGGGGGGTTGGGTCCAAACTAAATAATTTGTTTGGAGAAAAAATTGGACATTCACGGACGGCCCCTAATATGTGTTACTTCCTACACAGCACACTTGGTCAGATGAAAGAAAAGTACTTAGAAGTACATGTATCACCAGTAAATATCAGGTCAAAAATCAGGTCAAGCAGATAAATACTCAGGTCAAGTTGGCATAATAATAATTATTATGATCGCTGGTCAGAGCGGGGCATGCAGCAACAGTAAGCCAGGGAGAGAGCAGTACTGCCAGCAGGGAGTACAGGCACAATGAGAAGTATAAAAAGTTTTTGCCAGCTAGCTGGCCTCTGCGTGCACCGCAGACACACCCACACACAACAGAAAGATACAGATCACAGTAGTAGTGTGGTCTTTGTTCACTCACGGTGGAAGATGGAAGAGCTTAGCGTAGTGTATAGATGAGCATGAAGAAGGGCGTGCCACCTCACGCATATACATGTACACGTATGTCCCAGACCAACATGATGCAAGAAGTGAACCACTGTGGCGAATGGGGCCGCCGGATAATTAACCAGCCCAAAGCTGGCGGAAAAAACCTCAGGACCCCGGCGGAGGCACAACCCTGAGGAAAAACCGGTTAGAATAACCCCATAAGATAAATGAACAAAAGGTAGCCTGCATGACCTATCCCGAAGTGAGAATAAAGGTGCGTGAGGCTCATCCGACCACACGTCTCGGAGTCAGAGTCACACAAACGCAATAGTGATTAACTAACTTGATAAGAGAGAGAGAGAGAGAGAGAGAGAGAGAGAGAGAGAGAGAGAGAGAGAGAGAGAGAGTGTGTGTGTGTGTGTGTGAGGGGGGGGGGGGCAGATAAGATAAAACATTGGGCTGATTCAGCCACAGTGTGAAATGTAACATAGTGAGATGTAGCTTGGTGCGACAGCACCTCAAACAAACACAGTCCGTGTCACTTCTCACGAGATTCACTATCCGCCATGGCCAATCCGGCAAACGGATTGCGGGTGGCCGGAGCGGCTGCGACCGCACGTGACGCTACCCCACGACAGGGACTATCATCTGCTGACGATGCGGCAGCACTGGAGTTTCTGCTAGCACTAAGCTGTGCCAACAGGTTAAGGCTCTGGCCTCAACTCATCATGGTCCAAGCCCTCCAGTTGGACTGCAACAACGCTCTTTAGTTCGGGATGGCACATCCATTTCGCTAAGTCTTCAGTGTATTTCGGCGGTCGTACGAACAGTGCTATTCTGCCGTCTGTCGCCAGGCGCAGAATATGATTCGCGGCACGGTAGGTATCGGGACGGGCGCCCTTTGCGGTACGGAAACCCCTTTCCTCCGCCCACTTCTCACAGACGTCCCACGCGGACCAGGTGTGGCCGTCACAACGAAGTGAGCTTGAACTAGCGTGGCCGTTGCACGGCGGGTTTGTTGAACTGTCGACGCATGCATCAGATTGTGGAGGAACAGTCGGGCATGTTTCACTTGTTTTCTTGGCCAGTCCCAGTCGGTACAGCAAATTACATCCCAGGCGCGCCGCCAGATAGCCGACGGATGTATATGGCTCACGCACTTGGGAAATAGGGTACACTCCGGACAGGATCTGTAGCTGTTTTTCAACACGTGACGGAAAGACTAGGCCAGGTGAGTCGCACAGGCGGATGTGCGGTGTGAGGAAGTGCGTCTGAAAGTGCTTCGTGTGGCCGGGTGTGCGCGACGCACTTACAACTTTCTTGCCAATCAGGCTATTGAGAATGGAGGACTTACCCACGTTGGGATGGCCGACCAGACCTATTGTAATGAAGGATGGCGGTGAGGATGCTGTTGCCGCTGCCGTAGCTTCATTGCCACCGTTTCTACCGTTGCTGGAGTATGCGGTATGCTTACGACGCCGGCTATGACGTACTATCTCTTCGTGCACTGATGCTGCTGTTATTCCAGCATCGTCGCACACTTCAAACTTTGGGAGTTTATCCGTCCAACCGGACAGCATACTGTGATCGGCCACCACATTGGCCAGGGCGCGGATCAGCTGACGGGCACCTTGTACGCATATCATGCGCCGCTTAGCGCCGCACCGGGCGTGCGACATCAGACCCTTGGCGTCGGAGCGCTGGCTGCTGCTCTGGTTCCCTGGGCGTGCCGTGTAGAGGACGACGTGAAGTTGCGGGAACAGTCCATAGAAGTACTCGCGCCACGCCAGTACCACACTCGCCGGCACCAAGTCTATCTTGTTCAGCACTAGCACGAGCGTTTTGTTCAGTTCATGTACGACGTGGCGGTACAGGGATGGTGGGAAGTGCAGGATGGGATGGCGTGCATCGGCGATAACCAGTATTAAATTTGACATCTCCAGCACACGCCACAGCTGCCGCCAAGTCTCCAGGTTCCGCTCAAAGTAGCTTAGCGGATGGCCGTGTGTATCAGCCATGAGCCGGTCAATGTACTCATTGAAGTAGCGCTGCTCCTTAGCTTCCAGCTGCTGCTTGCCCAGGCTGTATTGCCAGGTGGGACGAACAGGCATGTCGATGTGCTCCATACTTCCATAGATATCTTCATAGGACACTTCCAAGTCCTTTTCTGCCAGGGTTTGCAATGGCTGACGCGACTCCCGCTTGCGCTCCTCAATTTCGCTGGCACTTTCTTGGGCAAACATCAGTTTGTATCTGTCTTGACGCCTTGTCTCAGCCACGGCATCGCCTACTTCGAACTTGGGCTCAAATTTATCTGCAATCTTGGCACATTCAGACGTGACCAGTGTTTCTTGATCTTTATCTGAGTCAGATGGCGAGTCTGAGCGTATCTCCAGCTTCTCTTTGGCAGGCTCCTCGTCGCCCTCTCGGAATCGCTGCACATCTCGCTTTCGCTGGAGCTGGGCTCTCTTCTGCTTGCCACTGAACGGTTTTCGACGACTGTGTTGAGGCATTTTGAACAATGTCAATAAATGCAGATTGCCTGGAAAGCACCACAATCCACCAGAACTGGAGGCGAGAATCCAGAAAGCAAAATTCTTCTTTCACCTTGAACCGACAATATAGCACTCTGTCACCTGGTTCTAGAGCTCTGCGTTCAGAAACAAGGAGTTATAAAACACAAAGTATTGAATCAACACCAAACGGAACCGATTTTTTCTTCACTACTGACTTGTGTAACGTAACTGAGAGAATGCTAGTTCCCGCGCTCACCTTTATACCAGGTTGTTGGCGTGGGTGAAGCACGTGAAAGGGATCATGACGCTTAGAATCTGAGCGTACATGTACGTGCAAGCCATAGTCAAGGAGCAAGATCACCGTATCCCGCTGGGCCTCGCCATTAATACATTGTTGTTTGTCCATTGTGCTCTGCATTGCCACGCGTATCCGAGGACCCATTGACGTCACACTATAACATTAACAGCCCCGTTATTATTACAGGGTGCGACCCCGTTATTATCATTATTCTTACATGACAAGTAAGCGTGGACTGTGCTGACTGCTGAGAGCCTCCCACGTACGTGCACAGTATGGTCACTCATGTCAAGTGGCTGAGTCACGTAGATCTAGGTGAGTTTGAGTGCGTTATGCAGTCTATGCCAGCTCGCGCTGCACTTCACCCTCTCAGAAAACAGATCCATCATGACTGCATCCTGCTACTGCTAGTATTAATGCGAAGTGTGTGTGGTGATGGGGATCCAAGGGCGTAGGGGATGTGGTGACGTCACGTATCTTGACACCATATGCCTACCGCTCGAGCTCTCTATTTCAGTACTTGTAGTACTAGTGCGTTGAAGTCGTGTGACTCGTGTTCTTTAACCTCCTCTCAAACAACCACTAGCCATCAGAAAGATCGTTACTAGTAAAATCCATATACCCGCAAGCCGAAAAATTCGCCAAAAACGAGATTTATCGAAAACTCGCTATGCTTTCGCCAATTTTGGAGGATTCCTTTGAGAATCGCCGAAACCCTTCCAAATCTCCCAACATTTCACCAATTTTGAAGCCAGTATGCTTTGTGTGTGTGTGGGGGGGGGGGGATGGTAGGGGAGACAGCAAGAAATTCACGAACAAAGCCAGCAGGTTCTGAATAGATATTCTTTCAGTAGAGTTCAGTTGCAACTCTGATTCTCTCTATTTCTCAATTCTAGTTACTAGTAACACTGGAGCTCATATACTTCCCACAGAGTTGACTTGAAATATTCTTCTTATAATTATCGCCCAAGTCACTATCACTAATTGTAAGTTCTGTGTATACTTCGTAGGGTCTAAGATAGTGCCAGAGGATCGAATTCTGGTGCGATATAACAACTGTGGTAGGTGATGATTCCATTATCCTAATCATTCTGTCACTGGTTCCCACGAATTGGCTAGTGCATTGTTGCTGAGCCGCAAAGATGTAGGCAGACATGACGAAAACCACTTGCTCTCACGTGTGATTTTTAACCCCAGTCGTCGTTCCAATAGAACCCGGGAATGGATTAACTGCTAGAGTTTTCACCAACTCGCCACCGATTCCTACAATTGTTATCCTATTCCAAAGGTGATATTTTGCACATCTTCCTTATACCGTTTTAAAATTCGTAAGTGGTGCACCAACATGGCGCTGGACGTATGTATGACGGTGGTATCTCTCAGCTCACACACTCTGGTCATATTCCTCTCAGTGACGTTAAAAGGAAATCCTCCCATCCTCTAAGCCATGTTGTTCCGAGCGACGTATAATCCCTGGTCAGTTTATTTTGTGCGACTGTATGATGCGGCCACCGTGTGTATTCTGCAGAGATGGAGTCGATAAAGCAGGCAAACTCCTCACGTGTCTTCACAACATCTGCATGGAATGCTTGGCAGCCAGTGTTCAGCGAGACGGGAGAATACGTTGCGCCAAGTGTCGACTACACCATAGCTCAGTGGTTAGAGCATCGCTGGCTACAACCGAGGGTCCCTGGTTCGAGTTCTGGTGGTAACAGTCAATTGTTTCTTCAGACTTTTCCCGTTTGTCTTTTTCCCTCAAACCAGTTAATATTATCATTATTGTAAAGCTTTCCTTTTGATCCTTTCTCTTAGTGTTGTGACCTTTCCACAATATTGTGTTGCATTGTTGAGACAGTTTGCTGTAAGACATGAGTCATGACTTGTCAAGTTGAAGTACACGTACTGTGTATTGTATTGGATTGGATTGGATTTTATAGTGGGGACTATAACAGACAATTGCCTAATAACAATAGACCCACTCGAGGGAAAGATGTAAAAAGATGAGAATAATTAATGCAATAGACTGTTGGATAGGTGATCATGTCACCGAGGGAACGAATGGTTGAGTCAACAGAAGATGGGCGCCCACCTTTTGCACAAATTTTGCATAGCTGAAAATCATAAGCACTAGTGTGAAAAGTAAGGCATTGGGGTAACAATTTCTTAAAACGGGCGGAGTTATCCACACAGCGATCTAGAGGGTGTGAGTCATTCCACAGCTTAGCACATTGGAAGGAAGCGCCATGACGGGCAAAGGCAATTCTGAGCATGGGCAGCTTAAGAGTGCGTGATGCAAGGCTGCGCGTTGCAAGACCATTATTTAAAAGCGCTCGAACATTTGACTTAATTGACACTATAGCCGTCTTCCAAACAGCGCCACATCAAATACAGTGATTTCTTGCAATACATGGATGCCAAATGATCTAGACCAAGTCTCGCAAATAACGGACTTGATGGACTACAAAAACCAGTATCGTACACTGAACGCAAAGCTCGCTTTAGCATTCGTTCAAGCCTACCTAACTGGGTTAGGGGAATAGCCAGCAGAATTTGTTTTACGCATATAGAAAATCTGGCAACACTAAGCACTTTGCAAAGGTTTCTCTGCAAATCAGCTGAATATTATGTCGATTGACAATAACAATTTCCATGTTACAACATAATTATTATATTTTCCCTGGCTCAGCATCTGAGTTCTTATTGATCTCAATACTCTTCTTTCTTTTTCTTATACTCCGCTCCATTACTTCGAAAACAACATTAAATTTGAGTGGCAGTGACGGAATTCCAGGATCCATTTTGAAGGAATATGCTGATGTTTTGGCCTATTCACTTGCCGTTTTATTCTGTGCTTCGCTCCGGACTGGTGTAGTGCTCTCAGCGTTCAAAGTGGCTTCAGTCGTGCCTCTGTGTGAATCCCGCGACCCCTCCCACAAATTAGCGACCTGTTTCTTTACTCCCCGATATCTCTAAACTGCTTGAGAAGGTCGTCCAACGCCAACTTGTCCGCCACCTTCGAACCAACCAGTGCCTCCCTACTACCCAATTTGCCTACCGTCAGCACCAATCCACCGAATATACCCTCTGCCTTCTTACTGACAGTGTCTTCGTTGCCAAGGATAGGGGAAATGTGACCAAAATATGCACATTGGACATGTCCAAAGCATTCGACAAAGTCCGTCTCACACAGCTCATTGTCGATCTGTTTGACTTAGGAGTTTGCGGATCGGCCCTGACCTGGTTTGCCAGCTACCTAACTGCACGACGAGAGCAGATGGTCTGCATTGGGCCAACCACGAGTCAGGCCGCCCCCTGCACGTGTGGTGTACCACAAGGATCGGTGCTAGATCCTGTGCTATTTTCCATTTACACCCGCAACGTCCCCTCCGTCCGGCATCCTGTACCCAGCATCCAGTTTGCGGACGACATAGCATTGTACTCCTCGCAGATTTCTGTTGGCCCTGTCTCTGCTACGCTTACGACGGCAATCACCAACCTAACTGTTTGGCTACAGGAGAGGTGCCTTGTCTTCAACCCTACCCAAAGCAAAGCTGTGACCTTTCTTCCGTAAGGACAGGGTAGCAACCCTCTCATAACTGTCCAGTGTCGTGGCGTACCCGTTCCAACAGCATTGACTGCCACATACATCGGTTTTTTACTTGATAGTAAGCTTTCATGGGACGTTCAAGTCGACCGAATTGTCAACAAGACGGCCAGGCCCGTAAGATTGGTGCACTGTGGCTAGCACTTCGCTCCCTCCCCCAATCTGCACGGCATCTCTTCGTCCAGGCTGTTGTCAACCCTGACATAATCTATGGGAGTAACGCCTTCTTCCCTGCGTTCCTTGGTCGCCAGCTTGATCGCCTGGGTCTGCTGCAGAACAGGTCTATTAGAGCTATCCACGGCCACTCACCCTACACAACCGTGCATTCCCTGCTGGTGCAGCACGGCTTGCACCGGATAGGCTCACTCAGCAAGCGCAAGCTACTAGTGTTCTGGAAGTGCCTTCACGGGAATTCTAATGCAACGTTGTCTGTATTTTTCTTCAGATCTGCTGGCAGGAGAACCCGTCAGCAGAGGTCCAGCGGTCTGCTCAGTCAGCCATCCTCCACTCGCTCTGGCGCTTCCCGGCCGTCCGTCGCAGTATCTCCACTCTGGAACCTGCTGCCGGATGATGTTCGGACCATAGCAGGACTGAAAATATTTGGCATAAGTTGCTTACCAAAATGTTATTCAGACTAGCCCGCCCCCTAGCTCTCATCGACCACCTTGTCACCCCTGGTACTCTCTTGACTCCTCTGTCAGATACATTTTCTTTCGTAATTTTCTAATTCCTGTCCTTGCTTTTCTAAATTCTGCTTATCCATTCGCCTTGATATCATTGAGCATAGTTCCCGTTTAGTGTGCGAATAAAAATAAACCAATAAACCAACCATTATCACCCGGCCGAAGGTAGGAGATCAGCACCCAATGGGCTAGCATTCAGCAGCCTTCCCCAGCGTATCTTAAAACCCCTTGAGCGCGGGGCTGTTTGTCAGTGCACCACGTAAGAAAATGGTCTTTTTTGAAAATATTCAAACCTTGGCTATGTGAAGTCGTCAAATCTTTGGGAGCCACAACCACAGGCAGTGGTAGGTAGGACCCAGACCAGCACTCGACAACAAGAACAAAAGCGAAAATCGGCCAAGGCACGCCAGGCCGAGCGGCATACTCAAGTCGATTTTTGAGAAATTGCACCAATTGCGTGGTATGCGCGCGTAAAAAAGAGAAAAAAAGAGCTCTGCTGATCGCTGTACATCGACAGCTGGGAACTGAACCCGGGACCTCTCGTACACAAGGCATAGACACTACCGACCGGCTAACAGACCTGAAGACTGAAGATACAGGCCATTAGTTTGTATATAAGCGCATGACGTACTAGTACGTCATCCGTGGGGCACTGTGTGGGTGTTATGACATACTAGTACGTCATCCGCGCTCAAGGGGTTAACTCGTACCCAGATTATTTTATTCATAGCATTATTCAAATTGTGATCTCCACGCAGATTATTTGTACACCCTTTTCCTTTTTTATAATTTACTAAGTACATGCCCTACACGTCGGAAGGAGAGAAGACAACAGAACACACAATAACAAAACAGCAGGGAGAGTGGGGAATACAAAGCAAGCCTGTGCTGGTGAGGCAAGCCCACATCACTGACCTATGATGTCGGCGTTAACTTGGCCTTGCGCAGCATAGCTTAAAGAGAAATGGGCGACTTAGTCTATTATTTGAGGCAGAAAAGAAACCAATATTCGTATGACTACAACGTTCAGGTTAATAGTAACAAGACAACACACAAACGAATTTGACTTGGTCACAAAGGGAAAACCCCAAATTGTGACCCTGAAAACCATAACTTTCGTTATAAGGGGTTAACTGTCGTTGTGATTATTGTTCCATCAGCTGGTCAGGGCGTACAACTTCTTCAGTTCTGATCCAAGCTTGAATTCTTTCTTTCAGTTGCTTCTTGTTATCTTCAAAAACCTTTACAATTGCACCACTGTGAAACATTCGCACCATTAGAATGGGCTTCTTATTTGGATGTACAGTCACGTGATGTTCATTCTTCAACACTCCCTCCCTAGAATAGTGATCAATGTCATACTTACCATGCGCGTGCGGACGGCGGTGCACGTGTATGATATCTCCTGTCGCGAAGTCACAGATAGGAGAAGGCGAGGAGTGAGATTTAGGAGAGGATGCAAGAACAATGTTCATTTCCTGGCTAGTCTCTGCACATTCCAACGAAAATCCTATGTCAATCTTACTGGATGGGCATTTGAAGATGATGAATGCTACTGAAAAGTCTCGGTCTTGAATCGGCATCATCGCTCGTGCTGTAGCGACTTCATTCTCTACTTGGCGTAGTCCGATGCAGGGGGGCGCCCATGAAAGATGAGGTGACCAAATACTTGAATACGATACTTCTATGCCCTGGCTGGGTGACACTTGAGGCGAGTGGAAGAAGCTGGCCTTGGATTTGTACACAAAAAGCCAAGTTTTTAAAGGAAAATACTTGGCTACATCAAAAGCCGTTGATTTCTTTTGAAGTTCTGGTAAGGGACAGGGAGTATCCAGCAACAGCTCTAGCAGATAGGTTGCAGGTTCTCGGCAGTCATACTGGAATAGAGCATGCACATGGCCCTTGCTATAATCTAATACAGGCACTAGCTCTGGAGCCGTGTTACACAATCCACCACCAAGTTTAGTTGCCCAGATTTGAAAGCTGGAGACTTTCAATGCGAGATCAGACACAAGTTGACCTCGCCCATTTCTCACTTTTGCACCAAAACCTAGTTCACCCCCTACAAATCCAAAATAATGGCTACCGTCAGCGAAGGCACACCTCGACAAATCAATGTCAGTGTTATCCACAACATTACCCATTTCACCAAAGCCGCCTTCCAGATCGGAACGCTTCTGGCACGCGAATACTGTTCTCTGCATTAGATCACTTCTTTTGGCGTCCATATCACGTGACGCCGCTGTAAGATGTTTAATCGAACTTGGATACATTCTAAGAAGGTCTTCATTTCGTATAGCAGATCGCAGTCCGTCTTGTATATGCTGGAATGCGCGTTCAGCACTGTTCGACTTCCGGTAATATTCTTCCTGTTCTGCAAGCTCCTTTTTCCGAGTCTTCGCCTCCCTTTCCAGTTCCTTCTTCTGTTGCTTCAACTTTAGAAGTTGCTCCTCACACTTTTCGCTGATCTGTATCTTGATATTGGACACTTGACTGGCAACGTCACTCTCAAATGCTTCCAGGAGATCACCAGCATATTGCAGGCTTTCCTCCACTTCCTGGTCTTTGTCATCAGGGACGATGTTGCGTAGGCGCTCCATAAGTCTGTGTCTTAGCGCTGCGGCTGATTCAGTGGCATCGCTGATCTGATCGATATGTGACTCGTGCTTGCTGTCG
Organism: Sycon ciliatum; assembly: GCF_964019385.1. NCBI lineage: Eukaryota > Metazoa > Porifera > Calcarea > Leucosolenida > Sycettidae > Sycon > Sycon ciliatum. Next base: position 22,632,768 of record NC_088652.1, on the reverse strand, counting down.
ACCCTGCAGCATTCGCATAAAACCTCCCGACAGGGAGTGCAGTAGTACCGCATCTCCATCTTGCCATGGTAAGGACAAAAGTGAACTCGTCCGTGATGAGGTGTCTGCTTATCGGCTCTCACCACGGTTGAACGATCCACGCCAGCGTTCCTTGATTCTGGTTGAACTTCGGAAGTGTTCATGCGGTCGTCAAGGACGATTTGAAGGTCATGATCTTTCGCGTCCGCCTGCTTTGTTCCGATACTTATATTTGCCACATTGTCAAACATGGAGTCATCCACTAATAACTGTTCATGACGGCGACCAGGAGGTGGACATGGCGTAGGACGTCGACACTTGGCACAGCGTATTCTCCCATCTTTTTCAACGCTTGCTGGAAGACAGTCTAAGCAGATCTTGTGAAGACACTTGAGAAGTTTTCCCGCTTTCCCTGCTCCATCTTCGCAGAATACACATGTGGGGCTCATCTTACCAAATGAACAAAGCCGAATATGTCAAAAAGGCTGAGCTACTGTTCAACTGTACAGCACGGGAAATATACGAAGCAAATGTGAACTTCACAACTGAACGTGTTCTAACCGTCATTCAGAACAATATACGTTTAAAATTGGTATAATAGTTGACGGCTTCCCAAGGCGTTAAATTCCGGTGTGATATACATGTAAATTTTGTAAATGTTTTGCCGAGCGAAATGTCATAAGGCTTTTTAGGTCTGGGCGTGAGAAAATTCGGAAGAATGCTAGTGAGATAATTTATATTTGATTTTACTATGGCTTTTCTCGAGTGAAGTATCCGTACATGAACGATTTGTTTTACTAAGTTGTCTTGATGAGATCCAAAATTAATGACTTATGTTTGTGGAGAATGGCAATATTTTGAAGCGAATGCTCTATGACTGCGCTGACTATGCCTGGGTACGGAAGGACTCAGCAGTCCAGAGATTGGAGGCGGAACCGGCGATAAAGCGACAGGGGCTTCAACATTAGAACACTGGTACGACATGTAGCAGACCAACCACAGTGTAGATCTACTGGATTGTGCAAGGCCAAGCACCAGCCATTGCATGCGGGTGCGAAGATTCCCGCGAAATTTCAATTTTCGTTACGTCAAGTTATTTAGCAAAATAATATAATCCTACTTCTCTGCTGACCGGTAAGGTTGTGTAATTGCTGCAATGCTGGTCGCGGTCGCATTATGAACGTTCGTGCGAAATGTCGCCTTTCGTGTTGTGACTGGGGTCCAGCGGATAATGCTCCGAAAATGTTCGTATAATGCTGATCATAATGCTTCAAAAACTACCTTGCAATGCTGAATATAATGCGTCAACAAGGGCTATAATGCTCTAGGTGTGGGTCAGAAAGGAATAAAGGCTGCACATATTCAATCTGCCGCTGAATCCGGCGCTATTTTTTCCACACGCCCCAATACCTTGTAGCACTAAAAGACATAATCCATTCGCCAGTGGCCGCTCTCCACTGCAGCTTTGACGGAGGGCTATGGCTGGGCTATGGCTGGGCTATGGCTGGGCTATGGCTGGGCTATGGCTGGGCTATGGCTGGGCTATGGCTGGGCTATGGCTGGGCTATGGCTGGGCTATGGCTGGGCTATGGCTGGGCTATGGCTGGGCTATGGCCGGGCTATGGCTGGGCTATGGCTGGGCTATGGCTGGGCTATGGCTGGGCTATGGCTGGGCTATGGCTGGGCTATGGCTGGGCTATGGCTGGGCTATGGCTGGGCTATGGCTGGGCTATGGCTGGGCTATGGCTGGGCTATGGATGGGCTATGGCTGGGCTATGGCTGGGCTATGGCTGGGCTATGGCTGGGTTATGGCTGGGCTATGGCTGAGCTATGGCCGGGCTATGGCTGGGCTATGGCTGGGTTATGGCTGAGCTATGGCTGGGCTATGGCTTGGCTATGGCTGGGCTATGGCTGGGCTATGGCTGGGCTATGGCTGGGCTATGGCTGGGCTATGGCTGGGCTATGGCTGGGCTATGGCTGGGCTATGGCTAAGGAGTGTATATCATAAGTGTACTATCTCGGCATTATCCAGGGAGTGACAGGTGTAAACTATGTTTGGGGGTCATTGAGATGAGGTGTATCATGGCACCTGGTAGTCCTGCCTGCAGACAAGCTGTCACTGCATTGGCTCTGTGAATAATCTTTTCATCTGAAACAGTGATATTAGGCTGATCTAGTATCCAGATCCCTTCCATTTGCGGTGAGCGTGAAAGAGATGTGGCCAGATTATTTTGCTGCTCTACTGCTTTTACTTTTATAGTCTTCTTCTCGTTGTGGTGTTGCATGGACACCTGGGTGGCAACATTGACAAGAATACTCTTCTTTGTTGATAGCCCTTGACTGGGTCACTGCTGTCGTGCATGGGAGTATAGCTGTCCACATCAAAGTGTACGTGTTTCATCAGGACACTCAGACACACGCTGCTGCAGAGTGCTCATAACGACTTGATGCTACATGTACATCCATAAGTAATTCCAGTTCTGTTCGAGCCAGTTCGGCTAAACTATGCTAAGACAATTCGTCGGAACAACATGCATCTCTTTCTGCTTGTATCTGCTCTTTCAGCCTGTTCCAAATTTATCAAAGGATCGGCGTCTACTTCAGTATTGCTACTAGTCTAGTGACGCTGTCTTCAGAGCCTGAGACACAACGAGAAACTTCTCTTCGGCTTTTCGATGTTCACTTCCGCTTTTCTCTTCTTTTTGTTTCCTCTCGCTTACCAATTTTCCCATCCCACATATTTCATCAATCAAGCGAAAACAGGAAATCCCTCCACAGGCGAACAGCCTTTGGGGAATTCTTTTAAGATGTATAAATACAATCCCGTACAATACGAAAATGGTGGAATGTGTAGCTAAGGTTTCGCCTTCCTATGATTAGGCCTTGACAGATTATGCTAGCATAATTTTTCGCATAATTCCTACCAAAATCGAATAATCGCATAATTCGAGGCAAATTGCAAACAAATCGCATAAAGCAATGAATATAACTAAATGCGCACTCATATCACAACCATGGGGACGAATCATGTATTCCAGAACGTTTTCTTGTCACAATTATCAATGGAATTCGTGACTAAAGAGAATGATGAAACTACAATAGGATTTATACACTTGCAGTGGAACAGCGAGGATACAATTTAGTTATATTCATTGCATTATTAAGATTATTGTCTCCACGTCGCCTTTTTAAATCGCATAAAATTGGAATAATCCGCCTGTTCGCATCAAATTCCATACAGTTGTACATGTTCTACAAGTACAAGTACAAGTAGATGCACCAGGAAGTCGTAGGTTTACGACTCCCTTGAAAACATGTCCAGTCCACTCCAATCAGTGACGGCCGTAGCTAGGTCGGACGGTGCGTTGACCCCGTTGAACTTTTGCTACTACAGTACCACGCCCTCTACAAAAAAATTCCCCTGCTATTTTGCACAGAACCATTTTACATTAGCAGCATATGTGAGCATAATGCGGCATAATATGATAACTTTTAGCATAAAAATAGCATAATTCTGCAATTTTTTCAGCAATGCGAACAGCATAATTTCACGAAAATATTAGCATAATCTGTCAAGGCCTACCTATGATAGACATTCTCATACGAGATGCATTATCACTTCAAAAAACTGTAGAGAAGTTGTTATTCGATATGTTGCACTATACTCGACGTCGTAATAGATCTTCAACTGTATACTTATAGTCATATTTTGTGATTTTTATTTGTGATAGCCGATATGTAAGAAGAACCGCTCAGCGCCTGAACGCACCCGTCAAACAACCTCCTCGCTATCATAATGTTATTATTGGGCAATGATCTCGTTTGACTTTGCCAAGTAAGTAAAGAATACAAAACAACATGCAGAGGGGACGGTTTCAAATAGGACACAGGTGGTGTATCCATATATGTTCTGCCTGTTGTACGCATTGCCCTTTTGCACTCGCGTGTGTACGCATACTAGTACACACATGCATCATGGTTTTCTGCCTGTCCTTTGCTATGGACAAGAAGTCTTTTCTCTTTGTCTTCTGAAAGATAAGTCACAAACCCTACCTCGTGTGTTTGCGTTTGTTGACACAACATGGCGCAGTGAACATCTTACTTTACCTGTAGTCTTAGTATACTAGTAGTTCCATTGCAGTTGTAGAGTAGCCCACCTGTAGTGTTGCTCTCTGCCCGTTTTCGTTTCGCTTCGAAAATTGTCCGTTTCGAAGTTCTAGAATTTTTTCGTAGCCTTGTAGTACGATATCGATAGTTGTGATTTCGCCATGGCGGATGGTGCTAAGTCACAGCCGGACATCAACCAACTTGTGCAGCTGATCTAAGCTCAAGTGCAAGCATCTGCCCAGCGCGATGCGCAGCTCCAAACTCTGTTGCAGTCAATGTCGCAAGGATCATCAAGCAGCACGAGTGGACCTGCTTCGTCTGCTCCTGCTCCATCCACCAAGCTCGTCGCTGTGGATCAGTAGTAAGTGCGGGGCGGGTTCTGGCACACTTTTTGACCTTTGACCTTTGGGCCAAATAAGGCACACTGTGTCGGGCGTGCTTGGTCTGGCCCCGGGACCCCCCAGAGTTTGACCTTTGACCCCTGGCATGCCATAAATGTCATCCTTAAGGTTCTTTTCGCCATAGGTGGCGAACGTGCACTTGTTCGGTGCATTCGCACCAGGAGTAGTAAAATCGGCGAATTCAACATGCGAATTTTTGAACATTCGGCGAAAAGATGGGTAATTTCTTCAAAACCACTTTTTTCGGCGAATTTTTCGCCCGGCCGATTAGGGAAATGCCTACTATCCATGCAGGTATATTAGATGCATATTTCTATTTTGATCGGAATTCAGTTAGAATCAACCGGCTACGCCCGGGGTGTCATGCATCAAAACAATTATTGAAGGGGTGTCACAGTGAAGCAGTGTTGCTACGCACCACAAATCCCCTCCAGTGTTGCTACGCACCACAAATCCCCTCTGCACTGTACCGAATCTATACTGGAGAATCCAGAGTGGCCAGCAAAGAGTCACAACCCGCGGGTATCCAGTCACACTAAGGCATGTCCACCATTCCCCACATATTCACCGTAACAAAACACAATACTGTTTACTATAATACACTTTTATTTAAATTGACTTGGATGAGTCTGTAGAAGAGAACACAATGCACGCACACGCACACACGCACACACACATCTAGGTTATAGTGCTATACACGTATCTAGGGTTTAGGAAGCACGAGAATATGTCGAAGCACCTACACATACCTCTTCATGCAGTGTACTTCAGTAGCCCAACACATTACGACTGCTCAGGACCATCACAAAACACATTACGACTGCTATAGCACAGTACCATCACAAAACACTACACACTGTTACTACACTGCACACACAGTTACTACACTACGCCTGTTACAAGTACTTACAAATAATTTTGAAACAAACGGTGCATCCTCCCGACGGCAGCCCCAGACCTTCATACATCATCATCTGTAAAACCAAGCATGAGTGCACACAAACACTATTAGTGTCACGAATACGAAAGCAGGGTAAGACAAGATGATACGAAACAAGTAAGTATCGCTATAACGAGGGGGTAAGTACACATGTAAACAGAGCAGTGCTTACTTACAGGGTCCTAATACGCTCTACGGCGTCCCGGTAGTCGGACTGCAACAGCAGTCCGACTTGCCGACCCTCCCAGTAACGGGCTAGATGGGCCGTACCCGTGAGGTGGGCGGCCACGGCTGTGGCTCCCACCAGCCTTTCTCCACTGTAAAAACGAAAGAAACCGCAGAAAGCACAGTGTCATAGAGCTCTTTTGTTGGGGGAGAGAGCTAGGAGCACTACACACTTACCATTTATCGCAATATATGATTAGAAAGAGGCGGCGCTTGACGCACCGCCTCAGATGCCGGAACAGGGGTATTACCCCTGTCAGTTGGACACCGCAGTGGCACGTGAACGTCATTTGGGCTGTTTTCAGGATAATGATACTGAAGTGAAGGTGTGAACCGCAAAGCAAGACCTTTACCTTCTTCCTGTCGAATTCGCTCCCCAGCTGCATACCGACATCATCCGCTAAAACCCAATCATACCAAGTAACGCAAAGGTCATCAGTTGACCTTTTGGACTTTTCAACTCTTATCCAAAACCACCAAGAGGAAAAAACCAGGATGAAGAAGACGTCAGTTGTAGAAGCGTTTGTGGAGGAGTTGTTACATTATTCTCAGTAAATAGATATGGCTGATACATTCGGTGTAGACTTGGACGACCGGTCGTGGTCTCTCACCACGGATCCTTTACTAATAGAAAGGCGGACGCCAATAAGAACTGTTGTGGAGTTGGCAGATCAAAACGCGCAGCAAGAAATTTGGCACGTCGATGGTAGACTCCATCGGGAGGACGGACCAGCTCTTGTTGATAGTAGGGGAGTGTCCGCCTGGTGCTATGGAGGTCGCCTTCATCGCGTTAATGAACCTGCTTGGATAGGACGGGGTAGCCTCGAGTACTACCTCAACGGTGCCTAGAGCCGGCGGTCCTGCAGTCAGTTATTGTGACGCCACATGCTGTATTCTACGGTGGTATCACCAGGGAAGGCTCCACAGGGTGAATGCGCCAGCGGTGATACGCAGGGAAGCTAACAATCGTGTACGGGAGTGGTGCCGATACAACCTTCGGCATAGGGAAGATGGACCTGCTTTCATCTCTCACGAGGAGGAGGGTATCTATCAGTGGTACCTCAATGGGGTGTATTACGGTGACCACCATCAAGACCAGGCAGTACACCCCATGGAGCTGCAGTACATCAATGTAGTGCCTACTAAGGTAGACTCGTCAGCAATAAGTCATGAGCCCATCTGTGTGATTTGTCAGGATACCCTGGACCGTCCTCTATCCAAGTTGGAGCGCGGTCATGAATTTCACTTCCACTGTATCAAGGAGTGGATCAGTTCTGCCCCCAAGCCCTACTTGCCCAACCTGCCGCTACTCCATGACTGCTGAGGACTTGGTTGAGTTCTTGTAGCAATACATGACACAGTTGCATGTAGGCGACTACGAATGACCAGTCATGTGCTACAGATGGACACGAACACGCCACCCTAAGTAGCCATGAGCGGCTATTTGGGCAAGGGCAACAAAGCACCTCGTGGGCGGCCAAGGTTGACACTAGCCACAAGTCTGGTCGCTCAGTTGAATAAGCTGGGTGTGCCCATGAAGACCATGGAAGCCCTTTCCAGGTGCCGGCAACAAGCAGAGGACAAGACAGACTGGAAGAAACTGTGCAGCTCGACACTCGAGGACAAATCAGTATCAACAGCTACTACACCTTTGCTGATGAAGCTCACAAGACAGAAGTGGGAAAAACCACTGAATTTCTTTATTTAGTGCTCAACTACGCGAAATGTGTTATTATTATTATTATACATGTTCAACTGTACACAGTCTGGCTGACTGCCATTCTCTACCACACATTACCGGACACTGTTGTGGTTGTCGTCGCTATCGTCGTCGTTGTTGATGTTGTTGTTGGTTGTTGTCGTCGTTATCGTCGTCGTTGTTGATGTTGTTGTTGGCTGTTGCTGTCGGTTGTTGTCGGTTGTTGTCGTTTGCTGTTGGTTGTTGTTGGTTATTGTCGGTTGTTGTCGGTTGTTGTCGGTTGTTGTTGGTTGTTGTTGGTTGTTGTTGGTTGTTGTTGGTTGTTGTTGGTTGTTGTTGAGTGTTGTTGTTGGTTGTTGTTGATTGTTGTCGGTTGTTGGGTGTTGTTGTCGGTTGTTGGGTGTTGTTGTTGGCTGTTGGGTGTTGTTGTTGTCGGTTGTTGGGTGTTGTTGTTGGTTGTTGTTGGTTGTTGTTGGTTGTTGCCGGACGTTGTCGGTTGTTGTTGGTTGTTGTTGGTTGTTGTTGTCGGTTGTTGTCGGTTGTTGTCGGTTGTTGTTGGTTGTTGTTGGTTGTTGTTGGTTGTTGTTGGTTGTTGTTGAGTGTTGTTGTTGGTTGTTGTTGATTGTTGTCGGTTGTTGGGTGTTGTTGTCGGTTGTTGGGTGTTGTTGTTGGTTGTTGGGTGTTGTTGTTGTCGGTTGTTGGGTGTTGTTGTTGGTTGTTGTTGGTTGTTGCCGGATGTTGTCGGTTGTTGTTGGTTGTTGTTGTCGGTTGTTGTCGGTTGTTGTCGGTTGTTGTTGGTGGTTGTTGGTTGTTGTTGGTTGTTGTTGGTTGTTGTTGGCTGTTGTTGGTTGTTGTTGTCGGTTGTTGTTGGTAGTTGTTGTCGGTTGTTGTCGGTTGTTGTCGGTTGTTGTCGGTTGTTGTTGTTTGTTGTTGGTTGTTGTTGGTTGTTGTTGGTTGTTGTTGGCTGTTGTTGTTTGTTGTTGGTTGTTGTTGTCGGTTGTTGTCGGTTGTTGGGTGTTGTTGTTGGTTGTTGTTGGTTATTGTCGGTTGTTGTCGGTTGTTGTGTTTTAACCCTTTGCGGTGCATCAGTCATTAACGACTGATATTGTGTACATACCGTAAAACTGTCGTAACTCCATCGATTTTAGTCCTGTTGCAAATATCGAAATATGTAGATTAATCGTTATTTTGTTCATTATCCAGGAGGATGTTGCTATGATTCAGTACCATTTTTTCGCATAATGAGACAAGTTTGTGTAACGTTAGTGTGACGTGGGTATGCTGATTGGATGCAAGGTGGTGAGAGTATGCTGATTGGCCGATAACAATTAGTGGAAGGGATAAAGTAATGCGCTGCTTGTGCAGCGTAACCAAACACATGGTCTGTGGGAAACACCCTAGTAAAATAAATAAAATAATAATAACATGAATTGCCACCGGCACTTGAGAGACTCGAGCCCCGCCACCTTGTTCAAATCGGACTTGGTAGCTTCGTATTGGAACTTAATCTTCTTCTTTTTGAGGTATGACCGTACAAAACGGGCTTGGAGTTTTTCATTTATTTATATTTTTTATTTTATTTTTTCATTGCAACTTTTTTAGCAGATGTCCACTCGTGAAAACTCGTGGTTGGCAATCACCCACTCTCTTTAACATTGGCCGGTGTTTCCACCGAGTCTTGAGATGTTGTAATAAATATAAATATAAATATAAAATAACGATTCGACAAGAACAAGTGACTACGAGAGGTTGGCAAGGTTGGCGATCGTCCACCCCCGGCCCTTTAGAGGGGGAAATGCTCACCATCAAATGGTGGATAAAAACCGTTTCGACTGCTTTTTAGACAGTAACGGGTAAAGAAAAAAGGAAAAAGAAACTCATATAAGGCCGAGTAAAAAAAATTACTAGATGATCGTCCTTTTTTTTGGAAAAATCGGGGAGGGCGGGAGGATTTTATTTTTATTTTTTTACTTTTTACCCTCTCATGCACACAGTGTACACAACAACATCAAGGTTTTTTTTCTCTTTTTTTCTTTTTTTTTCTTTTTTTCTTTTTCTTTCTTCAGCAGATCGATACTGACGTTGTGATATACTAGTAGTATGTGGTCCATATAGTAAAGAAAGTATTAAACAAAGCGTGCACATGTTTCCTGCATCCGCGATCGGTAAAAAACCAACGATTTCGGCAAAAACTCACGATTTAAAAAATAAAATATTTCTTGGGGCGCTGACAAAAACTGGGGCGGACGGGGACGATCATCTAGCTTTTTTTTTACTTGGCCTAATGCAATTCGAAGAGATAGGCCCCCAGTACAGTTGGGGTGTGGTTATGTCCGTATGGTATGGTGTGTCATGTACAGGTAGTTGCGTTGTGATGTATGGTAATTTGTAGGGCGAATGTCGAGTAGGCTATGAAAATAACGATTCGACAAGAACAAGTGACTACGAGAGGTTGGCAAGGTTGGCGATCGTCCACCCCCGGCCCTTTAGAGGCCGGAATGGCGAGTTCAAATCTTGATTTTAAGGACGTCCAACTATCCTCGCTGGGTGGCCGATCGCCCACCAAGTGTTCTACAACAGGTTCACCAAACAGTTTTAATACAACAGAAGAAGAAGAAGAAGAAGAAGAAGAAGAAGAAGGGAAATGCACACCATCAAATGGTGGATAAAAACCGTTTCGACTGCTTTTTAGACAGTAACGGGTAAAGAAAAAGGAAAAAGAAACTCATATAATGCAATTCGAAGAGATAGGCCCCCAGTACAGTTGGGGTGTGGTTGTGTCCGTATGGTATGGTGTGTCATGTACAGGTAGTTGCGTTGTGATGTATGGTAATTTGTAGGGCGAATGTCGAGTAGGCTATGAAAATAACGATTCGACCGAGGAAGAAGAATCTGAGGAACGAGGTAATCTGATCAAGTGAATCGTCTGGATCGTTTTTTCGTATTTTTGACAATGGAAACAGGCGTGTGATATGTTGTTCTAGTTGTGTGTTTGTTTTTTCCCAGGCCGGGCTTGACTTGGGAAGATTGAGCTTGCTACTGTCCTGCTCTGGGCTTTTGTGGTCTAGCACATTCTGGGAGCCATGCTCCAACTTCTCTTCTTCGTCGCCATCAGCACTGTGCTGGGATTGCGGGCTGATTGCAGTGGCAACGACCGTCTTACTACTCCTGGTTGGAGTGAGCGGTTCATCGACGACCTTGGCCTGAAAAGCCCGGCAAGATTTCAGATGTCGAGCCATGTTTGAACTAGATATAGGTTTTGCACAATGTAGACATGGCTTTGTGTTGGTTGTACTCGAAGTACGCGTACATGCTTTTGCTTTCGTGTGCTTGTGCTGTGCTGCAGGCGCAGCCCCTTTCCATGCAGCTAAACATTTCTTCGTCTGATAGTGACAGCTTAAATTGAATCGGTGGCGAATGGTGCTTCCGCACCTATCGCACACCCCTGCAGCTGGCTGCGAGCTAGGGGAAGTGTGAGCGGGTATCGGCCGTGACGCGTCATTACCAGACTCACACTCCTCCCGGGTTGTTGAAACAGTTACAGGTTCTGGGCTTGGTGTGCAGCCCAGTGAGGGGTCATCCTCCGGCCGCTTTCGCCCCCTCCGGCCAGCATCTCTGCTGAAAGTACTTGTGATGAGAAAATACAGAAGAAGAAGAAGAAGAAGAAGAAGAAGAAGAAGAAGAAGAAGAAGAAGAAGAAGGGAAATGCTCACCATCAAATGGTGGATAAAAACCGTTTCGACTGCTTTTTAGACAGTAACGGGTAAAGAAAAAAGGAAAAAGAAACTCATATAATGCAATTCGAAGAGATAGGCCCCCAGTACAGTTGGGGTGTGGTTGTGTCCGTATGGTATGGTGTGTCATGTACAGGTAGTTGCGTTGTGATGTATGGTAATTTGTAGGGCGAATGTCGAGTAGGCTATGAAAATAACGATTCGACAAGAACAAGTGACTACGAGAGGTTGGCAAGGTTGGCGATCGTCCACCCCCGGCCCTTTAGAGGCCGGAATGGCGAGTTCAAATCTTGATTTTAAGGACGTCCAACTATCCTCGCTGGGTGGCCGATCGCCCACCAAGTGCTCTACAACAGGTTCACCAAACAGTTTTAATACAACGGCCAGTCGCGCCATGTTCGCTCCCTTCGCCTTAGCCATAGGACATAGCTTGAGTTCAGCGCTGCTTGCTTGAAGAAGAAGAAGAAGAAGAAGAAGAAGAAGAAGAAGAAGAAGAAGAAGAAGAAGAAGAAGAAGAAGAAGAAGAAGAAGAAGAAGAAGAAGAAGAAGAAGAAGAAGAAGAAGAAGAAGAAGAAGAAGAAGAAGAAGAAGAAGAAGAAGAAGAAGAAGAAGAAGAAGAAGAAGAAGAAGAAGAAGAAGAAGAAGAAGAAGAAGAAGAAGAAGAAGAAGAAGAAGAAGAAGAAGAAGAAGAAGAAGAAGAAGAAGAAGAAGAAGAAGAAGAAGAAGAAGAAGAAGAAGAAGAAGAAGAAGAAGAAGAAGAAGAAGAAGAAGAAGAAGAAGAAGAAGAAGAAGAAGAAGAAGAAGAAGAAGAAGAAGAAGAAGAAGAAGAAGAAGAAGAAGAAGAAGAAGAAGAAGAAGAAGAAGAAGAAGAAGAAGAAGGGAAATGCTCACCATCAAATGGTGGATAAAAACCGTTTCGACTGCTTTTTAGACAGTAACGGGTAAAGAAAAAAGGAAAAAGAAACTCATATAATGCAATTCGAAGAGATAGGCCCCCAGTACAGTTGGGGTGTGGTTGTGTCCGTATGGTATGGTGTGTCATGAAGAAGAAGAAGAAGAAGAAGAAGAAGAAGAAGAAGAAGAAGAAGAAGAAGAAGAAGAAGAAGAAGAAGAAGAAGAAGAAGAAGAAGAAGAAGAAGAAAAAGAGCAATACGGGGAGAAAAAACAGTGTCAACATCTTGATCATGTTTTACATGAAGGAAGATACGTGTGTTCTTCGTGTGGACTTGTCATGGCGGTGATTTACTTCCCAGAAGATGATGTGCATAGGAGATGTAGTTTGATGAAGAAGCCTTACGCGGTACATGAGCGGTTATGCGGTGTGGATCGTCATCTTTTGCATTTTCTTTCGAAAACTGAACTCTTATCCGATCAGCTTTGCGTATACCCTCTTCGGGAGCAGATACTTGCGATGAAAAAATCCTGTTTGTACAAGAGTATAAACTATGCTATAGCATTATCCTGCATAGTATACGATACGAATGTGGATGTACTACGTAAACTGCGTTCCTACTTACCTCGTAGCAATGTATCATGGTTGAGGTTCAGTCGAATCATGAAACCTCTTCCTCAGCATTTTCCACTCCTATATGTACTGCATCTCATGGAGTCGACCAGGATGGTGTCTTCATCTCAACTGTCCACGTTGCGTACGAATTTGCTGATTTTATCTCCATCTGATACATCTCTTATGACATCATTGATTGATGCCTATTGTTGGGAAACCTATTCACTTGATCACGTGATTCAGAACTTGCACACGTTTGACTCTGATCTTATTTCCATACTGTATCAGTTCACTAAAGTGGCGGTATCATGTAAGGAATCTTTAAGATGAGATATTATTTGGTGGGCATGCCGCTGATTGGACAAAATGTTTTTGGCGAGTTTGATGCTGGTTGGTCAAATGTTTTTGGCGGGCTCAATGCTGATTGGGCAAATGTTTTTGTTGGGCTTGATGGTGATTGGTTGACCTAGCTGACACATATTTTTATCATTTCAATCCGCCTCCGTCTCTGATTTGTATAAATACAGATGGTTGTCCTGTAGTTGAGTCATTCGTTCATCGAATACAGTGCTGATGAGTTGTTCTGCCTTCGCTTCCTGGAAGATGGATTCCCTATACGAGCGACGGGTGAGGAAGAATTCCGCTCTTCCTGCTTACCCTTCTCAAGCTGTGCTCTCTTCGAAGGCAGTACCGGCTAAGCGTCGCTATGTGTCACCTGCTCCTACCAAGCTCCACAAAGAGATTGTGGTGGATGGGTTTCAGGAGGACATGCAACTGTCCTACAAGTCATCAGGTAGATCCTTCTACAAGCCTGGTTATAAGATGTACTTCCCTTCAGGAGCTCTACCAGCCTGTGGTAGTACGGCAACAGCTCGCAAAGATGCTCAAGGACAGGTTTACATCGAACTGAATGAGTCCACTGAGTTCATCATTACGAACTTGATCAAGACTTGTCCATCGCTCCGTGACACTCTCCGAAGAGGACGTGTGGAGAAGATCAAGACCAACTTCTACCCTTCACGTTCGTCCGACGGTCAATGTCGGGTGTACATCAACGGTGAAAGCAAGCTAGTCCCGACCAGCTCGTTCGAACTGGATGTGGAACAAGATGTTTTCATCTACCCCGGGGCAGTCTCCCTCGACATTGACGAGCAGGCGTTGAAGGTACGTCTTACTGTTGCTCCAATCATCTGCATCCACGTGGAGCCCAGATGTTTTCATCGTGCTCTGGACGCGCACATGACACTTTCTACCACGGAACTGAAACAGCTAACTGAGAGCTTCATATCATTATGCAGTGTCGCCGTCCAACAAGACGATCAGCTGGTAGAGAGCTTCCAATAAGTCTTTAATGAACTGCATTCTTTATCAGACAGCTGATCATTCATTCTTATCCTATCCTATTTGACTGTATACTACTTCCTACTGCAATATATCATTATATTCAAAACTTCTAGAAAACAAGTATGGGTGGTGTTGTGTCGAGTAATACATCCACGGAAGAGTGCTGCCTTGCCTCTTCTGATTCTAGCATCCCCACTGATACTAGTAGGGTATGGGTTGCAGGATGCAACAACCAACAACAACCAACAACAACACCCAACAACCGACAACAACAACACCCAACAGCCAACAACAACACCCAACAACCGACAACAACACCCAACAACCGACAACAATCAACAACAACCAACAACAACACTCAACAACAACCAACAACAACCAACAACAACCAACAACAACCAACAACAACCAACAACAACCGACAACAACCGACAACAACCGACAATAACCAACAACAACCAACAGCAAACGACAACAACCGACAACAACCGACAGCAACAGCCAACAACAACATCAACAACGACGACGATAACGACGACAACAACCAACAACAACATCAACAACGACGACGATAGCGACGACAACCACAACAGTGTCCGGTAATGTGTGGTAGAGAATGGCAGTCAGCCAGACTGTGTACAATTGAACATGTATAATAATAATAATAATAACACATTTCGCGTAGTTGAGCACTAAATAAAGAAATTCAGTGGTTTTTCCCACTTCTGTCTTGTGAGCATCATCAGCAAGGTGTAGTAGCTGTTGATACTGATTTGTCCTCGAGTGTCGAGCTGCACAGTATCTTCCAGTCTGTCTTGTCCTCTGCTTGTTGCCGGCACCTGGAAAGGGCTTCCATGGTCTTCATGGGCACACCCAGCTTATTCAACTGAGCGACCAGACTTGTGGCTAGTGTCAACCTTGGCCGCCCACGAGGTGCTTTGTTGCCCTTGCCCAAATAGCCGCTCATGGCTACTTAGGGTGGCGTGTTCGTGTCCATCTGTAGCACATGACTGGTCATTCGTAGTCGCCTACATGCAACTGTGTCATGTATTACTACAAGAACTCAACCAAGTCCTCAGCAGTCATGGAGTAGCGGCAGGTTGGGCAAGTAGGGCTTGGGGGCAGAACTGATCCACTCCTTGATACAGTGGAAGTGAAATTCATGACCGCGCTCCAACTTGGATAGAGGACGGTCCAGGGTATCCTGACAAATCACACAGATGGGCTCATGACTTATTGCTGACGAGTCTACCTTAGTAGGCACTACATTGATGTACTGCAGCTCCATGGGGTGTACTGCCTGGTCTTGATGGTGGTCACCGTAATACACCCCATTGAGGTACCACTGATAGATACCCTCCTCCTCGTGAGAGATGAAAGCAGGTCCATCTTCCCTATGCCGAAGGTTGTATCGGCACCACTCCCGTACACGATTGTTAGCTTCCCTGCGTATCACCGCTGGCGCATTCACCCTGTGGAGCCTTCCCTGGTGATACCACCGTAGAATACAGCATGTGGCGTCACAATAACTGACTGCAGGACCGCCGGCTCTAGGCACCGTTGAGGTAGTACTCGAGGCTACCCCGTCCTATCCAAGCAGGTTCATTAACGCGATGAAGGCGACCTCCATAGCACCAGGCGGACACTCCCCTACTATCAACAAGAGCTGGTCCGTCCTCCCGATGGAGTCTACCATCGACGTGCCAAATTTCTTGCTGCGCGTTTTGATCTGCCAACTCCACAACAGTTCTTATTGGCGTCCGCCTTTCTATTAGTAAAGGATCCGTGGTGAGAGACCACGACCGGTCGTCCAAGTCTACACCGAATGTATCAGCCATATCTATTTACTGAGAATAATGTAACAACTCCTCCACAAACGCTTCTACAACTGACGTCTTCTTCATCCTGGTTTTTTCCTCTTGGTGGTTTTGGATAAGAGTTGAAAAGTCCAAAAGGTCAACTGATGACCTTTGCGTTACTTGGTATGATTGGGTTTTAGCGGATGATGTCGGTATGCAGCTGGGGAGCGAATTCGACAGGAAGAAGGTAAAGGTCTTGCTTTGCGGTTCACACCTTCACTTCAGTATCATTATCCTGAAAACAGCCCAAATGACGTTCACGTGCCACTGCGGTGTCCAACTGACAGGGGTAATACCCCTGTTCCGGCATCTGAGGCGGTGCGTCAAGCGCCGCCTCTTTCTAATCATATATTGCGATAAATGGTAAGTGTGCAGTGCTCCTAGCTCTCTCCCCCAACAAAAGAGCTCTATGACACTGTGCTTTCTGCGGTTTCTTTCGTTTTTACAGTGGAGAAAGGCTGGTGGGAGCCACAGCCGTGGCCGCCCACCTCACGGGTACGGCCCATCTGGCCCGTTACTGGGAGGGTCGGCAAGTCGGACTGCTGTTGCTGTTGCAGTCCGACTACCGGGACGCCGTAGAGCGTATTAGGACCCTGTAAGTAAGCACTGCTCTGTTTACATGTATACTTACCCCCTCGTTATAGCGATACTTACTTGTTTCGTATCCTCTTGTCTTACCCTGCTTTCGTATTCGTGACACTAATAGTGTTTGTGTGCACTCCTGCTTGGTTTTACAGATGATGATGTATGAAGGTCTGGGGCTGCCGTCGGGAGGATGCGCCGTTTGTTTCAAAATTATTTGTAAGTACTTGTAACAGGCGTAGTGTAGTAACTGTGTGTGCAGTGTAGTAACAGTGTGTAGTGTTTTGTGATGGTACTGTGCTATAGCAGTCGTAATGTGTTTTGTGATGGTCCTGAGCAGTCGTAATGTGTTGGGCTACTGAAGTACACTGCATGAAGAGGTATGTGTAGGTGCTTCGACATATTCTCGTGCTTCCTAAACCCTAGATACATGTATAGCACTATAACCTAGATGTGTGTGTGCGTGTGTGCGTGTGCGTGCATTGTGTTCTCTTCTACAAACTCATCCAAGTCAATTTAAATAAAAGTGTATTATAGTAAACAGTATTGTGTTTTGTTACGGTGAATATGTGGGGAATGGTGGACATGCCTTAGTGTGACTGGATACCCGCGGGTTGTGACTCTTTGCTGGCCACTCTGGATTCTCCAGTATAGATTCGGTACAGTGCAGAGGGGATTTGTGGTGCGTAGCAACACTGGAGGGGATTTGTGGTGCGTAGCAACACTGCTTCACTGTGACACCCCTTCAATAATTGTTTTGATGCATGACACCCCGGGCGTAGCCGGTTGATTCTAACTGAATTCCGATCAAAATAGAAATATGCATCTAATATACCTGCATGGATAGTAGGCATTTCCCTAATCGGCCGGGCGAAAAATTCGCCGAAAAAAGTGGTTTTGAAGAAATTACCCATCTTTTCGCCGAATGTTCAAAAATTCGCATGTTGAATTCGCCGAAAATCGATGTTTCAGTGCTTCAACAGAGTGTATGTAAATGTACATGACGTATTGGGAACGGTGACTTCAAGTACTATGTTGAGCCGAGTTCTGGTCTTGGGTCTCATAATATGGCCAAATTTGAACATTCTCTTAACCGATCGAAAAGCCGATTAGGCATGCTCTGCATGGGCAACTTGTCAGTGCACATCTACGATGTGCAAATAAAACGAATGCACGGAACGTTAACTTTGTTTGCTGCAAATCTACGAGGTGCGAATCAGGGAGTAGTATAATGACACGTGTACTAGTACACCTTGTGTTGCACTGCGTCTTTTCCACACGCAGGATAACACTAAAGGCCGCACGCTTCGCCTGCGTATGCGGGCATGTGCAATAATTCAGTGCACATCTACGATGTCGGAATCAGGGAATAGTACGTATTTTACTACACCCTGGTGCGAATGCACCGAACAAGTGCACGTTCGCCACCTATGGTGAAAAGAACCTTAAGGATGACATTTATGGCATGCCAGGGGTCAAAGGTCAAACTCTGGGGGGTCCCGGGGCCAGACCAAGCACGCCCGACACAGTGTGCCTTATTTGGCCCAAAGGTCAAAGGTCAAAAAGTGTGCCAGAACCCGCCCCGCACTTACTACTTGGATCGGCCCATATTGTTGTCGTCGGCGAATCTAGCTGAATTTGCATCGTGGAGCGAGGCCTGGAAGGACTACTCCCGGTGTCAGCTGTTGTCAGCGCAGCCCCGCGAGACAAGGATGGCCGCGTTTAGGCAGGCCTTGGATGAGGACCTGAGACGTTTCATGCGTGAAGGTGTGATTGTGGTGCCAAACACCCATGATGTCCCGGAGGCCATGGTTGAACTACGCAAGTTCATCCGGCGCCAGCGCAACCCCCTGCTGGACAGGATTGAATTTTACCGCCGTGCCCAGCAACCTGGAGAGACGTTCGACGCGTGGTACACATCCCTGAGGGAGTTGTTTCATGCGTGCAACTTCTCCGGGTTGGATGTCTGTTCGACATGCTAAGGGCGTATGTGTCAAACATGCCAGCAGTCGCTCCAGGCTAACACGGATGAAATTCTGCGAGACGGCATTGTTACCGGCATCCTGCAGGATGACGTTCGACACAAGCTGCTGGCAATGAAGGATCTAACCCTGGCAACCTGCGTCGACCTATGCCGCGCCGAGGAGGCTGCCAGTTAAACCTCGTCACGTATCCCCAGTCAGGCCACTGGAGACGCGTCCGTGAGTGCCGTTCGTTCCAGCTATAAGAAGCAGAAAGGAATGGCATCCAAGCAAGCTCGAGCACCCGCAGCCAAGGTTTCCAAGTCTGGCAGCAAGCCCTCGCCGGACAAGTGTCCCAACTGTGGCCGCACCGCAAGCGACCCTGCCCTGCTGCGGATCGCAAATGCAACGGCTGCCAACGCACCGGTCACTTCTTATCCATGTGTCCGTCTGCTTCTAAGAGGACTGTCGGTCAGCTGAAGCTGCAACGTCCCGCGTCCTCCTGTGAAGGGGCTACCATAGCCGTCAACACGCAGCTCGTGTCTGCCGACAAGCCAACCAGTTTGCGCTGGCTTCCTGACACCGGCAGCGACATCAACGCTATTGGCCCTGCACACCTCGAGCTCCTCGGAGACTTTATTGAGAATCTGCTTACCGACAAGGATGTTGTGCGCACCGCTGATGGCGCACCCTTGACCAGTCTTGGCAAGATCTAGGCGACCTTGACGCTCGATTCCGTCACCCACGACACCACACAACAACAGGTTGTAAACCGGAACGGACTCAATATTCACTTTCTCACTTGGTATTTTGATTAGAAAACATATGTCACAGTGAAACTACGATGTGTTATACTCCGAGCCAAAATTCCATGGCTCTGCGATGACCAGCAGCGCCATATCAGGCAGGTGAGTTTTTGACGTGTTGCTTCGCACTGCGACTTGTGTTTTACGACTTTCGAAAAATCAACTTCTTGTCGCAGGTAAACAGCGGCTCGCCTCTCGCCAATAAAGCACCGCATACCAATAAAAACTAATGGAAGCACACACAAGGCTTATTGTTACTCTGTACTGGCCGTCTTGGAACGATAGCAATTACCTAATTTCAGAGCCAGAGTGAATTTGACTTGCACTCTAAAACGTGTCCGGTTTGGAGCCACCTCTGATTTGATCTTTTTTGAAGCGAAAAATTGGGCAACTTGGAGGCAATGGGTCAACACAAAGGAGTGGCTCAGTTCGATTGACTCTGGCCCCAGAGCAAACTTCAACATGCCAGTTTCCTTCCACAAACACATTTCGAGTGAAAAATCAACGCTGATGATCGGTTTGGGTCTATACAAATTTGCCTGTCAAAGCGTCCCGGTATCGAGCCGTCCCCTCTACCGGCCTACCTATTGTCAGATGCAGCCAGAGCCTAGCGATCTGGACGGGGCCGACTCCGCAAACAGTTGCCTGTTGCACCATCAACCCAGAACCACACTGAGTGCGTTCGATTTTGCCCGCGAATCGATTCACGAATCGTTTCATGATTCAATTTGAGCTATTCACATCACCCCATAATTATGAAGAGTGTGAATGGATTCCGAATCGATTCCATGGCTCATGACATGAAAATCGAACGATTTGAATGCATGCGAATGGATCATGAATTGATTCAAGTGCATAATCGAACGCACTCACAATTCCAATACCAGTTGAATCTGCACAGTTATACGTGCGACTTCAGGAGATGGCCAAGCACAGGTATGGAGACCAGTAACAAGAATCAAGACTCGTGCGGCGATAATGGCATCTTCCACCGGGCATGGACTTGCACCGAGCAGTGGCGTAGGAATGTGTCGTCGGGTGCAGAGGATGATACGGAAGAGGAAGAGGATGAGGCAGGTATGAGCAGTGATGGAGAACGTGGGACGGTAAAACCAGGACGAAGAGGATCAGACGGAAGGTGAGAGCACCACGAAAGGGTCATCAATTTAACTTAAAAGAAACACCTCTTGTCTAGTAGCCAATGTCGCTCATTGGATGATGATTCATGATTCACTGTTTTGTGTCGTGCTCAAGGCCGCGCGATTACAAGCTGTTTTCATCCGTCAACACAATCCTGATCTTTGCATTCATAAAGAAAATGTCACAAAACTTAGACTCTTCGCCTAGCATTCACACACGCATACCTTCACATACATTTACACTTCACAGTTCCTCGCTCTATCACAATCACCTGCTTCCACGCCTTCATTTTACTCACCTTCGGGATTAGTTCACGCCGTTGGAACACTCTCAGATCTTTTCTTCTTCTTTTTTTGTCTTCTCTCCCACTTTTGGCTTTTTACACACCTCCCCTTTATACTTCCGACGAAGAGTATAACCCTTTCCCAAAGGTTTTCCCCTTTTTCGCCCTTTCTGGCCCTTTTTGGAAAAGCCCGTTTCTTTCGCCCTTTTATTGCGTTTTTTGGTGAATATCGCCCTTTTTGAGCTTTTTTAACCGAAAAGTGCTAAAAATCTGTTTGCTCATGCATGCGATCACAGTTTCCGAGTGCTCGATGGGCCTTGGCACGCCGCTGTTTTTGGGGCAACAAGTTGGTGATAGGCCTTGACGGATTATGCTAATATTTTCATGAAATTATGCTTTTCGCATTGCTGAAAAAATTGCAGAATTATGCTAAAAGATATCATATTATGCCGCATTATGCTGCACAGTTCCGACGAAACACCATAGCACTAGCCAACTTGGTTTCGCAAAAAAACATGCATGACGACTAGCGCAAGAGCTTTTTTGTAGAGGGTGTTGTACTGTAGTACGAGTACTAGCAAGAGTGCATAAACAAGAGTATGCAACTGTGGTTATGGGTCAGTGCGCGGCGGCGCGCTGCCTTCATTACGTAACTTGCCTTCATCACGCTCTGAAAGCATGCATCCAAACTCTCAATTTCTCGCACGAGCCCATCCGTTTTTGCTCGATTCGTTCCAGTACCTACAAAATCTCTGAATTCTGGCGCGTGAACTCCAGTTCCGTACGAAAGTTTGATTTTCCGCAGTGCGCGGACTGCAGCTGAATGATGTAATGAAGGCAGCGCGCCGTGCATCTGGCCCATAGAAAAGAGATCACAGTTGCATACTCTTGTTTATGGACTCTAGGTACTAGTAGCAAAAGTTCAAAGGGGTGAACGCACCGTCCGGCGTCCGACCTAGCTACGACCGTCACCAAGAGTATTTATGTACTCTTGCCGTCACTGACTGTAATGGACTGGACATGTTATCAAGGGAGTCGTAAACCTACGACGCCCTGGTGCATCTACATGTACTTGTACTTGTAGAACATGTACAACGTACAACTGAATGGAATTTGATGCGAACAGGCGGATTATTCCAATTTTATGCGATTCGTATGCAATTTGCCTCGAATTATGCAATTATTCGATTTTGGTAGGAATTATGCGAAAAATTATGCTAGCATACTCCGTCAAGGTCTAGTTGGTGAAGCTGTAAAAAGTGGGTTTTTTGAACTTTACTTCCTGTTTTGCCTTTCGTGGACCCATAAATGGAAGAGTGTGTATTCATTTCTCAGCTTGGATTCATATCTGAACATGTATATCATGGCTATGCTTCACTGAAAAAAGAGCACCTTTTGCCTGTTTTCACTGAAAAAAGTGCACTTTTTCAGCATATTTTGAGGGACGCGAAAAGCACTAAGTGCGAATTAAAAGAGCACCTTTGGGAAAGGGCTAGAAGAGTAAGGAAGAGATGATGGAGCATGGACCCCGCCTGCACAAGATTGACCATGACATGGTGGAGGATCGCCGCCGCATGGACAGCCCACATACGAAGAGAGACCAAAACACGGTAAAGGGGGCTGTTCTCAACCTGAGAACACGATTGAGCATGGTTAAAACGTGAACAGTACTTTTCGGCTCGAACTGTGAAGAAGTAAAAAAGGGTGGGAACGGGGGAGATATGAAAATAATTATTAAACTTGGTACAGTTTTTGAAAGTATTGGGAGAACTTCAAATTCAAAGGATCAGTCGTGGATCCCAGGCCATAGCTCAGTGGTTAGAGCATTGCTCATGGCAAGCAAGGTCCCGGGTTCGAGTCCTGGTGGGTCTGGCGGTTTTTTCTCTTTTCAGGCAGTTCACTTCCTTTGGTGTGCCTCATTTTCTCTGTGCTGCGCTGATGAGTAGGGTCCACAAAGCCCAAACTCAAAGCAAAGGACGACACAGTTCTGTCACCATGGTCACGCGGTAGGTCTACAGCCTGTACAGGGTAGTCACGGACTTCACGCGCACACGCGAGGTGTGAACAAGACATGGACCGAAACGTCAGGGGCCACGGACAGCGAACAAACGAAGACCTTTGTGCCGCGGGTACCCCTGGTAATTATTTTGCAGGCGCAAATTTGAGCTGCGAAACTTCGCTAAGTCACGTAGCTACGTAGAGTGACAGTCAGTGGACCGTATGCGTGTTAAAACAAAATGGCGTCACGATTTATTGAAAGTGGTATAGTTGGTGGAACGAGTGTTCAAACCCATTTGAACTTCATACTGTTCGTCTTCTTTTTGACATGCTCTCTTTCCATCGTCCTTAGCTTTTGTTTGTTGAGAGCTGTTTTGGCTTTCTCCTATACCTCTGGGGGATGCCAAGTGATGGTTTTGAGAGGCTGGTGATGGCTGTGAGCGAGAGTTTGCCGATCGGCGTCGTCCTCGCTATAGCGATGAAAATACTAGTTACTGCGCACCTGGCAGATATCACAACACGTCGGAGCGTGCAGGAGCAAAGGAATCTTGGGTTTTCACTGGAATCTAGTTCCTCCAGCATCGTGTAGCCCACCGTCGGTGAATGGCGGTCCAGAAAGGTCGAAACTGGTCTTCTGCAGCATCTCGCAGTCCTGCGAGGCACACTGAATACGCCTGTCATGTATTCTACAAATAAAAATCACGAAGTAGTGGACTTTACAGTGATGAGTCTATCCTGTATGCTGCAAAAGACGCAGGAAATGTGACTGGTGTCCGTACACTGGACGCCAATATCATCCCAGTCTTCTCCTGCAGGATCTGTTTGACATTGACATACCGGTATGCAGTGGGTCGACATTGGCCTGGTTAGGCAGCTATCTGCCTGGGTGGATGTAGCAGGTTTGCATTGGCGCGTCGTCCAGTCCGACATTTTCTTGTAACTGTGGAGTACCGGCAGGGTCTGAGAGGTTGCTCGTGCTGTGAACACATCTCTACTGCCTGTCTCGTCCTGGAAGTGCCGTCTCGCCGCTTCCTTGCTCTACAGTCACGCCGTTATTTCGCTTTGTTTCGTGGTGCAGCTCAAAACCTGCCCAAACAACTGTGAGCTCGCAACATGGTATGGACAAATTGCACCACTCATGCTGGTTAACTAAAACCGGGATAGTCGAGTAAGCGAGTTCACTCCCTGGGCCATGGCAAGATCTGTTCAGCGCGGGCTATTCCAACCTCCAAGTGCATAGTCACCGATCGATCCATGCGATGGTGGTTGACCTACAAAGAGCCAAGGTCTACGAGTACTACTATTGGATGCTGTCTACATGCAGTCAACAAAATCAAAGTACCTCAGTATGCCCCAGAACAGGGCATGTGCATCTATCATGACACAACAGGGGTTCTGGCGGCACCTGTCAAACAAGCAGTAGCGACTAGTGCCAGCTACCTATTGGAGGCTAGCCGCTACAGTCTGTCACTGGAGATAATTATTATGTTCACTGTTTAGACTGAGCACAATAAATGATGTCCAATCAATCTGCCCAATGTGTGTTCTGTTCCACCTAATTATAACGTCCCATCGCATCAACCCTACTACACGCACATGTCGTCACTCTAGCACGACTTGTTTTATTATTGTTTATTTTGATTCGCACGATAAATAGAGCACAATAAACGTTAACTTGACCGAAGGTTAAAGGCGACTGCAGATAGAGGAACACATCGAGGTACAGGTGCCGGCATCAATACAGTATCAGAGAGGTACGCAGAAAAAACTCTCGTAAGCCCAAGGGGAAGTGGTTGATGAGGGATGAATGCACTCTCCACGCTCGTCTACACTGTTCGTGGAAATGCACACATACATACAATAATATACAACATAGCAATAGCATGCACGGAACCGAACAATTTCATGTTCACACATGCAAGCACAGACCTGAACATTAGTACCAAAAGCCGATACAGACAATATCCCCATACACACAGACGCACACACACACACAATGTCCCATGTATGCGCCCGTGGCGAGAAAATCACGCAGATCTAAAAATGCACTGGATGTGAACCCACAGATTTTCTCTAATAGCAATGATAGCGGATCTGATTCTGAATGAAACACACACAATACAATTATTGAATGCCCATCCGCAGATGATGGCAGGTCCTGAAAGAACAGGCAGTGTTCCAGTGATGGGGAACAGAACTTCGAGTGGGGAGTGAGGTATACACACACACGTGCGTGCGCGGGCACACACCAAAGTATGAAGAAATAGAATCGACATCGTAGTATTCATTGGTTGGGGAATGGAAAGGAAAATAAAACATTGCTGTAGGTTATTGTTGTAAGGACACTGGGAGCACAACAGAAAGGTAAGCAACTTGCTTTGAAGCAAAGAAAGTTATTATTCCACGGATCTCAGAAGGAAGGAACGTTCCAGAATGCTGCACTGGCAAAAGGCGGCTTGCATGTGCGCGGCCCCTGCAGTCGGTCCAGCTGCCGGCCTTGCAGTGCTGAAAAGAATGTGCAGTACAGCATGTCACATAGTATCGCAGCCTGGACAAATAGACGCTGGGAAGTCCTAGTTATGTGCTCACCTACACCACGATGCACCAATCTTCTGAGCTACTTTGGCAACAATTTTGTCCACTTGAGACTCCCATGGGCTGAGCCAGTTGTTGAGGGCTGCATCAAGGTGGACGGCAATGACCGCTGATGGCAAGGCAATCCATGACACACAGTCACTAGGGCATCGTCAACATGGCGCTGAGGCTGGATGAATAAAATCAACCTTTAGGCTGCCGCGGGATTGACAACGAGGCCGCTGTCTCGAAGCTAGTCAGTCAGCCTGGTCACCGCCATTGACGAACCAGTCGCCACCGCCAGCAGTGGCGGTAGGTTGTGACAAGTATGGTGCAATATTGTCAGCAAATTCAGTACTCAGGATAAGATGAGTGACAAAGGGAACGTTGTGTTTGATAATATTGAAGTGAACAGGGATGATCACAAACCCTGCGCGTACTCCACCGTGAGTTACAAGAAAATTCCGGACTGGACGACGAGCAAACACCAACCTGCTACATCCAACCAGGCAGATACTATAACGATAGCTGCCAAACCAGGTCAATGCCGACCTACTGCATAATGTCAATGTCAAACAGATCCTGCAGGAG
Source organism: Sycon ciliatum (assembly GCF_964019385.1). Lineage (NCBI taxonomy): Eukaryota > Metazoa > Porifera > Calcarea > Leucosolenida > Sycettidae > Sycon > Sycon ciliatum. The sequence goes on along the minus strand of NC_088652.1, from coordinate 22,606,999 downwards.
AAGACTGAGGTGTTGGCGTCCAGTCACTGAGTGTACAGACACCAGTCACATTTCCTGCGTCTTTTGCAGCATACAGGATAGACTCATCACTGTAAAGTCCACTACTTCGTGATTTTTATTTGTAGAATACATGACAGGCGTATTCAGTGTGCCTCGCAGGACTGCGAGATGCTGCAGAAGACCAGGTTCGACCTTTCTGGACCGCCATTCACCGACGGTGGGCTACACGATGCTGGAGGAACTAGATTCCAGTGAAAACCCAAGATTCCTTTGCTCCTGGACGCTCCGACGTGTTGTGATATCTGCCAGGTGCGCAATAACTAGTATTTTCATCGCTATAGCGAGGACGACGCCGATCGGCAAACTCTCGCTCACAGCCATCACCAGCCTCTCAAAACCATCACTTGGCATCCCCCAGAGGTATAGGAGAAAGCCAAAACAGCTCTCAAAAAATAAAAGCTAAGGACGATGGAAAGAGAGCATGTCAAAAAGAAGACGAACAGTATGAAGTTCAAATGGGTTTGAACACTCGTTCCACCAACTATACCACTTTCAATAAATCGTGACGCCATTTTGTTTTAACATGAATATCGCGGGTTGGCCTGACTCGCTAGGTTCTTACTAAAAGTCTTGTTACTACATTGTACTAGTAAGGGACCATCGCAAAAGTTCGCAGAAGCCCCTGAAACGAAGAGCATACGTTTGGGGGGGAGGGAGTCGGTGCGAAAATCGCAAACCGGGCTTCAATTCAAAAAAGTATTGACGACATAATTATAGGAGCTGTAGGATTAGCATGCCATCACAGCCGGCGTAGATCGCTTGTCAGGACGCGTATGGGGAATGTGAAAGCAATATACACCAATCAACGTTCATTGTAATGCTCAAAGGATACAACTGCATTGCTCTAGCTGTTCTCGTTCTTAGATCACCCACTGCAAGGTGATATCATCGTTGCATTTATAAAGTGCTGTACATTGTTACACACTGATACAACAATGCTTGTGTAGTATTATAATAATTATTATGTGTGAGCATCCAAGTGAAAAAATGAAGCCCATATTGTGACTGTCGTTTCGTTTGAGGGGGGAGGGAGGGGGGTCAGGCCCGAAACTCACGGTCTTCGTTTCGGGGGCTTCTGCGAACTTTTGCGATGGTCCCTGGTGTATCGTTGGTCTCAGATGTATGTGCGTGTAGCTGAGTACGAAACGAAAGAGGCCTTTTGAGAGAAACGTTTTCAAAGAGGACTTTTGTTTTTTTCTGATTTTGTTCAATGGCGTCTCACGTCTGCGTTCTGTGACAAAGGAGATATTGCGGCCTCTAGCTCTGTTGTTAGACTTGAAATTTCAACACTCTTGAAGTAGAAATACAGCAGTCCGTTTGTATTTTGGTTGAGTCACAAGATTTTATTGCGGGTTGACCCAGGTGCTTCTCGTGACAAACTGCTGTGGAGACAAGACGACGGCAACGCGACAGTGCACGGTAGGATATAAAAATTTGATGGCCCAGAACTTCTAAAATATTATTGTAGATGACAGAGAGTATTCTTGAGGTTTGAACACCGTAACAAAACACTTATTTTCTGTTCGGCCGGCTGGGTCATTTTTTACCCAAATCCTTGAACTGTGTTTGGTCTGCGTTTGTATACGATAGGTTTATGCCTGTGCCTGCAAGTACTAGAAGTAGAACTAGCACAGTAGTAGCTTGCGAAATCGTTCATTGGCATGGTTTATGCACTGGTGCTGTGTGCATGCATCAGGCAATTCTCCTCTCTCAGTAGCTGTCAGGATTCCACAGTCTGGTTGAGAACAATCAGTCAACTGTGACGTTGATCTGAGCCATACTACATACCAGTGTTGGCTCCAAAGCAAGGCCAGCTGGATCACGAACCCAGTGGGGGGACTTGAACCGTTTGGGAAATGAATGTTCGGCGTCATTTCGAGTATTTTCTTTTTAAAAGGTACATACTATTATAACAAGCAGCACCTCGTGCAGACGCATGTGAACAGAGTGCCCAGTACGTTCATACATGTCTAGTAAACCCTCTGACTAACGACCACCCTTGGCCCCGGAGAAAGCAGTCTTTAGTGGCAGGTGGTGGGTAGTAAGAGGTTTGCACTGCACAACCATAATACTATATGAATGTGATACCGTCCGTGCGTGGTGAAGTGGTCTGTAGTACCAGGTTGGTTGCTAGTCACAGTGGTCTTTACTTACAAGTTTTACTGTACTAACAAGAGAATCTCCAGGGAGATTTGAAACTACTAGTACTCTTTGTTCTAACGTATAATCATGTGCAGGGTGCCGTCAAATATTCACGACTCCCTGATGCACAGTAGCCATACTTGAACTTGCCCGTGTCTGAACTGGTTGCCAGAGTTGTGCCAGGTACACGTGTACCCGGTTGGTTTGAAATCCAAATGCAGACACCGTGTACATGAATTCAGTATGTATGTACGTGTTGATCTGCACTGCTCTTTTCCATCGATATAACATAATAATCATGTAACCCTCTGCTCAGAATCATTTATAGTAAGATCCAAAAAATTGTCCAAAATCATAGCCAACATGCCATCACGTACATTGACAATCAATATCATTACGATTCGACCCTTTTTTAGGGTCACTTTTCAACGTGGACGAAACAAAGTCGGCCAACCGAAGCAGTAAAATAATTATCCTTTCCAGTTCACCATCATGACACTGGCATACATGTAGGAACGAAACGAGACAACTACAAATCCACAAGGAAACTGTACACCCTCCGCCGCGATGACTTCGGTCCGCAATTTTAAATTTTCTATTACATTAAAAGATTTTGAGGAGCTCGCGAAAATCAGCTACCGACGTACCTTTGTCGCTCTCTACTCCTTTTCAGGGCACGAAGGTCGTCTCTCACTTTCAAACCGGAAACAAGACATACTAACGGTCCTTTCAGCTAATCTGCTAACACAGGTAATGCACACCGAGGGCCGCAGAGCAGCAACCATTCCAGCCAAAATTGCCAAAATGCAAGTGAGACTGTATGCCTGAGTACATGAGTGCACACAGTAAAATAATCGATTTCAGCATTTCTGCTCCATAGAGCAACTAACATTGACGAGCTACAAAGAATCCTTCAAAGAATCAGTTTAGTTTTTTTTCTGTAGAAGGCCTCTTATTGCGCTTGGCCCGGGCTAAAAATCACAACTCAGAGGAGTAACAAAATCACAACTCTCAAGTGTCCCCGATTGACGCTTTTTTTCTGCCGACTGAGTCTGTTGTTTGAGGTTTGCGGATACGAAGCATGCTTCTACTTATTTTTTTTGTTTTGGCCTTAAGTCATGTACAGAGTTCTTTATCCTGAGCCGTTTCTCCGTACATGTATTCCTGTGCCCTCGTTAGCCGGTAACCCGTGGTTTCCAAATGGTTTGTATTTTCAGTAGAAATTTTACTATCGTACGTGAATTTACGTACACGTTTCAAGCTTCAGGTGATTTTGATTGTTGCCTGCTAATGAGGTGTGTCTTGTAACCGGTGTCGTATTAGCAATGATAGACTTGTATAGCTTTGGAAAGGATTCAGACTTGATGGAATAATGAAGAAAATTGATATTTTCTTGCGGATTATGTTCTTTGTTTGTGTCCAGTCTTCATACAAGGAAAGAAGTTGTGATGTCATCTTCATACAAGGATAGAAGGTGTGATGTCATCTTCATACAAGGATAGAGAAGGTGTGATGTCATCTTCATACAAGGATAGAGAAGGAGTGATGTCATCTTCATACAAGGATAAAAGGTGTGATGTTATCTTCATACAAGGAAAGAAGGTCTGATGTCATCTTCATGCACTCTATGCCCGAGTCTGGTACTTCGGGATATGTGCAGATGTGTACCTGGTGCGGGAAGAACCTATGGTGAGTCACTTGTCAACAAGAAGAGTTGTAACACAAGATATCAATCAAAAATTGTGTTTACCCGCGTGAAACTTGTTCAAGTCTGAAAAATGCGCTCCGTTAGGCAGTGGTCACCGAGCAAAATTTCCACCATTCCACCCATTCCGTGCAGAATTTGTCGGCCGTTTCCACGGAAATCGCGGAACGTCGGACACTTCCAGCGGGCGGAATTCAACCAGCAAATGGCCGGCTGAATTCCGCCAGGAGCCTTTTTTTCTTGAGTTTTGCATTGTTTGAGGGTGGGAATATCGGTGAAATTTCGTTGCCATCTACTGATATTTGGTTTTGACCAAGGAAAGTAGGCGAGCAGTGCAGGTTAGGCTATTTGTTTGCTTGATTTTTTCCTTCAGCCCTCCGTTCTATCTGTGTTCTTCGATCGAGTTTGTAGTAGCCCGTACGCTTGCTTGATTATTTCCTTCAGCCTTCCGTTCAATCCTCAGCATGGACTCGGTGACCAAAGCGAAGGCAATTGCCAAAAGTTGTTTGCGTACCAAATTCTTTGCAGCAAACAAGTCAAACAAACAGAAAATAGTGAGTTTTCCATGCTTGCCAAAGGTGAGAGGTTGTGCATGGCCAACGAAGGAAATCGCTGGTAGCTAGTTCAACTTTCCGACGCAAAACCAATCCACCAGTCAGTGCATGTTGGTGTTACCGTGCAGAGAGCGTGCAGATCGCCACTTCAGTCAGCGATTCTGCTGTCCACGTTTGAGCCTGTTTTGGTGTGTCCGCGGCCTTGTTATGTGCTGTAGCATCCCGGCTCTTTCACTGCCATTATCAATCTTGTTTACATGTGTCGCACGCTGGATTTCTAGATTACACACTTCAGACGGAAGCCCAGGATATTGTGTGCAATAATACCGAATCTGCATCCTGCTGTGGAAATGAGGAATGTATCTTCGTGGATTTATTTCTTCCTGCCTACATCCGCCATCCAACGGGGCTGCTTGCACAGCAAGGGAGCTCCTTGTCTCCGCAGGATAATGGTGGTACTGATGGTATCATCCGGACGACTTCGAATATCTCGGTGGTTCACATCCTTCCTTTCTGAGTCATCTTATCGCAATTAACTTTATCCGACATGAATGGGTCGACCGGGTACTGTTCGTGACTGTGGCCAAGAGGCGGTGATGTTATATGAGTCGCTCACGTAGCAAGCTTGCGTGTGGTTTGGCACAGCGTATTCTTCCATCTTGTTGAGAGTTGGCGGGAGGATAGTCATGGTAGATCCTACAAAAACACATCAGATGTTTTCCTGCTTTCCCGAATCCATCTTTGCAGAATACGCAATGTGGTCGCATTTTACAAACAAACTAAACAGAAACTGATGCCTCATCTAAGTTACGGCGACGTTTAGCGCAACAGAAAAGAAGAAGATGAAAAACGACGATAGTCTGGATTTGACACCGAATATCTTGTAGTCGGTGTTGAAAGTGGCATACTTAGTCAGTTGTTGACCTCAGCATGGTACAGAATTACAGTATATACTATGGGTTAAAGGAAAAGTACATAACCCCCCAAAGTGTGCAACACCTGATCCAGCTCTGCATAGGGTCTTGGTCGAGCGTAGTCGGATCTTCTGATGTCTTGCGTACACTCCACACCAGCTCAACGCCGGTCTCGAGGCAGGGCACTGTTGTTTCTGACACGAGAGTACCCGCGACTCCCAGATATCCCCTCAGATGTGTACGGTACAATGACGCAAAGATCCAATTACGCTCGACCAAGACCCTATGCACAGCTGGGTCAGACATTGCACACTCTGGGGGGTTATGTACTCTTGGTGGGAGGGGGGGGGGGGGGAGGGGAAGAATGTGTGTGCTCCAAACATCGGGGAAAGTCCGGTGAAACATTTCAATTTCAGAGTCCGTAGAGTTCGGATTGCGGAGTCTAATGGTATTGGAAGCATTCTACAAATAAATTCATTTGAAAACTATGTCTCCTGGTGGGGGGGGGGGGGCTACGGCATGATGTTATGCGACCGCGACACACCCTCTCCAAAGTCATAGTGTGCACCTAGGTGAAAAGAATTGTGTGAAAGCAATAGTGTCAATGCAATTTCAAAAGATATGAAGACTGATAGTAGGTGGTGCAAGCGACCCTGAAGACGGAACTCCATGTGCGAGTGAGGATGCAGCCATGGCTGATCTCCATGGGCTGGGTCTGAGGACGTTGGATACTCTGCTGAAGAAATGGCCGCGGGAGCTGGTCAAAAGTGAGAATAAAGCATTCAGCCTGTGCTTATTGAGCTGCTCAAAGAAATCCGATCGCATGGCTAAAGTCTTCCCCTGCACTAGTTCACCTCACAGTGTTTGCAGGTCTAGGGCTGCACAGCGCCCTGCGTGGCATTCACTTTCAAAAACGAATTTCTTTGAGGAGCACTGTCGTTTGTATTGAGATTTGAATGGTAAAATTAATTTGAATACGGTTGGAAGTTAGCCATCTGTGATAGTGTGTATGAGATCTGAGTGGCAAACTAGTGTTTATGCCTCTGCTTTGCCACTGCATGCAAGGCATCACAATAATTTTGAATGGTTTGAAACAAATCTTTAACTCCAGAAAATAGACGAGAAAGGGCTCGTTCTGCACAATGCAATGAATAATTGACAAGTTCCGAGCTACGTAAAGTGGAGTAACTTTAAAAAATGGGCGGAAAAACTCGTGAATTTGAGAGCTTTCATTCGACTTACGTAAAGTTGTCTATGTAGAGTTTATAGATGGGGCTCTACTAATGGAGGTGCGCCATAAGTGGATTGGGGTATAATTTATGACTTTCTCCCTGGGTCATTCACTATAGGCGTTCGGAGTTGCCGTGGGCAAGTACCTGGTTCAAAACTCTGTAAATCTTCACAGATGAAAAGGTGGTTGTTTACAAGAAAAATGTTTAACCATGGATATTACTCATAACTGTTTCTGGAGAAAATTACCGCAGTTGTGACGAAAGAAATCCAACCCACGTGCCGAAAGCAGCACCAAGGCATATGCGGCCACTGCGGATAAGTTTTGGAAACGTGCATGATGTCATTGAAGTGGAAAGGCAGTGCTACCTTTGACTCGCGTGTTGGATTTCTTCGGCCACGACTGTAGAAACTTATGGAAGCAAAATAGCAGCTACATCATTTGTAGGCTACCGGTAGTCTTCGCAAGGCCATCATTTGCAACAACTCGTAGATCTACATGACCACATTTACCCCGTAAACAAAACATTCGACCGTCGTTTCCGGAGTTAAGTAAAAATATTGCCAGATTCTCGAATGCATGCTCGAGCGTTTGTTTACTACACTCATTTCCTTTCCGTGATGGGTACCGGCGGCATTCCATGCCCATTCTGGAATAACCAAACAAATGTAACCTCAGATATCCTTCCCTGAAATGGGAACAAAAGTTGAAGTTGGTTTTATTATTATTTTCCCATGGGGGGGGGGGGGTGGGGGAGGGTTCATGAAGGGTAGGGTTAGATTAAACCCGACGTAAACCTGTATCATCATGTAAATGCTCCAGTCAACCTGTGATTATGGTTGGTTGAAACTTACCCTGGATAGAATTCTCCTGTATGCACATCCTAACACTTTACAGACCAACTTTAATGTGAACAGGGAATTGTGCAATCTGAAACTGTTATGCTGAAATGGATGAGCGGATCATATTCAAATCCAACTCCTGTATTCTATTGTATTGTATTATTTTACTTGGGCATTCCCAAAGATCAATGTGCTGGACTACCGCAGCAAACCAGCGAAGGTGTTTCCGCAGCGTCTGCAAAATGAATATCCAACCGCCATTTCAATCTCCTTGCTGATATGAAGCTCATATATTGGTGCCTCAGCTGTGTACGAAAGAATGGTACGTACAATGCTGCATCTGTCATGCACAAGATCCCAATACCGTAAAGTCACGGATAAAAGCCGGGTTTGCATACAAGCACATCGCGAATAGAAGCCTGAAAATCAAACGGGTCAAATGCATATAAGCCTGTCGCGCGTAAAAGCCTGGCTTCTATGCAAGCGCGGATCGGGTAGGTCAAGAGTGCATGTGCCATGTACAGTGCATAGTAAAACTGCCGCCATACCGGTAGTCAGTGGTAGATCTACGCGTGTCGCGCGTAGAAGCCTGGCTTCTATGCAAGCCCGGATCGGCCGATGTGCATACAAGCCTGGCAAAAATATCAGTGGTGCATATAAGCATGGTTTGCATATAAGCCTGGTTTGCATTGAAGCCTGATGCAGACAGCTGCTTATGTGCTTATAAGCCCGGCTTTTATCCGCGACTTTACGGTAGTATGTACAACTGTTGTGTCATGATCTGGTTGCACAGTTTCATGGGTTCTGTCCTTTGGATGGTATTAATTGAGCACTCGAACAATGTTCATGACTGCTTATATAACTGTGTTTTGGGCTTTGTGCATACATATGGGTGTTGTGTACTTTGCAGAAGCGAACACGAGCATGATAGCAATATCGTGAAGTACAGGAGCAAGTAACTGGTTACGTGCATTTCCACACAAGAACTGGTTGGAGCCACATCAGTTGGGGAGTGCAGTCACAGCGCACGTGTGAGCAGAGATGACAACTCCGGAGCAAAGGACGGACCAGTCCCCACACCAGTGGCTCGGACCACGCTAGATCGGATTAGATGGACTGCAGCTGGTGTTCTGACCCGGCATGGCGATACTGATATCACATGGTCATTTCAAGATGTGCATGATACCGTCAACTAGTAAACTGGAGAGTACACGTATGGATTTCCCTGGCAGGAGCTATGTGTGCATCACTTTATCCCTGTTGTTGTCTGAACTCCTGTCGCAAATGGACAGCGAGCAACTGCGTCCTGCATAGCATCACTGGTGTTCAAGAGAAGGTACCCTCACTGCTTTATGTCTCACAAGATGCTCATTGACCAATGCTTTCTCAACATGAAAAGCGGTAAGACAGAAAGGTGCATTGCAGAATTCAATGGAGTGTATTTGGTCTGTCACGAGGGAAATATTCAGAGTAGCTGGGATTTGGATAGAGAGTAACAATTTCTGCAGGAATAGTGCTCAGTGTGCTAAGCACAGTGCCGAGTAACACAGCACCAGGAGGTGCCATTACGGACAGCACCTGCTTCTCTGTGCTCATCTTCAGCTGCGTGAAGTTTGCAATAGGCATGAAATTCTGATCATCAGCCTAATGACCGTTGGGCTTCGTGCTGCACGCATAACTTATCCAGGACGATTTTTTTGCGGCATACACCACACCATTACAAAACCCAGCTTCATTTTGCGGGTATCATCTCTGCTTGTTTATCACGTTTAGCTACGAGAGAGGGTTTTACGTCAACACATTACTAAATGTTTTCCTCACATTGTCAGTACATTATGTTATTAGCTCTGTGAGTGTATGCGTATGGGTCGGTGCCAGAACAACAGAAACTTCATGTAATTATGTGCTCAAGTCGTAATCGTACACGACAATAGTGCTTGGCTGTGGCCCCACGCTTTTCCCATCTGCATCCCTAGAGCAAGGGCGTATTGCCACGATCATACTCCAATTTTTTTAAATTTTATATTTACACCTATGTGTGTGTGCGTCTGCAATTTGTATTATTTCATTACTAGTTCTAGTTCATTCTCTTCTGCCAATATTTTCATTGTTGAGTGTTCCTGAGAGGAGAAAAAATGATGTACGCATGTCTGGGTAAGTATACTGAGTTGACGGCTGCTGTGGTGCATTGTGCGAGAATACGATGTTAGTTGTGTGAGTGGGTTGTATGTGTTCAAAGGCCAATAAGTACATGTTAGATTGGAAGCTATGGCGGACAGATAGTGAATAGTGCCAAGACCCTTGTAGTCCTCAGACCGCTGCTCTACATTGTGGCCACTTGGCTCTAGTTGTGTGTTGATTGTATTGCAGCTGCTGCAGTTGTGGGCAGTGGCACCGCTGATCACCTCTGTGATGCCTGCCTTGCCTGCATTATCCTGTACAATTGATGTGTGCGCTGGCGGCGGTGCCACTACAGTGTGCTGCAGTGATGCCTGTCTTGCACCGTGTCCTACTAGTACTACTACTACTGACGCTCTAGGGAGTGCAGTCGATGTGAGTGCTGGCAGTGCCACTGCTACAGCGTGCTGCTTTTATGAACATCTAGCACTCCTGTAGGGCAGTTGATGTGAATGTTAGTAGTGCCATTACTACACTCTGTGCTGCTGTGATGCCTGTCAGTATTATTATTCTTGCATTGTTCCATTGCACTGCAAAGTTCGATAACTGTGGTTGCTGGCAGTGAGGTTGACCCCTGTACCTTGCCACACCACACACCACATTGCTGCTGATCTGAGTTTCGTGGGTTCAGTGAGCGGCGTTTATGACACAGCTGCTGCGGTGTTCAAGATCAGCTTTGGCTCTGGCCGGACCACTTTTTATTTATTTTTTAACACAATGCCAAAAGTGCCAGGAATGCAGGATTTTGCACCCTAGTTTCAAAAAAATTTCCAGGAAGACCCCCCCTTCCACCTTCTCCGGCCGGACCATATGGCGGTGCTACTCGCCTGGTCCAGTGGCTGGGCATGCCTCTATTACGTTGCTGTAGTTCTGCTAGATCAGCTAAGGCTAAACTGCCATAGTTCATACCAGTACAGATAGTCGTATAGCCCCAGATTTGCCAGATCACTATAATAGTTATTAGAGAGGTTTTGCATTCCGAATTTCTGAATTATTTTCGGAATGTGGCGGCAGCAGTCGAAAAAGTAGTCGAACTTTCGGAAGTGTGGTGGCGAAAGTGCATGGTTTTCCGAAAATGGATTTTCGGCTCTTTCATGTTTGGGAGTGCAAATTTGAATACAAAAAAGTGTATTTTTCATGTTCGTATTTTTGCTTTCTGCTGCTCTCGATTATTTGAAAAAATTTCCACGTATGTAGTTTTGGTTTTTGCTGGTTTTGCTGCTCTCGCTGATCTCGCCATGTTGACTAATCTTCTCACACTTCATCGCACTCTATCTTCCTTTGCCCTGGAGCCTACTAACAGTACAAGACAGTAGTTCGCCAACCTCGTCTTCAGCTGTTGGATCACTTGGTCCACCATCAGTCCGTCCTCGTCTTCGAACCGCACCCAAATTCAGTTTGACCTGCGCACATGGATTTGATCCTGCTCAACCCCTTCGACGCTCTCCATTTTGTTTTGCATGGCAACCCTTGGAAACGAAGTCGAATCAGATTTTCGGAATGCAAAACACTGAAAATACCGTTTTTCGGAACGCGCTTTTTTCGGAAAAGCACAGTCGAAAATCATTCCGAAATTCGGAATGCAAAACCTTTCTATTATTATTGACAGCTGTGAAGCCTCCAGGGCTGCGTGTGTGTTTAAAAATGGGCTCGACTTCTGATCACAAAGAATTTTGTAAGGGGAAGAAGACATTGCAATACAGCTGGGAGCTGGAGCAGCGTGCTGATGAATAGACCCTTTGCACAATAAGCGAGAGGGGTCGAGACGGGGCATGCTGTGCACGCGCTGCACACTTGGCACAACCAGCATGCATGGTTTTGCTGCAGGACGTGATCAAGTTTCCTGTGACAGGCTGTGTTTTCACGGTCCCGACGCGATGTTCATGTATGTACTCCCCAGCCTTTTTCATTTTCAAGTTTTTCTAGTTCTGAAGGAAGAAGTCCCGAAATGCTTTCCAAGGACCACTGTTGGGTTCTTGTTTGCAGCAACCGTCACTAACGTTAGTCTAAGGAACCCACTTGTCTTTCCATGCGTTCCCTGGTGATGCTGGCATTCCACACTCTGGAATCCTGGCTATCTGGCGAGAAGAGGGCCGGGTACCGAGGGCCGCAGTGCTGCGATATCGTTTACAGTGTTGTGCTCGGAACACTTTGTCCATGACGACTTTCATCCTTGCTTTTGCGAAGATATGGAACGCCCTGCCAAGAGACTCTGGAGCTTGAGAAAAAGGCATGACCCATCCCTGTCTTCGCTATTGGAAGATCGACTGCTTGCTGGCGCTGCTCGAGTTGCTGTTGTTGAAGTGGAGAGAGACGCGGCCTCATCGCTCAGGTGTGCGGAGAAAGTCATCTGAGTTCGAGCTGTGGCTGTGTGCACGATATGACAGACTTTCACATTATGCACATAGCCACCAAAGTAAAACTCATGGACACTATCCACGGGCTTGTTCACTAGTACTACTCCATCAGCTCCCTCTTCACTGTCGTCGGCGACTTGCCCCTGCGTTGGAGACGAGCAAGCATGGTGTGGCACTCACTCTGGGAAACAGAGGTTCATCACTCATCCACTGGGACGCATGAAATGTTGGGCATGATGAAGGTACACTCGAGGAAGTGGTGCCCTTCTTAGTTCTAGGAGCATCAGGGTTCTGCATAGAGAAGTGTTCTCTACATCGACAGAGGAGAGAAGGTAGAGAAAATAAAAATAAATTTCAATCTACAGTAATCCGAAATATCCACTGAATGCGGAAAACTTACCGCTCCAACAACTCCTTCTTTTTCCAGACAGATACGCACCCTCATTCAGCAGAAAACTGTTCAGTTCCTTACACAACCGATCTTCATTTGACAGTTCGTCCACGGGTTCCACAGCCATCGATGGCAAACCACTCGACACTCTCTCCTCCATCTCCAAAATGGAAAAATACAGTGTTCCACCATGCTCAACAACTGATACTCTGCACAAAAATCGAAGAGGATGCCCCGTCTCGGATCACGTGACCGTTATTGTGCAAAGGGTCTATTGGGCCTGTTGCACAGCTGAAATCTAATACATGACCCTCAGTCTTATCACCAGGCACAAATTACAAGTGACAGGCCCTAAGCAAAAGGTGAAGAATCTCTACTTTCGCTTCACACATCTCTGCTGTTTGACTCATTGGTACGGTGAAGCTATTAGAGTGAAGTTCACCTAGGGGCTGGTGGTCGGGGCTAGGGATGGCCATCATTAGAGAATGAGCCAATGATTGCCTTCTCCTATTGAATATTTGAGGAACGTAATTCTTGCTGTGTTCTTGGTCTGCAAGAAAAAAAACAGCACCAGCACCAAGAACAAAACCGCAAAAAAAACATTTACGAACCGCACAGGAAAGCGCATAACACTTACTACATGCTAGACATACATTTTACCTGGTAATCAACACTAGAGGAATGAATTTGTTCTGGACTAACAGCCATGACAGCGACCATGGTTGATATGCCAAAAGAACGCTAACTACATTCTGGAGAGTCGCACAGGCAGTCAGCGCTCGTAGTGTTCTATGGCCTTTTTCGGAGGAAGACGAATAAGGTTGAGATAAAGTGTCCACGCTTCTCCCTGTGATCCAACGACATTTTCTAATGCCCAAGTTGAAGGCCATTTTGTCTGCTAAATCAGAGTGGATATGATTTGTGTATAGCAGGAAATTTTCGGCGGGAATTTATTTTCATACGATTTCGTACACAGTCTCTTTTGTACTAAAATTGATACCATACTTCTAAGTTCATACTAAAATTTGTTCATGCAAAAATACGTATACTATACACAGGTTCTGCAAGTGAACACGTGCATTTAGCATGCAGCACTGTACGAATAATAAAATCCGTCCGAAAGGTTGAAATTTGGATTTGTGCGAAAAAATTTCCGTCCGAAAATTCCTGCTATACAGCAGGCGCGTGCACCGTATGAGTTTTTTGGTGTCTGGAAACCACCTTTTTTCGGGCAATCTTGCCAAAGGAAAAGCGTGCCTACTGGATTGGTTATCCTGCAAACGCGTCGATCGACGGGCAGTTTACAGTACAGTGACTATGTCCTTATTTCGAAGTGAGAGAGAGAGAGAGTTGCTTTGCATGCAGTTGAAAATACATTATTCTCTCTTTCTTCTGTGGAGAGTAGCGACAGAGAGATCGATCTCTAGCTCTGGTTGGTTCCTGGATTGGCGATGACGTTCAAGAAATCCGTTCTCAGACGGTCTCGAAATTTGAGTCAAGCACGCGCGATGCAAGTCAGTTCAAGGATATGATTGACGATATCTCCTTCCAAACTGTTGACTCAAATCAAGATCTCCACAGCCTTTCGTTCTCGCTCATGTGCGCAGCAGAAATGCTCGTCAAAAACGTCGACTGGAAGACGTAAAAATGTGCGTCCATGATCCACTTGCGCTGCTTCAGAACGAAGCGGTGCTCCGGCCGCGACTCAAGGACGCGGGACTTCGCTTTTCTTCCGCGAGCTTCCATCGAAGCAAGGCCCATAACTCTTTATTGAAATCATGTGGAACATTGCTAATACATGCTGAAAACTTCGTCATAAGAACAGAAAGAAAGATCCGTCGAATGTAAGCAGTGTTTTGATGAAACAAACATGAAGTGGACTACAAGTAGTGAAGTACCATAGACATAGTGTTATACTAGTCTTATAGACTGTAGTGTAGCCTGGGCGGCTAGGCCTATCTAACATTTACGTGTTCAATATGACAAACATGTATACGAGTACATTGACTTTTGCACCCTCTTTGCAAATCCTTTTTGAAGTGCTGGTACGTAAACGGTAACCCGTTCTATCCTGTTACCGGTTATCAATGGCCCAACATTTCCATGCAACATCGTCCCCTCCCTCCATTCCTCATTACTCTTTTCTACCTCTGTACCTGGTTCCCTCTGAGACGCGTTTGTGCCGGCATGATCTGATGAAAGCAGTCGGACGAGCCCCGCATCTCATCAGCACCAGTGTTCATTGGTGCCCTGCACCCCTGGTCTTGATTCCCCCCCCCCTCCCTCCTCCCTAGCCCTCGCCGTTACCTCCGACGGGATGTTCGGGGGATGTGCATGTGCACAAATACATAAGTATACAGTGGGTCTCCAGAAAAAAATTAACCAACTCTAGAAACCCCCCTTTCGAGACTCGGTGCACGCCACTGTACAGTATTATAGCCTACACTAGCACCACTGATTAGACAAGTGTTAAACTAGCCAGAAGAAGTTCATTGGTCACCAGGTATGTATACTTTTGAAACTAACTACCGTAGAATCCCGCGGATAATCCCATGGCCTTTTCTGTTTCATAAGGATATTTCGGTGGACTTATACAAGATCATGGCCTTATCTGTTTCACAAGGATATTCCGGTGGGCTTATACAAGAACATGGCCTTTTCTGTTTCACAAGGATATTTCGGTGGGCTTATACAAGAACATGGCCTGTTCTGTTTCACAAGGATATTTCGGTGGGCTTATACAAGAACATGGGTTCATACGCTGACACCAAAAGTGTGCATCGGGTAATACAAAAGAAGTGAGAAGTACATTGCTTATAGCCACAAAAACAAACGATGATTGTGTTGAAATGTACAAAAAAAAACTACATATACTACGTACATGGTACGACCAAGAGTCCATAATCTATGGACTCTATCTAGTCCAAGATCTATGGACTCTAGTCCATAATCTATGGACTCTTTGTACGACTTAGGCCCATGGGCTTGTACGATCAAGCTTTGTGATGTTAGAACTTTCCCTGGGCTTATGCGCAAACATGGGCTTCTGACATGTCACAAGACTGTAGGCACGGCGATGACCATTTGCATTGCACCTAACTGGGCCTAGATGAGGCAATCAAAGCATGCTACAAGAAGTAGAACTCCATATTTAGTGGAGCGGGCTTTGATTTGCCCATCAAAGTCCGCCCAGGCGGGCTTTGATTTTACGATCAAAGCCCGCTCCACTAGAGCTTTGATTCACTGATCAAGCTCGCTTTTTTACTCGACTCAGGCTCGAGATGGTTGAGTTATGCTTTCAAGTGCGATAGGAAGATCAAAGTGCATGCTTATGTCAGAAATCCAATCAAAAAAGTCGTGTTCATGTTCTATCAGCCAATCACAGCCCTTCGCGAAGTATTTACAAGTTCGATATTAGTTTCCGACATGTCACAAGACTGTAGGCACGGCGATGACCAATCGCATTGCACTTAGCAGGGCCTAGATGAGGCCATCAAAGCATGCTACAAGAAGTAGACCTCCATATTTAGTGGAGTGGGCTTTGATTTTCCCATCAAAGCCCGCCCAGGCTGGCTTTGATTTTACGATCAAAGCCCGCTCCACTAGGGCTTTGATTCACTGATCAAGCTCGCTTTTTTTTTACTCGACTCCGGCTCGAGAAGGTTGAGAGTCGTGCTTTCAAGCGCGATAGGAAGATCGAAGTGCGTGTTCTTGTCAGAAATCCAATCAAAGCAGTCGTGTTCATGTTCTATCAGCCAATCACAGCCCTTCGCGAAGTATTTGCAAGTTCGATATGAGTTTCGAGCGCGGGTGCATGTCAGAAATGCAATCAAAACACTCGTACTCGTGTTCGATCAGCCCACATCACAGCCCTTCGCACTTCGCGCGGCGGGCTGTGATCAGGCGATCTCACACTCGTACTCTTGCTTGATTCCATACTTCAAGCGCGGGTACATGGCCTGGGTGCATGTCCGAAATGCAATCAAAACACTCGTACTCGTTTTCGATCAGCCTACATCACAGCCTTTCGCGCTTCGCGCGGCGGGCTGTGATTAGGCGATCTCACACTCGTGCTCTTGCTTGATTCCATACTTATAATTATGCGGGTGGGGTTATCCGCGAGATTCTACCGTATATAAAATTTGACAGCAACACAGGTGACAGGTACACACAAAACTAGCTGGCAAACATACCTTGTTCCTTTCTTGGTCCTGGGTACTCTGCCATAAATCGTCATGTGTCTCTTCTGATATGGTCGGTATACTAGTAGGTAGAAAACGTCAGTGATTTCCGTCGCTCCATCCACTTCCCCATCCCATAGTAAGCGGACATTTCAGAATCCCTTTCGGAGTACTGCATGTCATATCGGGGCACATACTCCTACACACACAGACACGCATGCACACGCACACAAACACACACACACACACTCACAAGCACAAATACACACACACACACAAACACACACACACACACACATACACACACACATGTATACACACAGCGCATACAAATAACGTCGAACATGCACACATGTACGCAGTAGGTCAAATCCTCTCTGCACACAAAGGACGCCAAGCCCGAAACGGCACAGCTTTCCTACAAGTAAGGTGGATAAAATCGGCAATATAATTTCGTTCCAATCTTACTTGTACACAATCATATACACATACACACATACGATACTCACCAGACTAGAGCACTACTAGTATGTTGAATAACGCCATGTCTGACTAGTGCCTCATACCCCCCCCCCCCCCCCCCCCCCCGGGTTGAAGCCAAATGCATGTACACGTTTAGTGCTGTTTTGCTAATGGTCTTTTCCATGCCATTGCACTTGTGGTTTCGGGATCAACATCGCAGTCCTTGTTGCCGTTTCTGTTGAGTCTCGATATCGGGCTGTATATTCCTCCTAGCCTAGTCCTTTCCTATATTCATGTACTACATACAGTTGATGCATTGTCGAGTCACCGTGCATACATTGGTATGTGTGCTTGGTGAAATTCTAGGCTGGTTGTTCTTAGGGGCTTTGTTCTTGCACCCCCAGTAATGTATGCACTTTCAAGAAGCCTGACATCAGCTCTTTGACGGCTAATTGAACTGCCAAACAGCTGACAGTCTCCAAATCCCCAACCTGCCCAACCTACGGGTGGACTCGAAAAGTATGACCGCACTTTTGGGCTAACCACATCGCAATAAGTGGATGAGGAAAATGTGCAGAAAAGATATCAACGGTATCGCCCCCCCCCCCCCCCCCCCCCCCGCACACACACACACACACAAACACACCCCCATGTTGACGTGAATGCACCCAAGAAATGCCACAAACCTACACTAGACTACAGACACATCACTGCAGCCACTCACTCAAACAAAAACAAACACAAACACGAACACACATGTGCACACACGCATACACAGGCACATACATACTTGGTCCGTTTCATCGCAATTGTCGCTTATCTCCCACGCACCTTTTGACAGGTAAAACCCAGTCCAATCTCGATATCTAACTCACATTCGTTTGGGAGGTTGTGATGGCAAGATCAGAGGAGACCAGAAAGAAAAAAACCATCGCGACTAGCGCCAGTGGCATCGCGATTCATACAATTTTGATGGAAAAGTGGGAAACTTTTCGCTGCAGTGAATGCACTGCAGTGAATGCACACGCAGTGAATGCACACATTCACTGCAGCGAAAAGCCAAGCGCAGCTCAAAGACCGAAACTGTAGCAGGGGAAATCGACATCATGACCTGGAGAGCGTGACAGTCACGGCCAGGCCAGCCAGCTCAGTTGTTTGAACTGCAATGTTTGAACTGCAATGACCTGGTATTCTTTGCAAGCCTGCAAACTGGTGGTGAGATGGTGGCAAAGAAGACATTGTCCGATCTGGCAGCGGCAGTAAAACAGTCGTGGTCAGCATATCCAGCAGAGCATATGACAGCTGTCTGGAGAGGGATGTGTGCCTGATTCAAAAACATTGTTGAACACACAGTACTGTAGTGACAGACGGGTCACGCTGCCCACGTTCCTCCAAGTGCCAAAGTGACAACCGCGCCTGTTCCTTTCCCATCGCTGCTATACGCCAAGCGGAGAAAGCAAGAGATACGGTACTCTACGCTAGCAGCTATACACACCAGTGAATGTGAGCTCAAGTGGCATCAGCTCGAGTGATACAGAGCCAGAGTCGGATAAACTAAAGCCTGAGTGCAAGAAGGCGCTCCGTCGCTGTTTTCTTTTGTACATTTTTTTAGGGGTCAAACGGGTGTACCGGGTACCCGGGTACCCGCCCGTTAATCTCAGGTACCGTTAGAAAAAGGGTACCCGTTTGTAAAAAAAAAAAAAAAAAAAAAAAAAGGTGATCCTATCGTATTCCAAGACGCAAAATAGGAGTGCGGATACTCTTTTCCTTTTTCCTGTGCATTCCCGCTTTCGACTTTATCAGGCAGGAGCAGGCTGAAAGACAGACTTGACAGTTGTTCTCTCCACTCGAGTGCAAGTAAAAATCCTCGTACTGGAGGTTTTTGATTGTGATGTGAGAAAATGCAAGACTTGAAACTCGTTCGAGGTGGCAGCTGAGTAACTAGAAAGTTACGATGGTTCTCCGACATCGAACCTGCCACGGTACTTGATGAACTAGTGTCACCAGGCTGAGTGACCAGTCGGAGTGTCACAAACGGTGATGTCCGTAGGTGGTAGCTAGATATATGATACTCATGTTGTAGTTTGTTCCTTCAATCGACTAGCTGGAAAAGTAGTTCGAAATATTGCATACAAGATTACGGATTTGTGAAGATTCATTTCATGAGTTCAACAAGCTAGCACTAGCAGCTAGCTGGCCAGCAGCACATCAGCTGTGTCAGGCACCCCAGCTAGCTATGGGCGCGAACATCTTCTGAATGCAACGAGTACCAGTTCTCTGCGAACATAGCAAATAGGATTGCGCGAGATCACGGAAGTTTTGCTAAACCACTCTGTCCTTGCATGGCTTGAATCACATCGATCTGCAGTTGATTTGCGTAGTGTATCAAAATACATGTAGCTTGTAGGACCATCTACATGTACGATTGTAAGTTACTGCCTGCGAAGTTATGTACATGGGCAAATGCACGGATGACATTCATTTGGAACCTTCATTGCCATAATAATATTATGATACACGAATCAATTGCGAATCATAATGTAGTATCAAAATACAACCTGAGAATATACAAATTAAAATCATGATTTATGTGAGAAATGCGCAAAAAAATAATATGGCTGCTAAAGGGTACCCGTTAACCCGCCCGTTAAGAAAATTACCCGTTCGCTAGTTAAAGGTACACCCGTTTGACCCCTACATTTTTTGTAACCTTGCTTCCTTTCTTCGACTTGCTTCATCAGATTCCATCGCTGAATTTATTTCTTGTGGCGGACAGGAATCCTGTATCATGCTTCTTCACTATGCGTATTGGAAATTTCACAGAGCGGTAAAAAAACACCTGTTCTTAGTTGCGATAGGTAAGCGACAATTGCGATGAAACGGACCAAGTACACACACACAAACACACACACAAACACACAATGTACCGTGTACATGCCGGTCGCAAAAGAAACACGTAGATCTGCAAATGCACTGGATGCGCACCCACAGATTTTCTCTTATAGCAACGATAGCAGATCTGAATCTGAATGGAACAGGTCAAGACTAGTTCCAGATAACAGCCTAATCCACACAACTGACAAAGTCATGTGAATCAACCCACCAATGCACACCTGGTGTACATGACATGGAGCACATCAGGATAGGGCTGCCAAGACACATCTATGCACACCCTACACTTGCTGGGGTTACAAGTATAGACAGCATACTGCTTTGATATACGCAGCCACTAGATGCATGGGTACCTTCATGTGAAATTTGCAGTGCTGCCCACCTCCATATTTTTTGGGAAATCACTCCTTTGTCCGCAGGACGGAATTTGAGCAAAATGGTATGGAAAATTGAAGAGGATCGATCAGCTACAGATATGTATGTAGAAGAATGGCAAACGCAAGCTAAACACTGAGTATCCCTGTGCCACAGCGAGTGAATGCCAATCTTCGACTACATGTAGCACAGAATATCATGTCGTGGTACAATTCCCACATGTTTTGGACTAGCAAATTCAGCCAGAGACGAGCATGTGCGTGTCGAAAAAGCACAACACAAGCAATGCGCACGGCAGGACATTGGTAGTATGGAAAAACACTGCAAAACACGGAACATCAGAAGCCACAGTACACAAAAGGACCCAGTAGGTTGGCAGCACTGAATTGGAGTTACTCTTCCAACTGGCCTCGGCAGCTGAGTACTGGGAACCCAGGGCTAACAGATATACCAACAACCTCAACTATGAAAGCCATAGTAACGACACACTGGATCATGGAGCCGAAACTGGTCCAACTTCCAAATGCTTTGGCAAGGAGGTAGCCAACCGGTTGGACAAAAGCACACCCACCCACCCATTCACACACACACACAAACACACACACATACTCACACACACACCTGGTCCTGGTCCTGGTAAACACTGCCATTACGGTCACGTGTCCCCTTACGGGGCCGACAATATAGAACGACGAGCGGGACCATGTTCGAGAGAGCCATCTCCAGCAGCTATGGCTCTGGCTTATCATCGGAAACGATTCCTCTCACGGCTGGCGCTACAGTGCATTTCAAAACTATAGACGCGTAGGGTTTTTGAAATATTTCAAAGTTGGCTGGAACTTTTTGAGAATAGTTTTCGGAATATTGCTCAGGATCGCTCCACAATTACTCTCATATAGTTTCTAAAGGATTGGATAACAGACGCCCAATTTGGAAAATTTATGCACAAAGTGATCACAGATTTTATGTGGTATAGATGCTGGCATAACGGTTTTTGCCTAGGTACGTGTCTATAGTTTTGAAATGGACTGTAGAACTGGTCCATCACTCTCCACAACAGAGCGAACATTCCGAGTCGTTCCAAGTCGTCGTCTTCGTACGGTAGTTTGCTCCACTCGCGGGCTTGCAAAGCCTCGCGAAGGACACCGAGGTGGGGGCGACGAGGAGAGTGTCGGCATCGTCACTATCCGACCAAGTCTCCTGTCGGTGAATACCCCACCTCAGGCACTGACAGGCCAACACACACACACACACACACACACACATATATATGTAGGACTCAGTGAACAGTCACGTCTCGATGACCGATCACGATCCCGTGACCAATCAAACAGTCACAAATCCCCGAAGAGCAGTCATAAAGTCACACACCAGTTTGAATCCCGGTGACCAGTCAGAAACAGCCGCGACTTTCTCTGTGAACGGTCACAGGATCCACGTCAAAATATTACGACTCAACTGTAGGCATTCACGCGTTCAGCATATTTTTTCCTTCACAGGTTTCAGAAGTGAGCAAGAAAGATTTCGATCAACTCTCGATCTCCGCGTCGTTTACTTGTAGCTCGAGTCTGGTGTGTGTGGACTCCTCTCCAAAACGAAGGGTGGTCGAAAATCTTGCAGGCTTCAGATAGAATCTCTTTTGAGAGGACGTTCTGGCTAGTAGGTTGTGCTATTCATCATATTTGAAGAACAAACTTCGTCGTTCAGAAAAGCTATTTCGGAATATTTTCAGTCATGTAATTTTTGCATGCCGATCTTGCTAGAGCAGAGACTGACTTCAACTGATCCAGCATGCAAGCAGCACTCGATTTGTGTTTTTGGAGAGGATGGGTGACAAGATTACGGAGTCAGAAGTGGACATCGTCGACGATGCAGAGACGAAAATATAATGAAGATGGAAATGAAAATATGTTCATTTCCAAGAAGGTACTGAGTACATCAAGCACCTTCGTGTGTGTAGCTCTGTCTTTCTTGTGGAAGACTCCACAGAAAAACAATGTCCAGCTTGTTGAAACTGAAACTGCCTCTCAGTTGAAGTCGTTCAGGAAGACATCTATTCAAGACATCATTGATCCATTCTCAAGAACCATCGTAAGAAATTAAATCAAGTCATGTTTATCGATAAGAATGGCGAACTAGACCAGAGAAGTGTGAGTGTCTTGTTTTGACTGCAGGAAACTGTATTTCAATATTCTGGCTCAACGTAGTGCTTACGCAGTTTACTGTTTCGAACACATCTTCGTTTCTACTCCCAAAATAACTCTGTAAAATTTATTGATGCAACATTATGCATCATGGTCTTTCTCGTTGTGCTGCTATATTGTGTATAAGTACATGCATACAAGTACTGTGTTACGTGTGTACCGTTTACTGTCTCCTTGTCAGTGTTTTTGGGCGATCCTCCACACCTTCATTTGTCTTCCAATTATTAATTTTATAGAAATATTCACTCACTTCAACTTCTTTTGATTGCTGGTGCGAATGTAGCCTGCGATGCCTGCTTGTTAGTGAGAGTGCACCAGACGTCATGTATCGATATGTATGTCTGACGAGATGTTCTTGAACTGGCATGCTGCTTTGCTTAGATAAGGTTTAGAATTGGGTGCTCAATGGCCTGGAGGAATTAATCATGTTTGCGATCAGTATCACCAAGAGTACGGTTCTTCCGTCTACGCATCTCTTCTTGGCTTGTGGATTGGTTGAAAAGAGATAAAATAATAATACAGAAGTACTTGTGTCCAAGTGTCGTCATGAAAACAAGTTCTACCTCCGTAACTTTGTCCGCAAGGTCACGTGAATCTAGCTGGTAGTCCCGCTGCCTATTTGTGTGTGTGTGTGTGTGAGTAAGTGTGCGCGCGCATGTGTGAGTGTGTGTGTGTGTGTGCATGCGTGAGAAAGAGAGTGTGTGTGTGAGAGAGAGAGAATGTGTGTGTGGTGTACTAGCTGTGCTAGTACTTGTTAGCAACAATCCGAACTAGCGCACACACTGCACTGCATTGCTTTGTACTGCATTCAAGACTGACGTCATGCGCTTTGTTTTGCTGCGTAATCACAAATGGCACCAGCCCATTTTGCGGAAAAGAAAAACAAATCTTGCTTGCCCTGTTGTGCTCTTCCAGACAACGGATCGTGCTTCAGCAGTGTTTCTTTTCCTTTCGTAGCTTTGCTGCCAGCCCGAGTGTCACCTCGACACTGTATTTCTTCAGTATGTCTGACCTAACTGTCGACACTGTCAAGGCAATGCCTTGCCAAGCCCCCGCGGCGAGCCTTCTCAGCGCGGCTTGAATCCGAAAGGAAACTTAGTAAAAGTATTTACAGGACCGTTTGCTGGCACAACTAGCCCTTGGTAGTGAGGTCTGCTCCGGCCAGGAGAACCAGCAACATGACAGTGCGGACACGGCTCGCGAGCCCAGAAGCCCGACTTGCACCAATGCCTCCTCCGCCAGCTCAGGTGACGCGGGCTCAACATGGGATCTGCGCTCCCGTAGATCTACGTGACGAGGTGTAGTCGGCTTTGTCGGCCGCCATTTTATTATTATCGGAGAGCATTGTGCCGCTCCTCACCCAAGGCCAAGGCAATGCGGCTGCTGCCGCCACTACGCCAGGCCAAGCCCTTGTAACCCACCCGATCAGCCACCTGCACCAGCTGTGCCCAAGGCTGTGCAAGAACGTATCTTGCGAGGGGAGTTCGTAGATTTTTCAAGTTGGTTGCCTGAAATTCTTGCACACTTCCGGCCCAACATTCCGGCTGGTGCACAGCCCGAATAACGATAGCCAGCTAAATATCGTTGAGTCGGATGACCGTACGCGAAGCAGGTGCGTCGCAAGGTTCACGATAATTATACATGTAACTACCCGGCTCGAGGCATGGACCACATACATGTCTGTTATCACGGCTGCTGCCCTACACCGCACTGCTGAACTGCTGAACTGATTGCGTACCAGCAGTTGATCCTGACTGCTAACCGCCAGTTCTTCCCAAGCGCGTGGCTAGAGTACGACCGCCAGCTGCGGCTGCTCGTGGCCCAGTAACCAGGCACGAAGAGGTTGGACACCATCGACGTGAACCTATGGCAGATAGCTGTCACAGGCCATGCACACCCAAAATGCGCTCAATGTAAGACGGCCCATCCAGGGGCGGTTTGTGTCCTTTTCGTCCCCAAGCCAGCAGCATTTACCTCCAGTGGTCGCAACCATACCAGCGACAGCCAAGAAATCTGCCGCAACTTCAATGGAGGTCGCTGTTCTTCGTCGTCGTGCCGCTTCTCCCACACCTGCAGCCAGTGTGGCAAGGACCACCCATGCATCATGTGCAACCAGCAGCAGCGCGGAGCCAATCGGCCACCCCGCCGCTCCTAGCAGAATGGCTACTGAATAGCTTGACTCGGTACGTAGCTTCTTTCCTATACACTCTGCAGACACCACACTGCTAGCTGACCACTTTGCCCGCCTGTTACGTAACCACTCATATCAATAATGCGTTGCGTATGTTCTCCATGGGCTGCGCCGTGGCTTTACTCTTGGATCTGCCGGCCAACACGACATTTCGGTTTTCTCTAATAATCTACCCTTGGCTTTCACTCACTCGGCATTTATATCCGAGCAATTAGCTGCTTCCTGCGCCCGCAGCGAGACCACAGGCCCATTTCCGTCACCTCCATTTCAGTTCATGCGCCGCTCTGGTATTGGTGCCATCCCCAAAAAGAACGGCAAGCTGCGAATGATCCACCATCTGTCTAGTCCGGAAAGCACCGGCGCGAACGACAGCATTCCTGCCGAGCCGCTCTCTCTGCACTACGCGAGCATTGACAACGCGATCAACATCATCATGAGTAGGAAGCGACGAGCGGGTTCTGGGCCAGGGGGCGCCCGGGTCCCAAAAAATGGGGTATTATTGAAAAATGGGGTACTAATAGTACCCCATTTTTGCGGTGAAAATTATTTTTGGCCCGGTTTTTTTGCGGATAAAAATATGTGCCAGGGGGTGCCCCTACCTCAAAAAAAAAAGGGGGTATCATTGAAAATATGTATTGGGGTGTTATGCTCTACCCTAAACAATAAGGTAATATGGTGTCATGATTTGGAATTCTGCATGTATCATTAATTTTGATTTTTAGGGGTGGGTAATATGTCCAGCCCTACATCATAATATTGCATTCCGATGTCTAAAATATTACTATTTCAAATGTCAATGTTATCTCACTTTTTCCAATTTTATATTAATCAGAACTCATAGTTTTGCAGTATTTTGACTTGTAATTTCAATTTTTCGGATCATTTTCCGGACTGCCCGTATCTCGCCATGATGATGATCCATAATCCTCTACACCATCAACAACGATCTTCGGTAGACGCTGGTGTTTCTCACCGCTCACGAGAACGCGCGTCGACACCCTGCACAGATACTGTGCAATCTCCATGGGAGTCAAGTCCGCCCGATCCGGGTGAAGAAGCATGGGTCTTAGCTCGTAAGCTGTACCCAGATCGGTGAGTAACCGAACGGTTAATTCATCTTTATTACTACAAGAAAATAAATAAAACTTCTCTACATATGGTTCGGAGGTTGACCAGGCCGACATCTTTGATCTGGTAGAGAGAGAAATTCTGGAGACGGTACTCGATCATCCAATGGACTCAAAAATGAATTGTGAACCAAAAATGAAATTATATCAGGTTTTATAGGTCCCGCCAAGTCCCGTCCCGCCGGGTCCCGCCTCCGGGAAGGTGACGACCTTGGAGAACACGGTGAACACGGTGCGCGCCAAAAACCAAAACGTTGCTCGCGACATGCCGTGTCTTTTTTGGTTCGGGTTTGGAATCTTTCCATTGACATAAGTCAATTAGTTTTCCATCTATGTCCGTAATCGAAAGGTCCATGAGGTGTAGAATTTTTCTAGCTTTCCTCTCGTATAATTCTTTTCGACATACAACAATTCTTTCTCGAACTTTTAGCTGCTGGAATACCGGATTCATCTTGACCTCAGATGCACAGATCATGCATCCATGCATTGACGTCACAGTACATCATTGCAGCACTGATTTCACTGTGAAGTGTGGAACATGGGTCAATGCGCGATAAAAGGATGAACGTGATTTCAGCGGGAAGTGCGCTAATTGGTCACATGTTTTCAGCGGGAAGTGCGGTAAGTGGTTAATTGTTTCCAGCGGGAGATGAGTGGATTGGTTAATTGAAAAACAACCAGTTATTCCGAATTCAACTATTACGAAAACCCTATAAAAATAGATCCTCGGTACCTTGTCAAGCCATTGTGTGGTTGTCCGCCACCACCCCTGCTCAGGATGGAACCCCTTCGGAAGAAACCTCGTCAGTCTTTTGATGTAGTGAGATCATCTGATCTGTTGCAATTCTTTAGTTATTGTCCTGATCAAGAGTTTGCAGATGTACTAAAGTTTTTCTCTCATGTTCTACCGTCGCTGGAGCTGCTTCTTGAAGAGAATATTGAGCAATGGGGTCAGTACAAGTGTTCTTTGGTAGTTCAGGTGGTGATGCAGAAGCTGAATCCTGCTACAGGACAAATGGTTTCCAACACATTCTTCTTCCGATCGAGTACAACGCTGGTGCTCAACACCATGGACCTGAGGGACCTTCTCAGTAGGATGATTGCTCAGATCAACGCTCGTCTTGATGATTTCGTTCGTCATGGATCAGGTTGGGTAGTTGAACGGATTTCCTGTTTACACATCGAAATGTCACGCTACTGTGTACTTGGAGGAAGTTCGTACATCCCCTTGCCACCGGAGTTGAAGTCGAAGAAGGCCATTGTTAACGTGCAGAACACTGACAACAAGTGTTTACTGTAAGTATAGCAGTGGGGTTTCAGTGTGGTGATACGGTGTATGGATTGAACTGTATGCCGCCTGTCCATGTCTTATGTCATCCGTACTTTAGATGGTCAATACTGGCTGCTAAATTTTCGGCAGACAAGTCTCATCCATGTCGTCAATCGTCGTACGCAGAACATGCGGATACTGTGGATGTGAGCGGCATCGAGTTTCCAGCAAAACTGGAAGACATACCAGTCATCGAAAGACTGAACGACGGTCTTTACATCAACGTCTTCGGATATGAAGAGAAAGTCATATATCCGTTAAGAATTTCTCAGCAACCGCAGACCGCCATCAATATATTGCTCATCCAAGACGAACGCAATGACGTGGAGGTGCAGCACTGGGTGTGGATAAAGTCATTCAGTCGTCTTGTTGCTACTGGAGCACGTCGAGCACATTTTGTCTGCTTCAGATGTCTCTCAACACACGTCACGGAGAAGGCATTGAATAATCATATGATGTACTGCAGTGAACATCCTGAAGCTACGGTGGAGATGCCAAAGGCTGGTGATAGAGTGATGTTCAGGAATGTGAACAAGCAGCTTCAAGCCCCATTTGTAAGTAGAACACTTAATCAAGGTGAACACACTGTGGTCTGTTTTTTTTTTTTTTTTTTTTTTTTTCTTTTCTTTTCTTTCCTGCACATGTTTCTTGACTCTGATTGTTCACCTTTCTGCTGTTTTACTCGGTGTTGTCTCTGCAGCTATTCCTAATTCTCTATCTGTCTTTTCCGCTGTTTTACTCGGTGTTGTCCCTGCTGCTATTCCTACTTCTCTCTCTCTCTCTCTCTCTCTCTCTCTCAAATGCAGGTGATCTATGCCGATTGTGAGGCCTTCATAGAACCTCTGTCCGCTGTCAAGAAAATCGGTCATTCGACATTCCAAAAGAACAAGCATGTAGCCTGTTCCTGTTCGTACATTGTAGTACGATCTGATGGCGTCGTCACGAACCGATTCTTCTACCGTGGAGAAGATTCTATGTTCTGTTTTCTGCTGTCACTTGAGCAAGAGGAGGAGACTATCCGTGATGAGCTTCTAGCATGTAATGCTGGTCAAATGATCATTTCAGAAAGTCAGCAACGTGAATTTGAAACGGTAGTCTCCTGTTGGATCTGTGGTGAAGCGTTGGGTAGCGATCGTGTACGTGACCACTGTCACATCACCGGTGCTTACCGTGGTGCAGCACACAACCATTGTAACCTGAACATGCGGATTGAGCCGTTCAAGATCAAGATTCCTGTGATCTTTCATAACTTGAAGGGATACGATTCTCATCACATCATATCTGCCATTGGGAGAACATCCACTGATGAGATTACGTATGTGAACGAGAAAGGACAAGAACGGGTACGTTACATATGCGTGGTGTGTGTGTGTGTGTGTGTGTGTGTGTGTGTGTGCGTGTGCGTGGATCATGATGTTTTTCTAAGAAGGAAGATCATTACTATGTTGGTACTCATATTCACGTTTATATGATTGATATTCATCTTTACAGCTGCACCTTAAAACTGTGTCTCCTCTTTTTCTTTCTTCTTCTCAGACCAAGCGTCTCGGTGCTATCAAAGTGATTCCCATCAACAGTGAAAAATATGTCACATTCGGATGGAGACAGTTCCAGTTCATCGACAGCCTGGCATTCTTGAACACCTCCCTAGACCGGTTGGTTTCGGCCACACCACCAGATGCATTCGCCCTTCTATCCGCACGATTTCCAGACGAGGATGAACGCAAACTGTTGACACGAAAGGGTGTCTACCCGTATGAATATATGGGGTCGTACGACCAATTCGAAGAAACGCGTCTACCACCCAAGGATGCATTCCACTCAACGCTAACGAACACGGTGAGTAGTGTGATAGATATAGTAGATCTTTCTCTCTTTCTTTTTTCACCATCTTACTTCGAAGTACTAAAATAAGACAAAATGTGTTTGAACGCTTCCTGCAGCTTCATACTAAATAATTGATTGTGTGGGCGAACTACTAAAATAAGTTCGTTGATTTGTTTTTCTTTTTGGTGTACATTTTCTATTCCCTAGGGTATCAGTGATGAAGACTATGCCTATGCGCAAACAGTATGGACTGCGTTTGACTGTGAAGATCTAGGAGACTATCACGACCTCTACCTGGAGACTGATGTGCTGCTGTTGGCTGACGTTTTCGAAAACTTCAGAAGAACTGCTCACGCAACCTATGGATTGGATCCCGCTAATTACCTCACCTTACCGGAATTTGCCTGGGATTCGCTGCTGAAAATGACGAAGGTGTCCCTTCATCTCATTTCCGACATTGACATGTTCAACTTCATTGAGCATGGCAAAAGAGGTGGCATAAGCATGGTGTCCGCTAGACACGCCACCGCCAACAACAGATATCTATCGGAGTACAATCCAGACGAGCCGTCAAGCTTCATCCAATATTTAGATGCGAACAATCTATATGGATGGGCCATGTCTCAACCCTTGCCCGTGTCGGACTTCTGCTTTGAAGCAGTGACGGATGATCTTCTGGAGACGGTACTCGATCATCCAATGGACTCTTCGACGGGATACATGGTGGAGTGCGATTTAAGGATTCCAGATGGTGTGCATGACATGATGAATGACTATCCGTTGGCTCCTGAGAAGATGAAGGTGACACGAGATATGCTTTCTCCATATCAGACCCACATGGCAGAGAAACTAATGGTAAGTCATGGTCTATCTGGTGGATATGCTTGTATTAATCTTCTAAGGTTTGTGTATATCTATACTGTACTCTTGTAGGTGACCGGTTTGGAAGCGAAGAAACTGGTACCAAATCTACTACCGAAAGAGCACTATGTTCTGCACTACAGAAACTTGCAGCAGTATGTGTCCTTGGGTGTGGAGATTACAGATGTGCATCGTGTGCTCTCCTTCACACAACACCCATGGATGAAGCCATACATCGACACTAATACTGACCTGAGAAAGCTATCAACTTCTGATTTCGAGAAAGACTTCTATAAGGTGGGTACTCCACATCATGTGTGTGTGTGTGTGTGTGTATTTAGCGATAGTGTGGGATCTAGTATGTACTGGAAGTGTGAATGACCTGAAGATAACAGTTTTCTTATTGTTGTTTTTCTTGGCTTTTCTTTGTATGCCTGTTTATCGTAGTTGATGAACAATGCTGTATATGGCAAGACCATGGAAAACGTTCGAAACAGAGTAAACATCAAGCTCATTCGTGAACAGGATGAAAAACCACGTCTCCAGAAAAGCATCAACAAACCTTCGTACATCCGCAGTGTAGCCTTTGAGAACGATCTGATAGCAATCGAGTTTGCCAAGACAAAGGTGACTCTCAATAAACCCATTTATGTGGGTACAGCCATCCTCGATCTGTCGAAGCACTTGATGTATTCCTTTTACTATGAAGTTCTCCTACCCCGCTATGGACAAAATGTACGTTTGCTCTACACTGATACTGATAGTCTGATCGTACATATTCAAACGGATGATCTGTACACCGATATGTCAAACAACATAACAGCCTATGACACATCCAACTATTCACCATCCCACCACCTGTACAGCACGGTCAACAAGAAGGTGGTAGGGAAGTTCAAGGACGAACTAGGTGGCAAACCCATCAAGGAGTTCATTGGTTTGCGGAGCAAGATGTACGCATACCGCTGTGAAGACAACGACGACAATGGCAAGCGTGCCAAAGGTGTGCAGAGAAGCGTGTTGAAAAACACCATAACCGTCGATGATTATCGAACATGTCTCGTCGAGGAGTCTCAGCTGAAGAGAACAATGAATGTTCTTCGAAGTCGACGACATTGCATTCACGGAGAGGAGCTACACAAGATTGCCCTCTGTGGATTCGACAGTAAGCGTTACATTCTGGAGGATGGTATCAACACCCTGGCATTCGGACACAAGGATATTCCAAAGCACTGAGGGATTTCCACACATACTAGAGCATATGTCATATCTTCTCATGAAATACATTGTAAATACTATGCGATTCATAATATTCACGTTAATCCAAAGCATGAGCTACATTGTACATATGAAATGCTAATACTTTTTGAGATCATTCACATCCTTCTTTGTTAACCAGGTATGGAATTTTTCGTCTTGATAACCCTTCCATTTGACGAGCCGACTGTTCTTGTTGTATTTCAACACCTTATCGAATCTCAATCCTGTGTGTCTGGCATGTTGTAGCTCAGCTCCATAGAACTGTCCTTGAATGACTTCTCCCATCAGGTCTTGAACACGATAGGTGTGGGGTACAGTGGGTAGGACATCGTTTACCACGAACACTTCCTCTGTCCAGTTGGGCGTGTACCCTTTCTCGAAATGACGTTTAGCCACAGTCAAACGCACATCATCACCCACTTTGAATTTAGCTGGTGATTGCTTCGAGTGTACGTCTGCATCTTTTGGTTTTCCATCAAGAGAAGCTTTCGTGGGACTCATGCCGATACTGCGATGTTTCAAGTTGTTGTACTTGACCATAAGCTGAGGAAGGACGTCAAGATACTGTGTCGTAGCTTTCTCCGTGAAATGGCGCCACATTCTGCCTTTCAGTGTTCTATTGAAGCGTTCCACCACCACGGCTTTTCCTTCGTTGTGGGTGCTGTACATGATGATGTTGTGATCCTTGACCCATTGCTTCATTGTTGCATTGTAGAACTCCTTGCCTTCGTCTACCCATAGTTTTTGTGGTACCCTGTTCGATGTTTTCAGGATCAGGTCGAATGCATCCCTGACAGCAGAGCCAGTTTTGGTTTTCAGGGGTACTGCCCAGGCATAGCGACTGTACAGATCGATGACGGTCAGCAGGAATTTGTAGTTCTTGTTGCTTCGGGCAAACCGTTGCATATCCACTAGATCGGCACTCCAGATGTGATCCACAGACCTGCTCTTCACCTTGCGTCTTTTGAAATGCACTCGTCTGGGTTTGTGCAATTCGTTAGCCAGTTGCGTGTGGAATGGTGTGGACTGCGACTTCTTCTTCTGTCTTCCATCATGAAGTGCTTTTTGCACTTTCGTATCCCACAAGGCTCCACCACCTCGCAAGGCACCTAAACTGAGAACCAGTTGATCGTTTTCCAGCTTTTCATCCTCATCGAAGACTCTTCGGAAAATTCGAAGTGCTTCATCCAGACCATATTTGGAAAATAGCTTTCCCATCAATATGGCATACCATCCACATACTGCTGTGCTTCTGTCTTGAACGGCTTGGGTGTTGGTGATGATCTTACAGTCTACATAGGCTTCTTTAAAGAAATCGCACAGTGCAGGTTCAGTGTAATCTTGCTCCATAGTGTATAGACTGCGTCCGAAACTGTCAAAAACCAGGATCACGTTTTGCTCGCGACACACGGTCAACCAATGATGTCCACCTTCCGGTGCATCGTACACCGGTAGAACGTTGTCGGTGTTGACGATACAAAAGTCTCCATTGTTCAAGGGTGGTAAGAGATCGTAACTTGTACACCCCACGAACCCTCCAACACCATTCAATCTTCCTTTGATGTCGGCACTGCTGAGAGGGTAGTCCATTCTTGATCATAGCCTGAAAATTTTCGCGCACGTGATCACATTGAACGTCCACTCAGGATATCCTTGATGATACGAGTGATCCTGCTTTTATCCTTCAGAACCTCTTGAATGAATGATGCATCGTCCACCATCACCTTTTGTGCTCTGATCATGAAATGCTCGGGATGGATCAATTTTGCTTCAGTTGTTCTACCATACGTAGAAGTCATATCGTTGAGATCTTGAAACTTGAGCTGCGATCCTGGTACAGCTAGCACTAGGGTGGCTAGTTCATGAATCTTTCGTTCTGATCGAAGGAATCCATCGACATGTTTGTGGATTCCCACCGCACCCGCTATGGTTGCAAACGGGTACCTGGACATGTAGATGCGATTCGTCTCGTTGACCAGAGTAGTGTAGTCGTTCATCGTCTGCGTCTTCAGGGCATCCGCAGCCGCTTCCACCCGACTCCTGAACCTCAGTCGATCTTCATCGTAGAGTTGCAGCAGTTGTGATCGGCTTGTGAAATAGTTGCTCTTCAAAAAGGTTGCCGGTATATTTGTATGTCGGAGGAAACTGTCCAGGATTTGTAGGATCCATCGGTCAAATTCGTGGTCTTGTAATAGATTGAAAGGCACTGATGTTAAAGGTGCCTTTCTCTTCTTCCTGACATCTGCAACGGAATCGCGAACTTGATCGGTAGTGGAATCATAGTTGAGTATGTTGGATGCAATCACATTTCTCACAGACGGGTAACTGATGTGATCGGGATTGTTTTTGAAGTGGGTGTCATATAGACGCTTTACTCGCGGATCAGCTTGCAGTTCCAACAGGGTGGAGGTGCTCAAACTGTGATCTGGCACTTGGGAAAGAACTTTCTTGACGCTTTTCAAGTAGGTATTGTAGTTATTACCTCCTTTTTGCCGCATGAGTGGTGGTATACCGAGAACTTCCCACGAATTTACTCTCTTCTTGAGGATGTGTTGAGGATGTTTCGACATAAACTGCAAGGTTTGCAACCTTTTACGCTTGGGTATCGAGAAGGATCCCTTTCTGGACCCCACCCTCTGTATACTGCTCGGTAGCCCATTTGAGAATTTCACCGTAAGATGCTCCATTCTTATTCATTATTGGAATTTTTTTTCAATGTTTCGGCTAACTTTTCGGCTAACTTTTCGGCTAACTTTTCGGCTAACTTTTCGGCTAACTTTTCGGCTAACTTTTCGGCTAAACACGCACATCAACGAGGTTTTTATTCAAAAGTCACCTTTAATGCAGTGTCTTCGCAATACGTGTAGTACTGATTAGAAGAGCAATCAATGGTTAGGATAGGTCTGCGACACACCGCCAATAACTTCTCATACAATCTAAAGATAATGGATGACTTCGTGCACAGACCACCAAACAGAGTATTGAGATAACGCTTGATATTGCTTTTATCAGTGAAGCGAAATAGATACATAAAGTTTGCATTGATCTTCATGTCCTTAATGTTATCAAAGCTCTGAGAGAGAAAGAACACGTTCAACTTATGATGATGACTGTACATGGTGAAGAACTTGTAGAGACACTCTCTTTGACTGCCGTGCTTCAAACCCATCACTCTGATGTCATCAATGATCACATAGGTGTTAGGCTGGAGATCCATGTCTTCGATACACTCGGGCATGGTGCTGTAATGCTTGAAGGATTTGAGGCTTGGGAGACGATACTGATCGGCCGGCGTGTTGGAGATGACAACTATACGCTCAGGTTGCACACGTTTCAGGAGCTTGATGAGAAAGTAGGATTTACCCATGTTGCTCTGTCCCAGAAACAATACGTTTTGACCCCAGGATTTCAGAGCAGGAATGATTTCCGTGAACCAATCCTTAGACTCGAACTGAAGACCAGGAATGTGCAGCCCGTGTCGAGCAGTGGCCGTGGTCGGAACATCGTCGTTCCTTACGGGACTAGTCTTTTTCTTCCTCCCGATTTCCTGTCCAAGGAGCGAGATAAAGTCCATGATCAGATGTTGTAGGATGGACCGATGTGAGCGGAACTCATAGAAGACGGTCCTGCACTGTTAATGTTCTGTCGAATTTTTTGAGCAAATGGAGTTTCAGGACGGGTTAGGGATCTACGAGGTGCAGACAGGAACGATGAAGCTTCGTCGAGGGCACGATGTCCTAGTTTTTTTAACAATACCCTTCCTTGTTTCTTTATTCCTCGTGCCCTGCGGCCTTTGGAGCGAACTTGACGAGCTGGTTTCTTGGTTTTTCGAGATGCTCGTTGACGAATCTTCTTCGGTGCATGCCGACGACGACGACTTTTAGTGCGCTTCATGGCACCTGCTGAGCTTCCCTTCCTTACTCCTCTGCCGAATATTTTATCCATTACGTTGTCACCCAGTGATGCCATGGTACCCATGGCCAAGGGAGCAGCCAGGTTCGTCAGGAGTGGTATGGCCTTGGCGGCTAATCCTGGTGGAATGGCTAGACCTCCTCGGTGCATGGCAGGGTTGTAAGCTGTTTTCATTTGCGTTTCCACAATGTCTCCGGACTCTCCTCTCCCCAAAAGCATGGGAAGAAGTGTCATTCCTGCCATGGCAGCCAGGGGTCCAAGTCCACCGCGTTGCATTGCATCTTGTTTTGTCGTGGGTTCCGCCATCTGTTTTTCCATCTCATCCGGTCCAGCACCGATTAGGTTTTTCCAGAAGCTCTTTTTCCAGAAGAATCCACCGTGTTGTCGACTCGATGTTTTCAAATCACCACCGTAGACACGATGTCTGGTCTCCAGGTCACCACCTTCCATGATGCCCTTTTACTACTAGGTCGGAATTAATTCATACAACTTCGGCTTTGATACCTTCATCTTTGCTCATGGTGTACAAGTACTTGTCCATGCAGAGAAGGTTGACTTTGATCGAGGCGCCATTTTCGCTAGGTCTCCTCACGGGGGCGTTTGTCACGTCGCTAAATTGATAGTCGATGGACAGATTTCCTCTCGATCTTGGATTGTCTGTGGTCCGATCCAGATTCAAGTTGATAGGCACCAAAAAGTAGTGATTGCAGTAATCTGCAGCGGTGATGGGGATTTGCGTTCCATACGTCTTGCCGAAAAAGTCTTGAACCAGATTGTAGCCACGCAGGTAGGAGGATTTGTTGTAATCGTAGAAGTATTGCCCTTCAGTATTACGACTCACATCCCACTGGAACTTGAGCGGGTTGTCAAAGAGCGTCTGGTCGTTGACAGTGACACGAAGTTGACTGAGATTTGCATGAATCATGGCCAGTCTGTTCGAAGAATGCGATGCTTCACCTCCAGCCAATGCTGGCTGTGTACCATGCGTCAAATCTGTGAAGAACAGGATCATCCTGCGTGGAATGTCCGCATTGTGAAGCAGTTCCAGTGTACCAGCATCATCTGAAATGCTCTTTTGTATGAGACGAGGGCACCACGTGTGGAAATAGAGTTGTTTGGGAAGGCGTACACGATCGGTGAGATTGGGTTCCATGCGATAGGTAGTGTACACAAAGTCCAATTGGAGTAGATCGATCTCAATATCACCGACGCTCAGAGCACTGTTGGCACCACCGCCTTGATCGCTAAGCATGATGTATCTGGAAAGCTCGGATTGTGGCAGATCAAAGCGAAGCTTCACCTGTGTACCCGGGGGTAACCAAGCATCGTCCTGATTGAAAAACGGTAGGAAGGGTCTCAGCTTGTACTGAAACCGTCCAACAGCTGCACGAAGTGCATTTTCCTGAACCGTGTTGGAGAAGCCTTCGTTGGTGACAAGCTCGACGGTGGGTGCACGCCTGAGTGTGAAATCATCGACGAAATCCGGTGCTTGTGCTGCATTAGCGTTTGCAGCGTTTGTTTCGAAGGCATAGCCATGCTTACGCTTCACACCAAGTTGATAGGGCGATAAATCCACACCTCTCAATGCTCTTTGCGGATCCAGTTTCTGTAGACCGTAGAGATCCGAGTCCACGTACTGAAGGCGTTCGCTGCTGCTTTCCATTAGACTGAGGATATGCTGAACCATTTGCATGTCGGCAACTTTACTCGATTGCGTGACCTCTGTTCCGTTGATCTCCACTCGAATGTTCTTGAACCACGAAAAGGCTGGTGACGTGGTGCACACCCATCGCGTGTAGTCTCCAGGCTGGTTATTGAGATTGTTTTTGACACTATAGCGCATTTTCACGATGAAATAGCTCTCCCCCAGAGCAATGAAATTCGGCGACGAGATGTCTAGTTCATTGTTCAGGGATGGTGGTGATCGATCTGCTGTGGAAAAGAGTCGTACTCCGCGTCTACCCTCAAGCAACGAGAGTTTCTTCTCCGTCCTGTCGAGGATGTTCTTCTGAACGATCTTCGTGTTGGTCAGGAGTCCCGTGAAGGACTCCGGAGCTTGTGGTGAGTATATCTCCTGTGCCATTCTTGCGAGTCACATTATAAAAGGGGTGAATTTTTTTCAAAGATCCAATATCCAGTGTCTTGCGAAAGTCGTTCATCATCGATATCAATCGTTGATGCTCCTCGTTAGTGAGCTTCCCATCTTCAAGAGTAATGCCCAATTCCAACATGAACG
The DNA here is from genome assembly GCF_964019385.1 of Sycon ciliatum. Taxonomy (NCBI): domain Eukaryota; kingdom Metazoa; phylum Porifera; class Calcarea; order Leucosolenida; family Sycettidae; genus Sycon; species Sycon ciliatum. Next base: position 22,569,767 of record NC_088652.1, on the reverse strand, counting down.
AGTCTTCAGCTCTCTCCATCTGCTGCAGTTGTTCGATACACGTGATAAGTTGACGTTTGGTGTCGAGAACGTGTTTACCAATGCATGCCATGATCACGCCGATAATCGTGCTACTGATGGCGATGATTCGAATGCGATGTTCTCCAGATACGGCACCACTCCCTTGAAGAATGTTGAGAATGGTTTGAATGAGTATGAGAAAGGACAAGATTGCAGTGTTGTAAATCACGTACTTCTCCCGGCAACGCACCTTTTCGCTCTCCAATTTCTTTCGTTTTGCTATATCCTCCACCATGTCACGCACGTGACGGACACGAACATCTGGAAGATCCATCTAAGTAGTTGTGTTGGTGATCCGAAGATCAAGGTAGACGGGATATCCGGAAGTAATGTGTTCACCGGTGTTGAATTTCAACCAGAACGAAATGCTAGTCACGTTTTCGTGTGGAATCAGCAGTCGTTTGTCTTCTTTCCCGAACACGTAGTTATTCAAACCGTTGAGGGTTTGAATAAGAAAAGTCTTCAGCACCCTCGAATCAGTATTGTCTTCGTACTCCACAGCAGGTCCAATGAGGTCGGTGTAGAGCAGGACAAGTCTTCTGCCTTTCGTCAGATCCACAGCGAACGGGAACGTGTGAGATCCCTCGATCGTGTATGGCTTGAGAATAGTGCCCACACCCAGCACCAATGCGGGTGAGTCCTTCTTCAACAAGCACCGTTTATTCCTGGGTACCGAGACACTTATGCGACTGGTGTGACGAGAGTAGGAAAACACAATGTCTCCGTGTCCTGCTCGTTTCAGAGTGGCATTGATAATAGACACCAAATCGTCTACATCGCTGTATGTTCCCGTCTTGATGGAAAGTCTATCCTCTTCTTCTTCTTCTTCTTCTACACCATGTACCACATAGAGTTTGTTCGTTGCCTCGTCTATGTTCTCAAAGTGTACTTCAAACTGAGCCGATTCAACATGCAGGACTTTATCACGCGTATCGAGCTCCTTCACATTTAGAGTAAAGTTCGGTTTGTGCAATCCCCTGCTCACGCCCGACGTGTTGTTCGCCACTGTCAATATCACAGACATTCTGGTGTTGTGATGACACTCACTATAGATAGGTTTTATTTTTCATTTTCATCTCAAGAATGTAGTGTAGCATGTGTGCTATATATTATGTACAATCAAAGTAGCACTTTCATATATCGTAGTGTGCCATGAGTTCTGTGTGGATGCGCTGGACTGTGTGAGAAGATAAACTCTCTGCAAAGTGCAAATGACAGAACAACTTTGATGAAGTGCCGTTGAAGAATTGAGTACCACCAATGCTATAATTGCAATCTTCGATTCCATTGGTCCTGGAAAATGGGACAGTGTCTAAGTTGGAATGTATCAAAATGGAGTTTACGTATAGAGTGAATAGGCCTTCTGAATTCCGAGCGTAACTTATGACACACTTTGTACCCAAGAGATTCGTCATACTCGACACAGGTTTATCCAAAGCCGCCGATAATTGGCTGACTACAGACGAAACGGGTATGTTGAATGATGAATGGCCGGGACGCGTGAAGTAGTTGCCGCTTATGTGGGTGGCAGTGAACAACACGTACAAACTATCCAAGCTGAAATTTCCGACAGTATCGATATCGAATGCCTTCAATGCCATGTTTCTAGGGTCAGGTGCGTCCACTTGAATTACTTGGAACATTGCAAAAGACATGTTGTCGTGAAACAGATTGACGAATCGTTCTCTAATGGAAACTTGGCTGGGTTGTGTAATGTTGAGGTAGAAGTGATCGTCTCGGAACATGTCGATGCTGTTCACGTTGATTCTCTTGTCCTTCATGTCAACGAGATTTATCCCTCTGTATCTGTTTCTGCTCACCCTGGTGACGGATTCAAATCTGCTAGGATGAGAGTATATGTAGAGGTAGGCGTTTCTCCGAATGAGAGGTAGTAGATGAAACGGATCGGATAGGTTCTGATTTGATTGCGGACCCATGGGGCCTCTGGTTCCTTGAGGACCTATGGGGCCGATGATTCCTTGGAGACCCACGGGACCTCTGTTTCCTGGAGGACCGGTTGGACCGATGGTTCCTTGGGGACCCATGGGACCTGTGGTTCCTTGATCACCTTGCACACCACGTTCACCTTGTGGGCCGTCTTGTCCATCTTCTCCTCTAGGTCCAATCTCACCTTCAGGCCCGACCAATCCACGTTCTCCACGTGGTCCAACTTCACCTCTGGGACCTTCTGGACCAGGTATTCCTTGATCACCTTTTTGACCGCGTTCACCGCCTTGCCCATCAGCTCCTCTAGGTCCAGTCTCACCTTCAGGACCGGTCAATCCACGTTCTCCACGTGGACCAGCTTCACCTCTTGATCCATGAAGCCGACCAAACGCCTTCCATTTCGAGCTGAATTTCTTGTACACGATGAGCGTGGTTGCATCGAGATAGAAGTCACCATTTCTCCCTACAGAGTTCAGTGGCATGCCACCTCCGCTAAGCCATCCCAATCCCCGATCACCACGAGGTCCTTTCATCTTGCGCACAGTGTCCATACCAGTTTGCAATCTCGATGATGCTTGTTGGATTTCATTCTTGACCCAACCGGCAGGGACAGCACATGTCAAAGAACTATCATCGTACGCCAAATTACAGATGGAATGCTCGTTCATGTTGAGGTTAGCATCCATGGACACGGATCCATCTGTTTTCACGTGCAGCTCATCAGCTGCTATGGCTTGATCTGTGTAGCGCGTAGATCTGTTTTCCACATCTTCCACTTTGCTCTCATCGGCTTTCACCTCTTTCAGTTTCTCCACATCATGAACCAAGGTGTTTTCGGTGTCATCGTTCCCCACAACTGATTGTATTTCGGTAATATCATTCCGCATGCTTTGCATGTGCTTGAGGGAAGTCTCCTCCCCATCACTCCTATGGAAATGCGTAGCCCAGTACGCCATCTTCACACACACACACACACACACACACACACACACACTGTTCTAATTATGATAGGAAATATTTTCTTTCTCAAATAAATCATTATGATACTCATGTGTGCTAGTGGTAATCTAATGAAGCGATGATATGTTAGCAAGAGAGAGAGAGAGAGAGAGAGAGAGAGAGAGAGAGAGAGAGAGAGAGTGAGAGAGCATGAAAAAAAAAAAAAAAAAAAAAAAAAGGGTTAGGATATAAAGTCTTTCTGATCAATCAATGTGGTAAGATAGACTAAGCATTTAGCAGATTCAAGTCCAGTGAATTGTCCGGTAGGGTGTCAGGGAGAGACGCTGCCGCCGCCACCGTTGTGTCAAACGCAATGTCAGCAGTCACGTTGTCAGCAGTGCTCCACTTCTTGAGGAATGCAATCACCAGTCGAGTCAATTCAGCCTCGGGAAGGTCTTGCACGGTGTCGTGATCCCTTTCACAAAGCCGTGAGTCTACAAACATCAGGGGGATTGCCGAAAGCCATGCCTTGAATTCGCACTTCTCCCTGTTGAAAGATATAGTGGAAGGATGCAGATAGAGCTGACACTCTTCGTTCATCGGGAAGTTGGGCACACCCTTGGTTGGCTTGAGATACAAAGCAGTCACACTCTTCCCTTGGTACATTGCAGGGAAGATGTTACTCCGTATCCTGTTGATATGTGGAGATCTCACGGCACGTCTCAAAGGTGTTGAGGTCTTCAGGAAGAATTGAATGAGATCGTCTTGTGAAGCCTGGACGTACAGCTTAAGTTGACCAAAGCGTCCTTCACATACCGTGCCATTGACAAGCATGCCCGGTAAATCACCGCGCGTATAGTAGAAATCGGTGCCAGGAGCAACATGATAGTCGTGGGCGGTCTTGCTGTACATTGCTTGAACACACTCTGCTGCCCCATCCGTAATAATGGTGGCGACACCTGGTAGTATGGTAGGACGAGGAGATGGCATCTTGATCTTAGGCAGAGGCTCCAGATTCGGATTACGGCTAGCACGTCGCTTGTAGAGACCGGGTTTCTTTATCGTCTTGATAGCGAACGGGTCAATACCCAAACAGTCCACAACATCTTCACCAGCAACAACAGCATCAGTGGCCATCATGATATCAGTCACGAGAGATCCAGTGAGATCCAGAGGGAGAGAGAGAGAGAGAGAAGGCTTGAGCAACGAAACAACAAAGGCAGTTGTGAGTGAATGGAGGACTGTGCTTGCACATATATACCCTTTTGACCGCCGCCGAGTTTGAAATAACATCCTATGGGAGGTGACGACCTTGGAGAACACGGTGAAATTGTTCAAGAATCAACCAATCAGAGGACACGGTGAGCAGATGATAAGATTTAACCAATCACAGCACGACTTGCACTTGACCTGTCGGAACATGTCTCGGTCATGACTGAACGTGTCTCGACCATGTCTCAGAACAGGTTCCCGAGAGTGTAAATCTCCAACGCATTGCTAACATTGATGACGTACTGCAGTCTTGGTAAATTGATAGAGTATGTTGGCAAGATCAGGTGGGAGAGAGGTCACGTGATCTACTAAATATTCCAGACTGTAGTCATGCCAACAATAGGCATCTATTAGAAGATGCATCATGGACAGGTCTGCAGGTGACATCAAGGACAAATTAACTTTCAGAGTGTTCAGCTGTCTAGCGGACAGAGGACCCTTGATGTGTTCCATGAGATGTAGAAGAAACATCAGTGGAAAACATGATGGAAGAGGTTGTGTAATGCGGCTGCTTCTCAACCATGATACATTACTGCGCGGTAAAGAAGAACGCAGTGTGCGCACTGCATCATGATCCTCATGAAGTATACACGATAATGCTATTGCATAGTTCATGCTTTTATAGCTGCTGGACTTCTTCATTGCTTGCAGTGCCTCTTGAACAGGGTGAAACTGTGCATGCGGTAAAGTGAAGTCGATCTTGTTGAGAAAATGTACAAGATGACGATTCACACCTTGAATGCGATCGGAATCCGTGTAGGTCTTTATGCTAGTACAACGCTCTCTCCACTTTACCTCGGGCATGTAAATGTCAGCCATTACCAATCCACACTGAGAACAAACTCTATGACCAGCATGCTCAACTTGTTCTTCACGATGATAACACACTTCTTCACTTTCCTCTATCTCCTTCTTCTTCTTCTTCTTCTTTTCCTCCAGCGCACATTGCTTCTTTGAACGAACATAAGCATACAGGATCTCAAATTCAGAATCCATTTTCACTGCACCACAACAACTTGAAACTGACTGGATCATCATTCAAGAACACACCTTTTATACTTACATAATCATGACACCATATTACCTTATTGTTTAGGGTAGAGCATAACACCCCAATACATATTTTCAATAATACCCCCTTTTTTTTTTTTTTTTGAGGTAGGGGCACCCCCTGGCACATATTTTTATCCGCAAAAAAACCGGGTCAAAAATAATTTTCACCGCAAAAATGGGGTACTATTAGTACCCCATTTTTCAATAATACCCCATTTTTTGGGACCCGGGCGCCCCCTGGCCCAGAACCCGCTCGTCGCTTCCTACTATCATGTCATGCCCACAGCCTGTGTATTTGTCCAAGCTCGATGTACGCAGTGCATTTCGGCAGATCCCAGTCCGCCGTCAGGACTTCGCTGGGAAGGCTCCTACTACTACGAGCGCTTTCTGCCTTTCGGCCTCCGCTCCAGCCCAGCCGTCTTTGACTCAGTAGCCACAGCAGTCAACTGGATCATGCAGCACGAGTTTGCTATAGATCACCGGCTTCATTACCTCGATGACTTTCTCGATATCTCCACTGGTTTGGCTGCAGCCAACCAGCAACTCACCACCCCCCCCTCCGGGCATTCACGTATCTCGGCACTCCTCTTTGCTCCATCCCAGCTCGAGGGCCATCACCATCATTGACCTTGGTATTTTCCTAGACTGCGGCTACCAGAGGACAAGCTGTCCGAGATCCGTGCGCCACTCATGGCTACTATCAGCGAGCGCAGCATCGGCCAGCGTCAACTCGAGTCCCTCCTGGGGAAGCTCACTTTTGCTGCCCGAGTCATCGTTCCTGGACACACATTCATGCGTGAACTATGATCAGCGTGCCCTGAACTGTATCTGTGTATGCGAGTGCGGTGCATAAAGCCCACCTTGAGAATGGGTTTGCCGGCCCCTTAGTAGATGCGTGGCTTCTGGAGAGGGTGTTGAAGGGCATCCAGCGATGCCATGGTACGGCTGTACTCACCCCTCGCCTTCCTATAACTATGCCAATCCTACGACACCTGACGGATGCACGCCGGAAAAGTAGTATCCTGAATGGCCATGACAAGCTGCTCTACCAAGCCGCCATGCTGTTTCTTTGGATTTCTTCGGTGTGCTGAATTCACTAATGGCATCACACGGGGCTGTACTAGCTCCCCTGGTGACGGACGCTTGCAACTCTTCCTGCTTTCATCCAAGACGGACCCATTCGGTAAAGGCGTTACTAGTGACATTGGCCCGTTTGTACCGCCGTACTGCCCGGTCCGTGCCATTGTTAGCTACCCATTTGTCACTCGTCGCGAGGGACCAGAGCAACTCTTGTTCGTACTCTCGAACAGACAGCAGCTGACCAGGCAGTCATTCACAGTAACAGTATGGTCTCTTGTCGCTGCGGCCGGTGTACCATCCCAGTCGAACTACTCCGGGCATTCGGTCTACATTGGTGCAGCCACCACCGCTGCTATGGCTAGTGCCCCGACTCCTTCTTCCGAGCGGCAGGTCAGTGGAAAGAGCGATGCGTGTCTATGCTACATCCGGACTACAACAAGCGCTAAGCGCCAGCTATCGTCCCGGCTTGCTGCCGTGCCATGGATGCCATGATCCCCAACTCGGGTGAGTAATGAGCTACTGAACTCTAGCTGCGCAATGCTTGCCTGTGCTGACATAAATTGACCCTTGCTGTGCGTCAATAGTGCTTAGCTAACGGAGTGCTGGTTTCATGGGTCCACTCTCACAACTGGTGTTATCTAGCTATTTGCTGCGGCTCTGCCTTGCGCTATATTACATCCATTTAGCATTGCAGCTCTACGTTGAGCTAACAGCAGCTCTACGTTGAGCTAACAGCAGCTCTACTTTGAGCTAACAGCAGCTCTACTTTGAGCTAACAGCAGCTCTACTTTGAGCTAACCGCAGCTCTACTTTGAGCTAACAGCAGCTCTACTTTGAGCTAACCGCAGCTCTACTTTGAGCTAACCGCAGCTCTACTTTGAGCTAACAGCAGCTCTACTTTGAGCTAACAGCAGCTCTACCTTGAGCTAACAGCAGCTCTACTTTGAGCTAACAGCAGCTCTACTTTGAGCTAACAGCAGCTCTACTTTGAGCTAACCGCAGCTCTACTTTGAGCTAACAGCAGCTCTACTTTGAGCTAACCGCAGCTCTACTTTGAGCTAACAGCAGCTCTACTTTGAGCTAACAGCAGCTCTGCTCTGAGCTAACAGCAGCTCTGCTCTGAGCTAACACCAGCTCTACTTTGAGCTTCAAACCAGTTGTTTCGAAACCAGCACTCCTCAATCCAAAGATGCCTCTTTGTTGACTTGTTTGTGTGAGGGATGGGGCTAATGGTGTACTAGCTGTGCTAGTACTTGTTAGCAACAATCCGAACTAGCGCACACACTGCACTGCATTGCTTTGTACTGCATTCAAGACTGACGTCATGCGCTTTGTTTTGCTGCGTAATCACAAATGGCACCAGCCCATTTTGCGGAAAAGAAAAACAAATCTTGCTTGCCCTGTTGTGCTCTTCCAGACAACGGATCGTGCTTCAGCAGTGTTTCTTTTCCCACCATCCCTCCCTATCCAACTTATTCACACCATCATAATTATCGTACCCACTAATCGGGTCCACTCTCACAACTGGTGTTATCTAGCTATTTGCTGCGGCTCTGCCTTGCGCTATATTACATCCATTTAGCATTGCAGCTCTACGTTGAGCTAACAGCAGCTCTACGTTGAGCTAACAGCAGCTCTACTTTGAGCTAACAGCAGCTCTACTTTGAGCTAACAGCAGCTCTACTTTGAGCTAACCGCAGCTCTACTTTGAGCTAACAGCAGCTCTACTTTGAGCTAACCGCAGCTCTACTTTGAGCTAACCGCAGCTCTACTTTGAGCTAACAGCAGCTCTACTTTGAGCTAACAGCAGCTCTACCTTGAGCTAACAGCAGCTCTACTTTGAGCTAACAGCAGCTCTACTTTGAGCTAACAGCAGCTCTACTTTGAGCTAACCGCAGCTCTACTTTGAGCTAACAGCAGCTCTACTTTGAGCTAACCGCAGCTCTACTTTGAGCTAACAGCAGCTCTACTTTGAGCTAACAGCAGCTCTGCTCTGAGCTAACAGCAGCTCTGCTCTGAGCTAACACCAGCTCTACTTTGAGCTTCAAACCAGTTGTTTCGAAACCAGCACTCCTCAATCCAAAGATGCCTCTTTGTTGACTTGTTTGTGTGAGGGATGGGGCTAATGAGATTTAGAGAATGTGTGTGTGTGTGTGTGTGTGTTTGTGTGTGCGTGCGTGGATGTGTGTGTGTGTGTGTGTGTGTGTGTGTGTGTGGATGTGTGTGTGTGTGTGTGGGTGTGGGTGTCCCATATGGTGCAGTGGTATGTGCAGCGATTTCCAATCGATAGGTTGCGGGTTCGATTCCCGACGATTATGGTCACACACGTCTTTCTTCTCTTTCTCAGACTCTTCCTGACTTTTCTTTCATTCTCCTGGGTGGTTACCAACAGCCAGTGCATGCCGGATTATGTGGTGTGATGTGTGTGTGGGAAAAAAAGAAAAAAAAAGAAAAAAGAAAAAAGACCAAAAATAGGGATTCACTGGCCAGAAAAAGTCACTTCAAATAGCTGTATGGTGTAGACCAGGCTGAATAGTGACGGTCAATTCTTCAGCCTTGCAAGCTGTTGAATGGTGCAATCCCAGCACAAGTTGCTATGGCTTCTGCCGTAGCATTGCTATCATCGCCTCCGGCGATGGGCGTCAAAAGGTCAAAGGTGTGTGTGTGTGTGTGTGTGTGTGTGTGTGTGTGTGGATGTGTGTGTGTGTGTGGATGTGTGTATGTGTGTGTGTGTATGTGTGTGTGTGTGTGTCTCAAACTCTCTCTTCTACTCTCCCCTGTCTCGGGGGCGGCGTGGCCAAGCATTTGGCAGCTGTACACCAGGCCAGGTGTGTGTGTGTGTGTGTGTGTGTGTGGATGTGTGTGTGTGTCTCAAACTCTCTCTTCTACTCTCCCCCTGTCTCGGGGACGGCGTGGCTAAGCATTTGGTAGCTGTACACCAGGCCAGGTGTGTGTGTGTGTGTGTGTGTGTGTGTGTGTGTGTGTGATGTAGAGAATGAATGACATATGTGCGTGTGTGTGAGAGAGATTTAGAGAATGAGTGTGTGTGTGTGTGCGCGCGTGTGAGTGTATGTGAGAAAAGGGAGAGAGTGTGGGTGTATGTGTGTGTAATGGTGTGGGCATGTGCGGTCCCCAGCTCTATTCTATGTCATTCACGCTGGAACTGCTGCTGCATAGCCCCAAGTCTGAAGACTTGGCAACTTCATGCCTGCACCTGACTCTTGCACTATAATACCCGTCGCCTATGATACCCCTCAGAATTTCCCACCTTGCTCCCCCTAATGTTCAGGCTGCCCGTTTAGGAGCCATCAGTTGCCTAACGATCGTAGTAATACGTGAAACTCAGAGTTCTGACAAAGCCTCCAATCTCTCTTGTAATACAGAAATACCTATATTCTGCCTGTGACTACTCACAGAGAAAGAGTGGTCACAACTGTACATTCCGCATGTAACTGTTCGCATGGAATTATAGTGGTCACAACTGTATTCTGTGACCGCTCATAGGGAATTATAGTTTCCACAACAAATCCTGCAGTACGAAGCACCCTGCGAGCAGTCACGAACTGTGTACTTTACACATGTACATGTATGGTGATTTGTGACTGGTCATGGGGCATTGTGACTGGTAAACTAATTTGTGACTGGTCATGGGGGGTTTGTGACTGTTTGACTGGTCACGGGGACCGTGATTGGTCACGGGGACCGTGATTGGTCACGGGGCCTTGACTGGTCACTGAGTCCTACATATATACACACACATACACACCTGGCCTGTAGAGCCACTGCCACAGGGGTCACTTGGGCCCAGGAGGGGCAACAGGGAGGAACATGGAGCACGCAGCCTGATGACACCGGAGATGGTGGAGGAAATGGAGCCGGCGAGAACACACGCATACATGAGCTAACGAATTATGCTGCTGGGAAGTCGTGCGGGGACCAGTCCTCGAGCACCGGTGACGACCGCGGCCTTGCGCAGTCCGAAAGCAGCGAGCACGCACAGCACAGCAGGCATCCTATGCAGAGGCTCGACAGGGCTCGGGAGGCTGAGGAGCGGAACAGCTGTGAACAGCTAGACCACCCTTGCTACGAAACCAACTTCCACAATCCCCACCGTGACAAGCCCCTTGCTGCTCAGCAATCGGCTTGGCCCGCTCAACCATACATTTGTGGCGAGCAAAATCTCCAGGGCGCGAGAATGACTGATTGCAATCTGTACATACCACTGGGCCAGGCCGAGGCGCATTCTCCCCATACATAGCCCGCCGGTCAGCACGGGATTTACAGGCGATAGGATACCAGTCCTTGGTGAGGCCACGGACTCTTAGATCGGACACAACGCAATCCTTCCAGTGCTTGCGAGGGCCATGTGCACACACCCAAACACGTCTGCACACGCATGCACCCACACACTCACCCCCCCCCCACACACACACACACAAACGTGCAAAACACTCAGCACAAACACCCCCCCCCCCCCCCCCCGCCCCACACACACGCATTCACACACAAGTATTGAACAGAAGAATTCAACTGTGATTTACCTGCTGTCCTGCATCAAAAGAGCACACCAAATTCTTTGCATCATTCCTTCCGCAGCCGCCGAGCATCTGCAGTTTAGTGATGAAAAGATGATGAGAATAGTGATCTTGTAAGATATGGTTCAGCATTATGTCACAGATGTGTAGCATCATTAGCCAGTACAGTCAGACCTCGCATAACCGCACACGTCCGTTTACACAGAAACATCTGGTTAGTAGATTGAACGGGATAATCGAACACGCATACTGTATGTATGCATGGAATATGCTGTAAATCGGTAACCAACGATTTTCTTCCAGATGGCGAGGGAGCCGGATAAAAGAGCACCAGATTAGCGAGATCTGACTGTACACCACCCAACTGTCAGGAGATCATGAACATCACTTGGTGTAAAATGTATTTGCCTATGCAACTTAGTGAATCAGGGACGTAGCCGGTTCCCCTCTTAGGGGGTTGCACGGCTGCATTTGTATAGGATGGCAGGTGCCTGTTATTCATGGTCATGATGCATTATGTGCATGCTGAACCTAGGTCGAAATTTTTAGGGGAGTGCACGTAAATCACGTTTGACTGTGAAAGCACTGCACAGAATGTCGTGATGCAGTGTCCATCCATTCGATTTGCTCGCGCGAGACGCTGCTCCATCTGATGCTCAAATTTTCCGCATTTTCATCAGTTGACAACGAAAACTCATGCTCCAGACGCTGGAGCAGCATTTTTCACGTGGTGTGACCGAGGCCTTAGGTGGAGGGGAGGGGGGGGGGGGTATGTACTGTTGATAGTTGCCCAGAGATTGAGCTAACAGGAATATTTGTCTACTTCCTCTGTTATGCAAAACTTCGTTGCATTCTTTTGTGTTCGTGTCATAATCTTTATGTTGGCATTAGAGAAACATGTCAGTGATCTATCCCCGGCATACGGTAGCCACGGTGTCATCCATTGTTCTGGCAGGCATTTGAACCTCCGAAGGGCATGGAGTCCTTTTCGAAAAAATCAACGAAGCGTAGCCGTTTCCTGAGAGGATGTCACCAGAACACAAACCCAGGCGGATGACACAAAAGTGCGAAAAAAGAGAAACAGTTTGAAAGACCGTGTGGCTTGCAGAAGTGACCAGAATCTGCCCAGCCACTGCTGTACCAGCACAATTGTGCGAGCCTGCACACAGCCAAAACCAATGCACGTGTGTTTGCAGCGCAGGAGAAAGCAGAAGGATTTGACATTCAGGTTTTCGTTCAGCCGGCGCAAAGTCCCGATCTCAACGTCAACGACTTGGCGTTCTTGCACTGCCTTCAAACAGATGTGTCACTCGTGGCAAAGGAAACCCGGAAGGAGCTTCTGCAGGCTGTGGAAGGGTACTGGCACGAATACCCCGCTGCCTACATGAGGAGCCTTTGGTTGCGTCTATATGGCTCCTTCCATGGCATTCTGGAGAATGGTTGAGACAACAACTGCCAGCATCACAGTGGGGATCGTCAAGCTCACAGTTCAAGCGAAAAAAAAACTTGGCGATTTCCACGATCAATTAGTGTCTCGGAAACTTGTAAAGGCTGCAGAGCAAAAGCTGGCAGTGCTGGATGCGACAGTCAGCGATGATGCAGACTCATCAGGGAGTGAGTCGTCATCACGTCCAGTTGAAGAGACAAGCCGGACTGCTTCGAAACGAGCTGTGTGACACCTGTAACTAACGGTATCTCTCAAATGCTGCTTTTTTCCACTCTGCAAGGCGTTTTTGTGGCCATAGAATGCTTTGGACTGAACTGCAAAATGCAACAAAGTTTTGCTTAGGTTGCGCTCACACGATGCGCAAAAAGACGGATACAGGTAAGTGACCATGGTGATTAGGTCGCGTGCCACGAACATCATAATCGTACCGAGAAAAGCATGAACTCTTGCTCGGAAACTCCAGAGGGGGGGGGGGAGGGGGGGGGGGGTGGGGGGAACGATAAAAGTATAATCGCTGAGCGTTTATGCATAATGTCTGATGAATACCATACTGTTTTACGGCTTTTTCTGCTCGAGTGCCTGTCAGTTTGTTGATGCCCAGTACTCAGACCGCAGAGTAGTGGAGAACTCCGTGGATACTTAGCATCCGCCGAAGCAAATGTCTTCGAAAAGCCTTGGACAGCCTACCGAGCATCTTGGTACAGCAGCAAATGTTGCCATTGTTGCGTGAGCGAGATGAAATCACTGTGCAGCCAGAGGTGCATGCCCCGACTTCTCCTTCGCGAGAAGAACAAAACTAGCCGAGTCGATCCCTCCTTCATCTCGTCAGATATATGCACTAAGAACGCGACCTCAAGACTTTGAAGTCTCAACAACCAAAAAAACACCAGTGCAGCATTATGGTCATTCATCCTGCATGAGCCGTCTTTTCCAACAACGAAGAAAAAACTCGGTGGCAATCCACATGATGAATATTTCATTTCTCCGCGCGCCCGGCGAATTTCACCACAGAGTAGGGAAATAGGTTGTTTTACCCTCTCTGTGATACTTGTAAGCATAAAAGTCTTGTGTGAGCGCGATAGTACTTTTCTCGCTCACCGTGAAACCTTTCTCGAAAGTGTTTGTCGTCGTGTAAGGCCGCAGTCACACATGAAAAGCTTGCACCGCTTTTGCGGAGGCGGAAAGCGGACCTAGCGCAGCCGCTTTGGCGGACCACACGATGCAGCGGTCACACATACATGTAGACTACTGTGCTCCTCAACGCTCCGCTTTGGCGGAGAGAATGCAAATGCAGCACGTCCTATGAAATTTTAGATGTTCTTGTCCGAGTTGAAGCGACCTTCGCTTGTACAAGTAGAGCTATTGTGGATCGCTGACAGGCTGCTGAATGTCTCCTGTCAAGTACACTCGTGGATTTGGGGCACATTTACTGCGGCCTAGCACGGGTGTATTTGAATATTAGTTTAGTTTACATCACTATCAAATTCAAATAGTTTTATAGCAGGGTGCCGTTGCCTCCTCCATGATTCATCATCGACCCAGCGACTGCGTGGATGCCTGCAGTTGCAGTGAGGGTGTGGCAGAGTACTCTACTACTCCCTGGTTGCAGTCCTAGTGTTGCATACTCTGGTGGACGTATTGCTTGGAGAGAGTTGGAGATCGTCCGCGATCAGGGCCAATGAGTTGGGAGACGGATTCCCTCACCAATTATCCACTCATAATGATGCAGTATTGTTTGCGAGATCTCCAGAACGTACAGTTCATTGGCAAAGAACAACAAAATGAAAACTGAATACCAAACGGCAACCAAACAACACCAGAACTCAGTGCAGAAGTAGCACACCAAACTCCAAAGCCATCACCATGCAGGTTCCGCCAAAGCAGATCCGCCAAAGCGGAGGCTCCGCTCGCATTTTTTTGGCGTAGCGAAATCCAAACTTTCCGCCAAAGCTTAACTTACGCCTCCGCCGTTGCCTCGGCAACGGCGGAAGCGTAAGTTACCTTTTGGCGGAACCGCCAAAAAAAGTGCATGTGTGACCGGGGCCTAAGCGCAACCTAAGCCGAGGAAGTACATCGACCTACTTCATTTTCAAACATTTATCAACAAATTAATAATAGTTCTCATGCTCACCTGCCATCCAGGTCGTTCGCAGGGACATGTGCCTCTCAGTGTTCGCATTCCGCCAGCACAATGGTGACTAGACCCCTGACATCGTCGCGGTCGTTTTTTGTCGAACCGTCATTGGCAGGAACCTCCAAAGTGCTTAGGGAGTCATGACTGTGTCCTGCCCAATGGCGAAATGTCGTGACGCATTTCCAGTCGATGCCGACGAAGGACTCACCGGGTTGAATTCCGCTAGGAACGCCGCTGTCTTCGTCCAATTTATCGAATGCCACACCAGAGCGAGATAATGGCTTCCAAAGCAAGGAACATGCTGTTCACCCCTGTCTTCTTGCATGGACGGCAGGGGAAAAACGACTATGGTTATTTGTTGCGTCAACTACCTTTCGGCTTGCTTTTATCTTCGGCAATACAACATTTCTACACAATACTAGTAGTACGACTTTTCCTTTGGTATCGATAGAAAATCTAGGAGCAACTCAGTTGCGTCCCGGGTAGGTATAGTCGGGTCCTCTATCTCGAGGACATCCAGAGTAGACGTACAAGTAACTCATTCACCAAAGTATTTACCAGGGCAGGTGAGCTGTCCTTGTTCCAACTGTGAAAAGGCTCAAGGGAGCACAAGGTCGATAGCCAACCAGAACATGGATCCAGGCAGGAGAAAAATTCATGATTATTTTTATACACCTATGATTCGCATCATCGCAGCATAATAACGACTGACTTCAGCTTTCATTCAGACTACCGCCGGCGCTAAATTATAATCTACACATGTGTGTGTGTGTACTTCATCGTCTTCATTCAAGGAGGCAAGAAAATACGACCCGCGACTCAAACAAGTACTACATAAGTAGACCCCGTTTGCATTTCCATTGCGTCATGCAGAGTACAAAACCCCATCCCAGGAAGGGGGTGCATAAGCCTTGGCGCTGCTTTCGGCACGTTATTATATTAGTACTCAATATTAGGATTTCTTGTTGGCGAAAGTGTTACCACAGCTGAAGAGAAGGGCTACCATGCATGTAGATCTACCATGATGTGCCACGACACCCTGATCGGAACGTACATCATGTGTTAGATCCACTTGCGACGATTAGATCTTATCTCACTACTAGTGTGACAATATTTATGACAACATGCGCAAATAAAATCCAAAAACATGTTAATGTTGGCACCGATACCCCACTTTTTCCTTCACGCTTGAGCCGAGGGAAGTAAGTTGAGGGAAATTGAGGCGAGTGTGTTCCTACAGACGTGGAACTTAATCCTATCTACATTCGAACGGTGATTTTCACACATTTTATTGCATTTGGGATGGTCACTCTATTCAGATAAAATAATTATTGATCCGATAGCAAGTGATGTCATACTTATCATATTCCTAGATGTTGATCGTTTTTTACCTTTTTCACATTGCATGTTTCGAGGACCTTCTTATCCACACGTTGCAAGCCAAATTATTGATGATATAACAGCTAACATCATCGGACAGCACCCTTGGCAAGCAAAGTTATAATTGGCTAATTAAATTCAAGCAGGTTATATGGAATATTAACCTGAATGCGGCTCTTATTTATCGGGTGAAATGAATGACACGGGACACTATCATACACAACCAAGTTAACGAAAACTGATACTAGAAATGACGAGACGGAACATTCCCTAATACGATGTAAATGGTAATGCCATAGGATTTGGCCATTATCTAACACAAGATTATAGCAAATAAGAGAACAGCGAATGACGTACTTTTTACAATAACACTGAATTAATCAGGGTATGATTTTGGGCGTTTTGGCTCTTCTACTCCTCCACATGCGTGTTTATTCAAACATGGAGTCCGAGTTCAAATCATATATGGCTATACATGTATGGGAGTGGGACATACGAACCATCAAAAATGGCTTTTTACCGGCGTCAATCCGTGCATTATGTTCCTTGATAAGCTCGTACTCAAAGGAAATATGCTTAATATTATAGGTATCGAGCGATTCACGAGAGCGTGATATTTGTATTGTCTCACCAGAACTGCAGCCACTAATAGGAGTAGGCAGTGAACGCTTTTTAGCAGAGGATGCAAGAAGCAGTTTCATTTTCTGCTCACTCTGTCTACAGTCCCATGTAAACCCTATTTCTAGTTTACTGGATGCGCAGTGCACAATTTCTATTGCAACTGCAAAATAACGTTCTTGAATAGGTTCTAGTGCTCGGATGCTAGCATTTCCATCCTTAATATGGCGCAGGGTGGTGTAAGGGTATACGCAGGGCTCAGTATAAAAATTGAGGGATACGTCAATGAACTTTCTCGGAAAGCTGTCGGATTCATCAAATATAATGGCTCTGCTTTTGTACACCATAAGGGTAGCCATAACCTTAAAAGAGCCCAATTTGAATATTTCATCATTATTATTTATTATGTCCTCTTCTGAATTTGGCACGGGAAGAGGACGATCTAAGCATATTTCCAGAAAGAAGACACCATCTTCATGACCCTGGAAGCGAGCATGTACTGCGCCTTCGCCGTAACTTGATATCGGCACTGCCACTGGGACCTCCGCACCATCAGATTGGATTTCAGTTGCCCAGATTTGAATACTGCAGACTTTCAATGCGGGTTCAGATATGGGATTGCCTTGCCAATTATTTACCAAAGCTGTAATTTTCGTCTCTTCGCCTACATAACCGATGTACCTATCGTTCTTTTCTGAAAATTCACACCTAGACAAATCGATATCAGTGTTGTCCACGACCTTTCCTGTACTGCCGATAATGCCTTCCCAACCTGAAAGGTTCTGGCGTTCAAACGCTAATCTTTGCATCCGAGAATAATTCTTGGGGAGGTGCTGCAAAGAACTTGTAACAACTTCAGTCAATTGTGGATGCATTTTGAGGAGATCTTCATTCCTCAGAGAAGATTTGCTAATGGTTTGGAAGACAACTCCGTTGCGTTCGGCCAATGTTTGAGCATGTAGCTCACTCAACTTCTTACTGTGCAATTCCGCCTCCTTCATCAGTTCTTCTTTTCGTTGCTTGATCCGGTGAAGTTGCTCGTCGCAGTGTTCATGTATCAATCTCTTGATATCAGCTACTTTCCCTTGGAGGTCACAGCCAAATGCTTCAATGAGATCACCAGCGTGTTTCATGCCTGCTTCCACTTCTTCTTCCTTGTCTTCGGGTGATATGTTTCTCAGGCGCTCCGTCAGTCTGCGACGTAGGGGTACAGCTTTTGAACTGATAACGCCAATCTGATCAGCATGAGAAGCGTGTTTGCTTTGGAGTTTACACTTTTCACACAGAACCTCTTTGCATTTGGTACAGTAATGTCGAATCTTCATCTTGCCGTGGACAGGACAATGGTGCACTCGCCCCTGTCGAGGTATCGTTTTCTGGCCACTTTGGCTGGAGCTGCTTGATTCTGGTGGAATGGTATCAAGTTGCATCTTTTCGCAATGAAGAAGTGGATGATCTGCATCACTAGCGCACTCCACCCTCGGTTCTGCATGATCGTATGGAACATTGTCGAACATGGAATCGTCCACCAAAAGCTGTTCGTGATTGCGACCAGGAGGTGGACATGGCGTAGGACGTCGACACTTGGCACAGAGTATTGTCCCGTCTTCTTGAACACTGGCTGGCAAGCATTCCATGCAGATCTTGTGAAGACAGCTGAGGAGTCTTCCTGCTTTATTGACTCCATCTCTGCAGAATACACAGGGTGGCCGCATCATTCAGTTGCACAAAGTCAACTGATAAACAGAATAAGCTACTGTTTGTTACGTGTATACACGGGCAAGACAAAACATAGCGGATATGAACTTGACCAGGGAGTACACGTCGCTGAGAACAAGCTTACAACATGGCTTAGAGGATGTGATTTATTTTCTTTTAACGTCACTGAGAGAGGAATATGACTAAGAGGAAGTGAGCTGATAGATAACACCGCCATACATAATTCCAGCGCCATGTTTGTTAACCACTTGTGACTTAACGGTATAAGGAAGATGTGCAACATATCGCCTTTGGAATAAGATGACAATTATAGGGATCTGTGGCGCATTGGTGAGAACACTGTTTAGCTAGTAGCTGATTCATTCCCTGGTTCTATTGGAACGACGACTGGGATCAAAAATCACAAGCGAGCGCAAGTGATTTTCGAAATTACTGCCCAAGTCTTTCAGAAATTTAGGTGCTAAATATTTTCAGTATGAGGGCAAAAGGCCAGGTTTGGAGACCAGAAATGTTAGGTACAGAGAAGCAGTTTCCTATTGGATTAAGTGTGTTAGTGTTTTTTTAGTGTATTGAAAATTTAGGTATGAAACAGAGGCACCAAAAGTACCGAAAATAAAAGCACACCGAAAATTTGTAACATTACAGTATGTTGTGAACAACTCCCATGGATAGATGTCCAGCCTGTAGCATGGTTTTGCCCTCATCAATCTCTGTGAGTTTACGAGGATGTGCGCTTTCTCATACGTGCGTTCATGTTTGTATGTGTGTGCCCCTGTTTCCTCTAGAAACGTTTTGCCCCCTCTCGTCCAAGTTTGCATTCAAACTTGAAAATACCTGTGTTCACTGCCACAGGGAACATGCAGAGAAGTGTCAAGATGCGCTTCAGCAAAGGAGACTACAGTAAGGTAACACTGGATTACAGCAATCTATGCATGGAATCAACATCGGGTTTGGTTTTGGCACAAAGATACTAAGTTATCATCAGCGAATCTGTAAGCCAAAAAAGAAGCTTGGTTACTCACTAGTACATTTAGTTGTATTTTGGAAGCTAAGCCACTATCCCTCCTATCCTTTTTCCAACATGTACATGTAATGGCATTTTCGTGCCACCATCGATAGCTCTGCCGTGTAGTGACGACACCTTGCTGATTACATGCTCGAGGTATCCGCCGCCTTCCAATATAGCCTTATGCGAAGTCTAGATTAGTTCCAAACCTCCGCGAATTAAACCTCACGCAACGACAATTGAAAGGGCGAGGGGCTGTGCATTGCTGGAGCTGCAGTGTCCACACCTTGGTGGAAAGCAGCTAGGCCTCCGCGGAATATGCTCGTATTTTTACCGATACTTCCTTTGAGCATTGCTCAAAATTTCGACCGATTATTCCCGTAATTCCACCAATAGTTCTCACAAGAATGCTTTTTCTTCCCTTTTTGCCGATACCGTACCGCGTACAGGTTTTTTTGCACCTGTAAGGGCAAAAAAATCACGGTTCGCGTGATACTCGGCTGTAAGCTTTTTTCTTTCTTTTTGAAATACTGGGGGATCAACTTCAGGATCACAAGCTTTTTGGTACTAATCAGGGTGTTATAAATGGAAACGAAATTGAAAAAAGGGCTCAAATTGCTCAAATTTTACCGATTATTCCACAAAAATTGCCAATAATTCCCGTTTTAAAAATCACACCGATAATTCCCGAAATTATGCCGGCACATTCCGCGGAGGCCGGCCTAAAAGCAGCAGGAACGATGGCATTGTTCGTAAAAGTAAGTTGTCATGCATGAGATCCTAGTGATCGGCTTGTTAGAAAATAGAACCAACAAAATTAATGATTGCACCATTAGCTGAGTAATCAAATCTTTGCACGAAAAGGGTCCCAATTCCTAGATGATACCGACTTTACCTACGATATTTTGACGATTATTCTGTTTTGTGAAAGTAACCGGTCCGACACAAATATAGCGCTGGAATATTGCATCCTGTGTGGATGCTAGTGATTTACGTCAATTAAGTTGATGTTTCGAATGACTTCAGTAAGATGTAAAGTTTATATTTGCTATGCCTGTGCTATGTCTTGTTTGTAGCATTAACCTGACCAGGACTATCTAACAGTTGTAGTACTGTTCGATTTGAAGATGCGGGCACAGTGTGTATTCTGCAAAGATGAGTTTCAGAAAGCAGGCAAACTTTTAAAGTGTCTTCACAGGGTCTGCCGTGAATGTTTTCCAGCCTGCACACAGGCAAAAGAAATTTAGAACGTTTAGTGCAAATAATTGGCTCTTCTGCGTGATATTTGTGCTGCTGCCATATTCCGTATCAGTTATACATGTATACATAATTATCTGAAGGAAAACTAAGTTTACCAAGAAAACATCATTTCACTTTTGCTACTCAAGAGTTTCATGCACAAGCGGGTGCAATCATCAGGCAGCCAAAAAGCAACAATAGTGGACTAGACAGAAAAGTGGTCTTATAACAGGGCCTGGTGGGTAGAGGTGAGAAAAGAATGATAGGAGCCAAGATCAGGGCCAGAGAAAATTAGTGCCAGTTGAAGGAAAGAGCAATTTGGGCTAGTGCAAAGCCAGTTGGCTGGTTGGTGCGCGTGTAAGCACACACTAGGGAAATCAGCGCCGTAAGGGATAATAGTTATGGGATGTCTAGGCAGCGCTGATTTCCCAGGTGGATATGGGTGCTTCAGGTGATAGCTGCTCCTGCGTAGTTCTTACATAATTATATACATGTATGCAGAGCAAACCTTGCACCAAGCCTGCACGCTCCTGGCCAGCATACACTCCACCGACGAGACTTGAAAGTGCTACCGTTATTATACGTTTGCATCACTGAGCAAACATCGCGCTATAATTTTGAATGACTTGTGGAGGCCCTCACCCAATTTTCCATTAAAGTAACGTGTTCATCAGGACCAGAGCCAACTATTTAGACCTAAGTGAAGATTGGTTTTGGTTTGTCTTCATGATGCTCGGAGCGCAGTCGTAGCACAGCACGTACTAATTCTCTTCGATTGGAAGATGCGACCATCGTGTGTATTCTGCAACGCTGATTCAGGGAAAGCCGGCAAGTTACTCAAGTGTCTTCATAAGATTTGCTATGACTGTCTGCCAGCCAGCGTTCAACAAGATGGGACAATATGCTGTGCCAATTGTCAACGTCCTACGCCATGTCCACCTCCTGCTCGAAGTCATAAGCAGGTGTTGATCGATGATTCTATGTTTGACGACGTTCTATGTGACGAAGATGAATCCGAGAAGGTGGAGGTGAGTGAACAAAACCTTGGAAGGGTACTTGCTGTGAGTAGCGACCCTATCGATCCAGAATTAACCACCCCCCTTGACGCCCGTTCACACTCCATCAGCTTCCTTGGTCGCAAGTCGCAGGCCAAACAACACAGGCGAAATCACACGTGTCCTTTCCACAGCCAGATGGAGATAAGACATTACTGCAGTAAATGTCGAGATGTTTTGTGTGATAAGTGTAAGCAACAACACAAGCACACTTCCAAAGGAGATCAGATTGGCGATATAGCTAAGGAAACCGCAGCAGTACGGCACAGACTAACAGAGCGGTTCAGAAACATCATCCACAAGACCAAGGACTATGAAGTAGATGCAAGCCTGCAGTATGCCAAGGATCTCCAAGAAGCATTTCGTGTGGACGTAGCTGGTCAAGTCGCCAATGTCAAAAGATTGATACACGAGAGGTGCGACGAGACACTTAGGATCACCAGGAATCGAGAACAGGAACGGGCGGGGAAGGTGGAAATGTGGAGGCAGAAGCAAGCCGATTGCCAAGCCAAATTCTTGACTGAGTATACTGAAGCTCTGCACAAAGCTAAAGTCCAACAGAACATCACGAGAGCTGCTCTACGCAACGAAGACCTCCTTAACTTGTACCCACATTTGCTTCAGGTCCTAAGAAGTCTGATGCGGTCTAGTGGCGCCCATACGTTATCGTTTATGAAGACTGGGATGTTTGCGTACGAGAACCTATCCAAATTGAAAAGCAGAATCGATGCTATGGGAAAAGTTGTTGATAACACTGACATCAATCTCTCGGCGTGTTTGTGTAGAGACGCGGGCATTTACTCCACATTTTCTGGTGCGTCAAAGCCGATTGTTGCGCTAATAAAAAATCCGAGAGGTCAGGATGTATCCGAACGTGAATTGAAAGCCTGCGGCATTCAAATCTGGGCCACTCTATTTGAGGCTAATGGTGCTCGGACAGCAGCTGTGCCATTGCCGATAATATGTTACAGGACAGGTGAAGTGCATACTCTATTCAAGGAAGAATCTGCTCGACCGACGGCCTTCTTCCTAGAACTACAGTTCGATCCTCCATGCCCATTACCGGAATTGCTGAACGCGTCATACCACACAGACCTGACAAAGTATGTACCTTTAAAGACATGGATTTTCGTGTACCCATCTGGGGCTAGCTACTTTGACCCACGGTACAGTTCCCCTAGAGGATTCATTGAAACTTCCCCATGTTTTTCTCCTCATTTCAGAGGATACATGGGCACGCTGCTGCAGCAAGTAATGGAAGGATTTGCTACTATTCGAGCCAGCAAACCGGTTGAAGAACGATATTCTGGACCAATCAGAATACAAATTGAATTTTGCGAATCCAGTAAACTCCACATCGGGTTTACGTGGGGCTGCACAGAGACTAGTCAAGAAATGAAACTCGTTATTGCATCCTCCGCTAAAGAAAGCTCCCTTTCGAAACCAGCCATTGGTGGCTGTGTGACTGGTGACGTCATCCAAATATCGCGATGTGCCGGTTCGCTGGATACATATGATGTCGTGAAAATGAAGGGTGATGGCTCGGAGAAGAAGAAGAGAATTGTGCGTGTAGATGCCAGTAATAAGCCTATCTTGATGGTTCGAATGTTTGACTACGACACAGCGGTATGGATTGCTCAAGGCCGGAGTGTACAGGTAGGCAACATATGAGCAAGACGAGAAAAGACCAAATTTTACCACGCTATCCTACCTGGCTTGTAGCTCGATATCAGAAAACGTGATACGTAATGATGTTCAAAGTCCTTGATCACTTTCTGTACTCGTGTAGTCATAATGAGGAGAATCTCCACGTGAACACACCCCACGGAATAAGTGCAGTTTATGCAACGTATCGTCAGTATTTTCATTAGCTTTGGTTTGCAGACGCCTTGGTGGATATCAGTACCCGCGTCATACCTGTACTATGAGTTTTGTATTTTGTTTGGCATTTTTTCCTTTTTGTACCTGTTTTGTCCATTATAATCTCTTCGAAGTGGCTTATGCAAACGTGTTTGTCTGGTTTGCATGATTTGCGTACCCATTAATCTTGCTGCAGGCGACGCTAATGTCTGAGTACTAGCACACATTACAGGTCATCCATTGTACACGTTTTAGAAACACCGTGGAGAATAATACACTGTGTTTGTCTGGTAATATTCAGTAGGCGATTTCGTTCACCTGACCTGGTCGAGTATGAAAAATTCCTTAGTTTTGCTTTCGTCCTAATCTGTAGCGATTAACTTAAACATGGCCAACATGTCATATTTCTTTATACTTGTATATGTATGTACATGTAACTCCAGTCCGTGATATATGAACCACAGTCAACCACCATAACAGTTGTGTGGAAACTTGAAAGACCCTCTCCTCCTTCACTTGAACATTGGGCAGAGATAAAGTCTCTCCCCCCCCCTCTCTCTCTCCCTCTCTCTCTCTCTCTTTTCTCTCTCTCTCTCTCTCTCTCTCTCTCTCTCTCTCTCTCTCTCTCTCTCTCTCTCTCTCTCTCTCTCTCTCTCTCTCTCTCTCTCTCTCTCTCTCTCTCTCTTTCTTCAATTACATGAGTACACACGCACTCACACAGTCACGCACTTACCTTACTCGTGCAATTAGAGTCCTTTCTTGAATAATACCCTATCTCGAATAGTGCCCCAGTCTCTATGACGCATCGCGGAGGGGCGAGCTTTCCTGCGCAGGTATAACATTGGCCGTATTTTGGCATGGTTGAGTGGAAAGATTCAAAAAGGTTTATTTCAAGAAAACCTGGAAAGGAAGATGGGGGACATGTCCTCAGTACTAGAAGAGTTGTTCTACTATCTGCCGGTGCATAGTTCTTGCTAATTGAGGGCGTACATGTAGCTGGCTGTATTATCAGCGCTTGTAAACTGGGTATTTTCAAGACGATAGTTTGTGGCTTCATGGGGTGATGGCCCTTGTCTTCTTGGATGCTTGTGTGGCAAAGCGGAACTGCTGCAGGAACTCTTCTAAGGTAGAGCAATGTTGGCTTGATGGAGATTTGTGTAAAAAATATATACCTCTTCAGGAGGCGGGGGGGGGGGGGGTGGCTTTGAAGAAAGTAAAGTTTCCCTCCAATAACCTAGACATAGGATTTGCAGGGACTGTTCGGAAACTAGCCAAGAAATGAAACGTGTTCTTGCGTCCCCGAATAAATCCCACTCTCGGTCTTCTCCTATTAAATTGTGTAATTTCGTCACTGAAGACGTCATACACGTAACACACTGTCCCCACACCTTGGTTAACCCTTATCCAATGCTGACCCTATTCCTACGTTCCCAGTATACTGGGGTCCACTTGGACCCTAGCCGTATTTCGCTGTGTTTTCATCAGCTCAGGCCATATTTTAGAGGTTTTTTTCTTGTACTTCTCGTCACGTATACCACTGCTCAAAAATAACTACGTTCGTCAGCAAAAAACTGGAGTATGACGTGAAGGAGACATGAAACCTGCAACTCGGTATTTTCTATATCGCCGAAGAGTGGTGAAACGTGGAAAACACGAATAATGTTGGGTTGGCACAATCAGATACGTTCTTACTTGACACCCATACAATAACTGTGTTGTTTTATGGAGTTAGAACTACCCCAGAACAGAACAATAAAGACAATCAAGGCTTGTTTGCTGATGATTGCGAGAGCATGAAACTTCACGTCCCACCAAACAAGTCTTGATTGTCCTTGTTGTTCGGTTCTGTAGTTAGTACTAGATATTCTGTCAACTACTGTTCAAACAGGGAATTGTGTGTTGCTTGAATTCTCACTTGACTGACTCACGACTGCCATCCAGAGCACTCGAGAAGTCCATGGAACCGTCCACTCGGCAAACCTGCAAGAAAGCACCAGTCCCTACTCAAGTCGGCAGGAAAAGCGCGAGCTCCCATGTAGGAAGCAACACACCATCCCTCAAGTATCGCCGAAGTCGCACCAACCTCTTCTTCACATGTTTGTCCCCAGCGCGGGCTTGCGAATTAGATGGTTTGGAGGCAACAACGTTGTGAATGGCCAACGGTCCTCAGCGCTTGTCCTGCACCTCCACGAGCGACACTGACTCACACCGCTATCTGGTGTTCACGAGGTGTTTGTCGCGCTGGAAACGGAGAGTCTCTGTAAGTTTGTATCCCTGGTGATGTTTGTGCTTGGAGACCACAGTCATGCATATGCACAATCTTCCTCAGCCTACTCACGCTCAACTGATGAGGGATGAATTCCCCGAAACACTGTGTATTGAGAAGGGAGTAGTGCTTTCTTGCCGAGTGGACGGTTCGATCGACTACTCGTGTGCGCTGGACGGCAGTCGTGAGTCAGTCAAGTGAGAATTCAAGTCGGTAGGAAAACACAAGCTCTCATGTAGGGAGCAACACACAATTCCCCAAGTATCACCGAAGTCGCACCAACCTAGGAGAAAAGAACATGTGCACCCAAGAGGGGAGGAAGCACCTTTGCAAACGATCATGTTGAGAATTTGAGAATTTGAGAATTTGAGATTGAGATAGGACATAACAATAGTAAAAGAAGTGCACCGTGGAAATAAGAAGATAAAGAGAACTGATAAACGCATAAGGTACGATGACTGGGAGAGACAAGCTAGGTTTACGGCTGAGGGAAGCGGATCAGAGAGGGGTAGAAGGGAGCTGGTGTGCGGTCAGTACATTAGGCTGGTGTGTTGGCTGCGATAGAGAAATCATAAACTATCTGTGGCCTACACCCACTTGCTACCCCGCAAGTGGTCGTTAACATTTTTCTTCAAGGTGTGCATATATACCTCTGCGAGAAGCGGGAGACTGCTGAAGGATACGTGGGAGCTGATTCCAAGTTGCGATAATGGGAGTGGGGAAATAAGCGAAGTGTGTTGTTTCGTGACTGAGGAGGAAGGATACTGGCGAGTTGTGACGAATGACGTGTAGACATGCGGCATTGCGGTGCGGCTGCTGATGGTGGCAGAATGGCTTTCAGCATTTCCGGACTCTAATTCAGGAGCTTGAAGCACAATATTCCCCCTCGACTCCAGATATATTGCAGCTTGTACAGAACTATGCCGTGTGCTCAACTATCGATGAAACGGTAATGTGCAAGGCAGGTCCTGACCTTGTTGGTGGCCACGGTGGGCGACTGACTTGTGTTCCAGCAACACCAGGTCCTGAAAGCTCTAGAAATCTTAGGAGTAGCAAAGCTTTTTAGAACACGGAGGCTCCACTGCAGCCAATTCATATTATGATCAGTCACCACCACTATATTAAGGTCGTTAACGCTGCAAAGTTTATTCCAAATAATGAAATCTCCAAATTTTCGCCTTTGGGGCTTCATCAGGGAGTAAATTAATAATGAAATGAAACTGGCTCTGTAGTAAACTATAATAGAGGAGCCTTGAGACATTGGCAATACAGACGTGAGTAGAGGAGAGCACGAGATTATCACCATGTAACCAGTGTGCACCGCTTGTTGTCCTCGCCATTCATTTATTATAGTACAAATGTATGACGCCTCGTGCTCTCCTCTCCTCACTTCTGTAGTGCCAATGTCTCAATAGAGAGCCTTAGCAAAAGTACGATAACGCTAACTTTCACGGTACTCACTCCCAGCCATGCCCAAAGACGTTATCGGGTAACGGAAAAACGTTAGAGAGCTCAAAATAACGGGCCTACTTTCGTTATGGTAATCCTGCAAAAAATGAAAAACTCGCATTGTTTTCTAACTGGCGGGAGATAAAAATCACGTGTGGATCGGGATCAGAGTCGAGATTGCTTCCTCTTGTGACATTAATTTTAGCTTTTCTTGCGAGTTTTGCCTTTCAGTTGACAATCTCTGCGTCCTCTGCTTCGTGCCGTTCACCCTCTCTCCCATCGGGGATACAAGGGACCGTTCCCGGGGCGCTCCTGAACAAGAGATTCATCGGCCTCTCCGAGACGTGCTGGAGCTGGAGAACCCTTCCATTCTTCGGTGCTGCGTTGAGGAAAGGGTTTCCAAGGACCTGGGACTGATGCCTTAGTAAAAACAAAAACGAAAAAAACCAGCGAAAATTCCTTTTCGCCGTACCTTTGCCATTCCAGAGTGAAAGACCTCGCCAAGGTATTCGTTCGGAACGACAGCAAACTAATCCCTGGTTCAAAATTTTGAATTTCCCGAATTTGTTTCCACGAAAATTCATATCGAAATGGGTGGCACGACTACTTCGTCTGTACTGTTGAGTCCAACAAGAGACTAACAACGGGAACAAGTAGGTTGGTAACGACATTTATTAGAAACGGGACAAGAGACAAAGACGAACGAAACGACTACATGGTGATTATTGAGAGCTCGACTCAAGAGAGCGATTATTCAGTAAAGAGAGTTGAGAGAGTGATTTGAAGAGAGGCAACGCAATATATAGGGCCTGGGTAGCTATGGCAAACATGGACGCGCAAGTAGCTACCCAGGCCAAACGAATAATGCATGAACCCAACAGTACTATAACGTACATTGTGCTAAGGGAAAAGTCAGCTTGAACGATCCGAAGTACGGAAAGGTTAGCGTTTACGTTTGCGCTTTTTAGCTAAGGATATCTAATGTCTCAATGCTCCACTACTATAGTTTGCTACAGAGCCAGTTTCATGTCATTATTGTGTTACTCCCTGATGAAGCCCCAAGGGCGAACATTTGGAGATTTCTTTTCTTTTGAATAAAATTTGCAGCGTCAACGACCTTTGTGTAGTGGTGATGACTAATCATGAGTATCAAAGCTCCCTGGCTTTCGTCAAGGAGGTAACGAGATGTGTCAACGCGACACTAAATATGAGCACTCACAAGGTCGGAGTCAAGCGGCCCCAAGAAAATGAGATGCCTGGTTGCCTTCTCATTGTTGATGCAGGCAGGCGTGCTGGACAGCCCATTTCAAGGGCTGCACTTCGTGCGTGGACTATCATACGCACTCTCATATGAGCCATCCATACTCCGCCCGTTACATGGGCGCCCTTTTTATGAGCTTAGCCTCGTGCGTGGACAGTTAAACATACCATCATGTGAACCGTCCACACTCCGCCAACTTCATGAGTGCCTATTTCATGGGTTGCACCTTGCGCGCGGACTATCGCACAAACTATCATTTGGGTCGTCCAAACTCTGCCCATTTCATGGGCTGCACCTAGTGCGTGGGGTACATGGATGCGGGTAATGGGGTCTTTCTCAGAACTTGTGCCAATGGTTGTGAGACTTATCCACTCACCTCCACCTTTAGGCGCTGCATCTGCCGTTAGGGTTTACCGGGTGTTAGCGGCCGTCGTGAGTTCCCTTCGGGAACGGACACGATATTTTACTCTTTTTTACATTACCCTGTGCGTGGATGATCCTATTATATGATTATCACATGCCAGATTTGGTTGCCCAGGGCTACGTTGAAGCACATGAATCGTCCATATGTTGTGTGGTCTTCACTGGTCAGTAATATCGAGTGCATGGGTGTTAATGCAAATCGAAATATGCAATAGGCCTACCATGGTATAGAAAGACAGATATGGGGGACAACAGTAATGTACATGTATGATGCTAGATTTTGTTTGTGTCTCAGTCGCATTTCTCCCCATTTCGTTTGGGATTCAACAGGGCATTTAAATAAAACACGAAGGTTGAGGTGAGTGCAACTTTTGATAGACTTTTCTGGTGTTATCGTTATGGAATATTGTGATGGTTGAATCCAGCAAGCAATGAAATCGGTGAAGAAAATCAATGCCTTCCACGCAAGAATAGGAGGATCTGCTAGATGTAAGTGAAATTGCGCACATTTTCGAAACTACCCAGCGTGTGGTCATTAAGTTGAGTGTCCTTGCACACATGACATTGCCAGCGCGTGGTCATTAAGTTGAGTGTCCTTGCACACATGACATTGGCATCGTTCGATTTCGAACGATCAGCTCCAAAAGGGTTAATCCATCCGTTAGCACCTGAATTTTTCACTTGTTGAGGGTATGGGGAAGGGGAAATGTTTGAAGAAAACATTGACTGCCCCCACCAGGACTCAAACCAGGGACCTTCGCTTGAGGCCAGCGAGGCTCAAACCACTGAGTTATGGTGTAGCTGCCATCCCAGCAAAGAACGTACAACCGATGTATTTTGAACTTTTCAAGACAACATTGCAAAGCAGTGTACGATGCACTAATTAACTCGTGCTTCCGAAGAATTCACAAGTACAGAAAATTGAATCCAGGTTATCTGTAGGAAAGGGTGGTAACGTGGTACAAAGCTTACAAAGCCACAGATAATGGCAAGATGTTTCATCTGCTAACGATAACATTGAATATTCAAACATCTACAGAGTATGACCTACTTACTATCGACTTTTGAGGTAGTATCCTGAAATTATAATTTTAATGCACATTTACACGTACGATCAACCTTGACATAATACCACTTCCTTTTACAGCGGACGTTTGCTACATAGCGGTATTCTACGACTTACTTAATCGACCAATGAGAAGATTCGGACCATTGTGCCGGTGTCATACATTCGAACCATCAAATATGGCTTTATACTGGGAGCTAGCAGCACGGTTTGCTGAGCTCTGACATCTGGCATAAGACGCTGAATAGTATACGTGTTCAACGAACGAGGACAGCGTTTAAAACGTAACATTGCTCCAGTTCCGCAATGGCAAATTGCCACAGGTGAGGAGTGCTCTTCAGCGGATGTTGCAAGAATTAGTTTCATTTCCTGACCACACTCTTCGTCGTCCCATGCGAACCCAATGTCTAGACTTTTGGATGGACATTCTATAATTGTTATAGCCACTCCAAAGTCTCGTTCTTGAACTGGTTGAATGGCTCGGAAGGAAGCAAGTCCATCCTTTCTCTGGTACAAGTTGATCTCGGGGTATGCCGGTGAAACTAACGACAAACGTGCAGATGATTCCATAAAATCTGTAAAGACTGATGATTCAAAGTAGACGGACTTGGTTTGGAACAGGAACACCCATGTTTTCAAAGGGGCATACATGTACATAGTGCAGTACAATAATTCACGCACTGATTTCGGCAATCTGCAAGGTTTATCCAACTGAAGTTCAAGGAGATATACAGCAGGGTTTCGGATAGTGGCATACCCGAATACAAAATGCACCGCACCTTCGCTATAACCGTTTATTTGCAGTTGCACAGGGGCCGCTACCTCACCATCAACATGTATTTGACTTGCCCAGACTTGGATGCTGGAGAGTTTTAAAGCTGCTTTAGTCACAGGCTGGTCTCGCCAATCGACTATTTGACCCGATAGTTCTATATCATCCTCGCCTAAGAATTCAACGTAGCCGCCTGGCTCATCAAACCTACATCCCGACATATTGATGCCTGTGTTGTCCACGACTTTACCCATAACGCCAATAAGACCTTTCCAATCAAGAAAGTTTTTGCATTGAAACATCGCCCTCCACATCGCAGAATATCTCTTGACGTCAATGGAGCGCAAAGCATCTGTAAGTGCTTTAAGCAAATAAGGATGGATCTTAAGGAGGTCTTCATTGCTGGAAACACCATCGATGATGCGCCGAACCTCTACACATTTGGAAATACCTACGTGATACTGGATCAAGAAGTGGGATTGGAGTTCGAATTGCTCCACCGTCCGCACTTTTCCCTCGATCATCAGCTCATTCTCCCGCTTCTTAACCGCTCTCAGTTGCTCGCTGCAGTGTCCGTGTATCAATGCCTTGATATTGGCCACTTGATGTGCGAGGTCGCAAATCAAACGCTTCCAGGACATCACTGGCGTATTGCAGGCTTGCGTCAACTTCTTTATCTTTGTCTTTCGGCTCAAGGTTTTTCAGTCGCTCCGTCAGTTTGTGTCGTAGTGCTGCGGCTGCTACAGGAATATCGGTAAACTCATCCACATGTGAAGCGTGGTCGCTTTCGTGCTTACACTTTTCACACAAAACCTGTCGACAATGCGTGCAGAAATACCGCATCTCCATCTTACTGTGGAAAGGACAGAGATGCGATCGTGCGCACTGACGACGCTTCTGCTTCTGGCAACCGACGGCATCAAACGAACTAGAACGAAGGGCTTGTGTTGCCTGTGCTTCTTCCCCACTGGCAACGAGGCTTATATCATCATCACCTCTAGCGTCCTGTACATTTGGTTCCTCATGACTACTTAGAATCCTGTCGAACATGGAGTCATCAACCAACAAGTCTTCGTGACTGCGACCAGGTGGAGGACATGCCGTCGTACGTCGACATTTGGCACAGCGTATTCTCCCGTCTTCTTGAACACTGGCTGGAAGGCATTCCATGCAGATCTTGTGCAGGCACTTCAGAAATTTTCCGGCTTTCTTAAATCCATCTTGGCAGAACACACACGGTGGTCGCATCTTCCAATAGAACACAACCGAAACTGGTAGGCAGGCTACGCTGTGGTATTGCTACCTGATGACAACGGGAAACGGATCGGAGTTTGCATACTGAATGTCTTATTGAAATAGTTTGGAACACTAAACTTTAATGTTCAAACAGACGATCCAAACTTCTAGGGTCATAATTGTGTGGCACTGATAGGATTTATCACTTACCTGTTGTGAACGTGTTGCCTTCTGGTAAGTGGGAATCCTTCAAGGATAATATAGCTCGGTCGATACCTGAGAAGATCAAAACACAAAACTCATGAAAGCCTTTTCATTCTCGATCCCTACTTTCCTTCGCCTGGTGCGGTACGCCGGCGTGAGTGTTTCGCGCAACCCGTCTATCACGCTATAGTGTCATTTCATGCTACTTCCTCGCCACGATCTGTAATAGTTTTATTGTCCTTTCTTTGCGACATCACAAGCGTTATTCGACTCGTCTAACCTTGCCACGTATGGTGATGCCTGTTTACCGTTATTTAGAATATAGTCACTACAAAAAAACCAACTAGTTTAATGACCACGGACACTTCAAAATTTGCTTCATCGCATTCAGTAGGTCACCGGTACATAGGTTCTCAACTGTGATGACAAGGCATGGACACAAGGCATAAGGAAAGCGGTGGGTTATAAGATGTTCTATTTTACGTAGAGCTCAGCGAAATAGGCTAGAAATGATTTTCCTTACAACATAATTCGATTTCAAATATGGCATATTGTTGTGCTTTATCTTTCTTCTTTTTTTCTGACTTCTACACTCCGTTTTTAGTCTCACCACTGCCCACATCTGGCGGCGTCCAACTACATGTCAATTTTGTTGCTGTTACTTTTGCTGTCTATGACTCTATGTGTGCCTGTATACATGTATGTGGAGGCAAAAAAGCTGCGTTAGAATAAAATCCATCACACCACAGCCGCACTTGTTCTAAATTTATTACCATTTTTGCGCAGCGCTGAAGCGTTCCAGAGCACTACACTGCGCTCCCGAAAGACATGTCTAACCGTTAGACCCTAGCTCATAATCTGCATCAGCGTAGTGACGTTTGCAACCACGGTTCCACCTTCCTAGTAACAAACAGACGTTCCCCCTACCTCCATATGTGCCAATTATATATATCTTATATGTTTCATTAAAGTATGTATTTACGTAGCCAGTAGCGCCCTTCTCGCGCTAGAAATTTTACCCAGGTCTTCACTTTCCATCGAAATATTAGTTGGTCCCAAAGAGGTTTGCAAGGTATTCAGATGTTGAGGTCAGACGTGCATTGTTTTCCTCTTATAATGTGCATGGCCTAGTCGCTGCGTATCCGTTCATACTTTATATTAAGTCGTTTGTGTTAGTAAGATGCGACCACCGTGCGTGTTCTGCGAAGATGGCGAGGCGAGAGCAGGCAAGCTCCTCAAGTGTCTTCACAAGGTGTGCAATGACTGTCTTCCAGCAAGCGTTCAAGAAGACGGGGGAATACGCTGTGCCAAGTGTCGACGTCTTACGCCATGTCCACCTCCTGCTCGCAGTCACGGTCAGGTTTTAGTTGATGACTCCATGTTCGACAATGCTCCGAATAGAAGTATTGGAATAAAGAAGGCGGACGCGAAAGATAAAGGTCTTCAAATCGTCGTAGATGAAAGTTTGAACACTGTTAGCGTTCGACCAGAATCAGAAGGAGCTGACGTGGACCGTTCAACCGTGCTGAGAGCCGAGGGTTCCCATAAGCAGATTCCTCATCACGGACGAGAACACCTTTGTCTCTATCACACCAAGATGGAGATGCGATACTACTGTACTCATTGTCTGGAGGTTTTGTGTGAAAAGTGCAAGGTCGAAATCAAACACGCCCATCATATTGATCAGATCAGCCATGTCCATGAAGCAGCCGCAGCACTAAGACACAGACTGACTGCGCGACTCCGCAATCTTGTCCCTGATGACAACGAAGAGGAAGTGAACCTAAGCATGCATCACGCAGGGGATCTCCTCGAAGCATGTGAATGTGACCTATTACTTCGAGTGTCCAGTATCAAGACAGAGATAAGCGATACGGTTAAGAAACAACTTCAAAAAGTGCAGAAGCGAAAGGAGGAGCTGATTAGCGAAGGGGAATTGCGTAGGAAGGAGCTAGACGACTATTACCGTAAGTCGGACAATGTGACAGGTGCTTTGCAACACCTACTTGCCGGACTCAGGCGTGCTCTAAGAAATGAAGACCTGGTCAAAATGCATCCTTGCTTAGATAAACCTCATAGAGAATCCGTGCGTTCAACTGAAGAAAAAATACGCTACCTATTGCGGAGGCCAACATTCACGCGCCAGAAACTTTCCGACTTGAAAGCATGCTTTGGCGTCATGGGTAAAGTCGTGGATAACACTGAAATCGATTTATCGAGTTGTTCATTTAGTAATCAGGTCTGTTATAACGGAATAGTGGGGGAAGTGGTACACATCGCTGCTTTAGTGAGGAACGGGCAAGGCCATCCATTGTCTGAAAGAGCATTGAAAGTCAGCAGCATTCAAATCTGGGCAACTCGAATTGAAGGTGGTTTTCCTCTGAAAGCCCCAGTGCTGGTTCCGATTTTAGGATTTAACCAAGGTGAAATTCACACATTTTTCCAGACTGACTGTAGTCAACCAGCTGAATTTTTCCTAGAACTGCTGCTCGATACTCCCTGTCCTTTTCCAGAACTTGAGTTTGTACCGTTGCGCAGGTATATTTCTATGTGTTCGCCTTTAAAGGTTTGGTATTATATGTACAAATCCAGTGCCATCTTCTTTGACCTACCAAGTAACTCTCCTTCCAGAGAGTACATAGAAGTAGCGCCAACTGTTATGTTAACAACCCATTCCCAGCCGATCCCGGGTGCCTCGTTGCACCAAGTGAAGTCGGGAGTTGCCGTGATACGAGCCATGGAGCCTATTCAAAAACGAGACTTTTCAGTAGCATTCTTTATTCAAAACTGCCCATCCACAAAACTAGACATAGGATTTACATGGGATTGTGTAGAGACTAGAGAGGATATGAGACTTGTTCTTGCGTCCTCCAATGAATCGCACTCCCCCTTTTTTCCTATTTGTAATTTTGTCACTAATGACGTCATACACGTAACACGCTGTCCCCACACGCTGGTTAAGTATAACATTGATCATTATTCTGAAGTTGGATCGCTGAAGAACAAGCACGAAGTGACCTTAGATTCAAATACGAGGCCAATCTTAATGTTGCGGGTGTTCTGCCTCGATACACAAATTAGTATTTTTGAGTTGGATAAAGAACAATTAAACGAAGAATTTCAAGATCGGATGAAGATAATAGGTACATTCTGACCCGTCCCATAGACCCGTTAAGTAATCAGTTAGCGCAAGTTATAATTTTTAGATCACCTGAGGGATAATTGTCTCGTTTGATGGCCTCACAATCATAAATATTTTGTCTGGTCTTGTCATTATTTTCATTCTGGTTTTATGAATTAGTACGGCGTTCGTTTTGTTTTTCGCTGAAATCGCCACCTTGATTTATGCAACCCGGCCAATAACCATAGCGAGTTGATCTAGTTAACTCCGGTGAATACATCACTATAATTATTGTCGATTTGCACATTAACTTCCGTGGAATTCGAAGAAATATTAATTGTGCCCCTAAAGCAAGAAAATTGTAACAATGATTGTAAGTCTGGCAACAAACAGAGGCAAGGTATAGTGGCAATTTGACACTAGAAGAGCAAGAGTGCCATTTGACAATACTCGGTGAAAACTGGTTGGAATGAATGTGAAAAAAGATATCCAAACATAAGAACTGACTTGTACATTGCCGTAAGGCGTAATACTGCGTTCTTCGAGGGAAGCTCATACTCTTCTAAGAATCTAAACAAATTATAACAAAGTTCGCGCGAAGGCAGCGTAAACTTAGTGCACAATCTGGTACCAACGATCTGGGCGGATTTACACTCAAACAGATAGTTAATATTTATATTATATAATAATAACAAAGCAGAGTCAGCGGAGGACGTTCAGGGTGGTTGTCACTCTGAGTTTCATGCTGTTAGGCAATCATCAGACAACTGATACTCGAGTCTACCCAACAGTATGCTTATAAACACATAGGGCCACAAGCATATACAAATTTAGCGCTAAATCTTGTGTAAGGTATGGCTAGAAAGCTGGCGCGGGCCAAGGCGCGACTGTAGAAGTGCTAGCAGGGTGGCGGGCAACAGGCAGGTGTGAGCATGAAAGCGCGGAAAGAGGCGATGGGGAGGCAGTGTACAGCAGATGGGTTAAGGTGCCAGGAGGATGGCGGGCAATGGGCCAGTGGGATCGCTAAGGGGTATTTGGGTGACGGGCAGGCGTGAGCATGGTGAGCAGAGTGGCATAGCCAACAACAGGCCAAGGGATGGTGTTATTACATTTATATTGGGGTGCTGAGGCAAAGTGCAGTACAGTACTTGGTCAGTTCATTTGATAGGTGTGAAAATTTCGAACTTATTCGAGAACTTATTCGAGATCATCTCAGACCGCTTGTTGAGCAGGAGCTTCAATATGTGTATGACAGGCAGGGCGGATTTCTTACTATATTGGACTTCAATATGTGTATGCCAGGCAGGGCGGATTTCTAACTATATTGGACTTCAATATGTGTATGACAGGCAGGACGGATTTCTAACTATATTGGACTTCAATACGTGTATTCCAGGCAGGGCGGATTTCTAACTATATTGAACTTCAATATGTGTATGACAGGCCGGGCGGATTTCTAACTATATTGGACTTCAATATGTGTATGACAGGCAGGGTGGATTTCTAACTTGCTACTTACTTTATAAGTGGGACCTGTGTGGGGTTGGCGGCTGGATCATGTCAAGTTACACATGATAAAGTCGAGGTCTGCCCCATGGATTCTTAGAATTCAAACCTAACGTAACGGAATTGTTACAACACCGAATCTTAATTAATTTTTTTGAAATTATTCATTGTGTCAATCAGCGAATTGTAAATTCAGCAATTCTACTATATATTTTGGGGAAAGTGGCAGGCCAGCGAAACCCTGAAAAAGAAACAAACTTACCCCGACAAAGATTAGATGAAATTACCATTTTAGTAAGTGTTAGCTTTCACGAGCGTTTCGCACCATAGTTTTGTGACAGGCTTGAGAAATATTCTGCCTTGAGTTTGAGACAGGTCACTATCATGAACAAGAGCATGGTATGCATGCATGCATATCAGCGGAGAAAGATTTGCGCCCAAAGTTCCACCTTCCTTGGTACATTCAGTCGTTCTCCCCACCTTCCACATGTGCCAGTACTATATTTTAGATGTTTCATTATAATTATGAATCTACGTAGCCAGTAGCGCCCTTGATGCGCCAGCAATGTCTATCACGCAGTGAGGTCCTCACTTTCGAATAAGGTTTGTTGCTAATCAGATGTTGAGCTCAGTTGTGCTTTGTTTCCCTTCATGGTGCACATAGCATAAGCATAGCTTATCTGTTCATAGTTTTAATCGTTTGTGTTTGCATGATGTGACCACCGTGTGTCTTCAGCTAAGATGGGGTCGAGAGAGCACGCAAGTTCCTCAAGTGTCTTCACAAGGTGTGCAATGACTGTCTTCCAGCAAGCGTTCAAGAAGATGGCAGAATACGCTGTGCCAAGTGTCGACGTGCTACGCCATGTACACCTCCTGCTCGCAGTCACGGACAGGTTTTAGTTGATGACTCCATGTTCGACAATGTTCTAGGCCTCGACCAAATATGCTTGCGCATATTTCCGCATATTTTGTGAGACAGTTCACATAATGAGCGTTAGCATGCTAACGCGAGTTAGCAGCCAGCCCAGCGAGCTGGCCCAACCTGGACGCATGCGCGAATCACGTGGGCACGCGCCATTCAAAATCCTGTACAATGTCTCTTTCATATCATTGCTGTTTGGACTTTCGAGCGTGCAACTTACTTGCCGAACAGGTGTTCTCAAAACATTTTCTTTTCGTTAGACTTTCAAGCTTGCATTCTCGTATCTCTACGTTTCAATTCAGACTTCAATGACGCCTGTTGGTGCCTGCACAAGATCGTAACCAAAAACACGTTAAAAACCAGCTACAGCTGCATGAGAATTGTAGCCTCCATGATAAAAGGCAACAACGCTACAATGCTTCAGCCACGGCCGCGGCGAGCACATTGAGCCATGCAACAGCCGTCTCTAGTCATTCTGCCCGATCAAAGGGGAATGCCAGTAGACTGACGTCATACACCAGGCACATGTGTCATCCCCCACCGGAGACCAAGACATACACTGGATTGACAGCCAACACATTCAAATCGCGCTACAACAACCACTCATCAACCGGCATGACATATACACTACATCGACGGTGCTCTACAAGCTCGTTTAGGATCTTGAAAACACTGAGCGCAACTTTGAAATCAGCGGGAAAGTAAAAGATCGCGCCCCATCCAACAGCAATATCAGCAAAGGATGCAGCCTGTGCCACACTTAATAGAAAAGCGAGTTGGTATAAAAGGTCACTGGCTGGGTTATAAAGTGACATAACGTGTCTGGCGTGCTATGAGATTGGCATGTGTGTGTGTGACCGTGTGTGTGTGGTGCATGTGTTTGTGTGTGGCGCGTTTGTTACAGTTTTGCGTACATCTTTGTGTGCTTAGGTGCGATATTGCGGGAGGATGGAGTGTGTGAGAGCGAGAGGCTGTGTGCGTATTAGTGTGAGACAGTATGTGTAGATTAGTGTGGAAGCGTTTTGAGTGTGCGTGTTCATGTTTACCATAATTATGCACAAGCGCACATTGAGGTGTTGATTCTGGTACATCAGAGGGTAATGAGATGTTGATTATCATATTGTCTGCACTGGATGAAGCTATCTCCTCCGCTTGCCTTCATCAACCTTCGCATTCTCTAATCTCCTTATGTTGTCTTAAGATTGGTTTTGCCATGAAACTCTGAGTAACAACGAAGCAGCCCTATTTTACTTCCTTTTGCGTACCTCTTGCGGACTTCGCTCTCCCCATTACTGGAATTTGAGCACTATTGCGCGTTAAGGCGCACTGCCTCTGTGTGTCTCTTCCTGAGATATTCAGTCAGTTTTTAGTCTCACCAGTGTCCACATCTGGCTGCGTCCAACTACCCTTCAATTTTGGTGCTGTAACTTTGCTGTATATTTCTCTGCGCATGCCAGTATAGTATAAACTGATTTAAGCGACCACCCCACGGTGCAAGCATAAACGGTCGTTAAAGCCAGGTGGTCTTCAGAACCAGGTCCCACAGTGTCTGTGTAGAACTGTCGGTGTATGCGAAAAACGGTCGTTAAGAGCAGGTATTCGCTAAACCCAGAGGTCGCTTACACCAGGTTTTACTGTATATATGGAGCGAGAAAGGCTCCGTTACAGTAAATCCAGCACACCGAAGCCGCATGTTTTCTAAATTGACTATAAAACTTGTGCTTAATGCTGAACAGTTGCACAGCAAAACTCTGAGCTCCTGAGAAGCAGATGTAATCGGCTGATTGTAGTTCATAATAAATATTTATACTGCGTCCAATACCTTTTTTGTTGTTGTGTATGCTTGCATGTGTGCACGTGTGTGCGCGCGTCTATGTGTCCATGTACTGGTATGTGATTGCTACTGTGTGTCTTCTTGTACGTGTGCAGTTAACGTTATGTTTGTACGCACGTGCATATTTGAACTCTCCTTGCAACACCATCAGTCTGTCTAAAAGAAGGGTCTAGTGTGCACAAGTGACAAACTTGCATACAGTATGTAGCCACGGACTATTGTGAGTCGGCAAATTGTCTCATTTCGTAAACTAGTGCCTTTCGGTTCTCATGACAGTGAATCGGAATTCGTCTGACTAAAATAGGGATTTTCACTCACAAAGCAACTGTTCAGTACATGGGGTTGTGTCTACCAGAGCAATCACACTCACCACCGTAGTGGTTTTCCAGAAACGAGTCGAAGACAACCACACTCGCAGCTACATAATTGATTTAGCTGAAAACAAAACAAAAATCGATAAAGTCAAAGGAGTGCCAGCATGCGAGAGAAACACAAATTTGAACACAAAGTGGAATGCTTGAACGACTAAAACCGACATCAGTTCTTGGCGAGACAATACAGGTTGATAGGTCTATGCCTGTGTTGTCAACGATCTTGCCTATGTTAGCAATCTGGCTTAGAAGCTTGGGGTCTAGACACAGTCCGCGAGACCATCTCGCGCAACTGGCTGCATCAATGGGTAGCTTGGCACTTCCCAGAACCTTTGGCAAGTGGGGAGGAATTTTGAGTATATCGGTATCACTTGGAAAGGCGTGAGCTGCTTTGAACGTGCTCCGGTATTGGCTTAGGCCGTTATCACACTGCGTTTGTTTGAGTCACGTTTGCGTCTGAGTTTGCGTTTGAGATTGGAAAACTCAAGACGTGATTATCATACTATACTTGTGATTTTCAGCGCGTTTGCGTTAAAATCTGTGCGTGCGGGAAAATACAAAAATGTGGGGAATCGATCTCGAGGTGGCCGTGGATGTTGAATTTATTTTCCTGAGATCGAGAAGTGTTCTGTTCCTGCTCCTATGTCCTTTGTCAGTGGTGCTGGGGGAATGGGAGTCGATGGGAAGACTGTAGCCGTTACGTTGCCTGTGTTAGGGTGGCAGTTCCGTTGTTGAGGAACATCGTCCAGCTAGGCTACTCGCCGCCAACTAGTCAGCGCAACCTCAGCCAGACAGCCACGAGCTCGCATCAGCTCCATGCCTGGCGAATCCAAAATCAATCAATCAGTACATGTAGTAGAAGTACCCTCGCCGGCCTCAGCAACTAGATGGAAATGAAGATTTGAAAAGCACACTTGAGAATCACTTGAAAACACTCAAAAGCAATGCAGGAAGTGCTGCGAGAATGTGGTTGCATCATCGGAACAACACAGCGAGATGAAAGTGGTCGAGCCTGCTGGGCGGGTGTCTCGCGGCGTCCTCGCCGATATAGGGCGCAATCGCCGCAGACGGCCGAACGCGTCGCCCATGGGTCGCCAGTATTCTACTGAAACCGAACTAGCCAAGGTGTCAGCAGTATGGGGATATGAAGGTGCTACATACGCATGGCCTCGATCTGTCATGCTGTATGCACAGTGCCGTCATCACGGCAAAGTGGACGTTTCCTGCAAGCCGCGCAAGCAGTTTCTCGTGCTCCTCTGGGACGAGCGTTACTGGAGCTTTGCGAACGACTACCCCTTCTCCGTGCGTCCCCCCGGCGACGGCTTGTTGCATTTCGGCTGCTATGACGGCGTTGACATGGTGTACACGACGAACAGAACTAAGCTGGCGGTCGCCGACATTGTGGACTTCCACCCACGCTACAACAAACGCATGCCCAAGAGAGGACACCCGCACCAAGCGTTCATGATGAGCAGTGGCGAGCCGCCATACCTGGTCGGCTTCCGGCCGCTGCTCATGAAAGACGTGAACTTGCTGAGGTCGTTTTCGCGCAGCAGCGACATACAGCAGGCTCTCACTGAGCCTGGTGAATGCTTCTGCAAGAAGTATGTCCAGCCGCTGAAGGTCCCTTTTGAGAATAGGCACCGCGTGCGGGTGTCTGCGCTCGTCAGCAACTGCATTTTCCATGGCGCCGTCGCCCGTAAGAAACTGCTCCAGTACTTGATGAGCACGATCCAGGTGCATAGCATGGGCGGCTGTTTTCATAACCACGCCATGCCAACTGGGCAGAGTGTCAACGCCGTGCTGGGCCAGTACTTGTTCAACTTTGCCGTGGAGAACTCTATTTGCCTGGACTACATCACGAAGAAGTTCCACCAGGCGCCGGTCGCAGGCACAGTACCCATATTACTGACCCTGGATAACATGCCCGGGTATGAGTTTGTGGCGCCCATTGGGACACTACTACGTGGATATATCTCGCTACACGAGCATACAGGATGCTGTTAGGTTCATCAACGACTCGTCGTCTTCGGCGCAGGCGTACTACCATCACCATAGTTACCGCGGTGAACCAATCAACAGCACGCTGCTATCGCACACATTCAGAACTAGACTGTGCGCTGCCACTGAGGATGATCTGAGCGAGTGGTGCGACATTGTCAAGCGCATGGAGACCCGGAAAGGGCGCGAGCGGATCCTGCAGAAGACGTACGCCAACTACTACCGCGAAACGATACCGCGCCAGTGCGCGTCGCGGGGCTCCATGGCCAGACATGTGCCGAAAACGGGAGCTGATGGTCGTCTGCTCTGCTGGGCTGCTGTTGCCATTGTGTTGCTTGGGTCGTTGACGTGCCTTGGCTGTAGAGCTAACACTGTTGATCAGAACAATGAAGACTGATCGTTGGTGAAGGTGGTCTATCGTTTGTGAACATATCGTGGCAACCAGTGAGTAATAGCTGTATTTCTAATTGCTAGATCTAGACATTTTCGTGCGCTTCTTAATTTCGCATTGCGGAGCCGCATCAAGTTGACTAGGACACATACTAAACCGAGTTTACCAAGTTTATGTATGTACGGAAGGTACCGGTACGATGGCCCGGTTTGCACGTACGAAAACTGATTTGCAGGTGAACAGGTTTTTATAGATGAGATCATGCAAAAGCTATTGTGAAAGAGTTCTCACAGTCTTGATTTACAGCGCTGGTTTAAGGTGTGCATCACACTCCGCAGCGCCATACCGATAGCTGGAACAGTGGAAGCTGGATAATTCTTCTGGCTTTTGCCAGCACTTGAGCTTGATTCACCGAACTTGATTTTTGAGGTACTGCTTGTCTGCAGCCTGCAGGCACAGAATGATATTAGTGTTGAATGGCTTGCAGTAACTGTTGTTAGTTTCAAAATTTTGTCAGTGTGGCACACGTGGAAGATTGATATTCCAGTATCCTTGCTGTGCATGAATGCATGCCGACTCAGGCCGCGGCGTAGCCTGCATGGGGTACGGGGGGGGGGGGGGGGGGGAGTAGCATGTGCACCCCCTAAAGATGTCGCCCTAG
Source organism: Sycon ciliatum (assembly GCF_964019385.1). Classification (NCBI taxonomy): domain Eukaryota; kingdom Metazoa; phylum Porifera; class Calcarea; order Leucosolenida; family Sycettidae; genus Sycon; species Sycon ciliatum. Next base: position 22,526,939 of record NC_088652.1, on the reverse strand, counting down.
GTTCAGCATGTACATAATGACCACGAATGACATGCACCAGCCATCCTACGCATATGCGGCCGTGCACCCCCCCCCCCCTAAAAGGGGGACCAGCTACGCCCCTGCGATCGGCCTTGTAAGCACTGTAGTGTATGTCTACTAGTCCTCTCAGTAGGGACTCGGGTTTAGACCAACGTACAGGCGTTTTCTGATTCACGACATACCGTGTATGGAGCGGAACGTGGTTGAAAATCAGAATGGAGCGCATTATGCGAGCTGTGAGGGTGCTTAGCTGAAGACGTTTCCGAAGCACGAAATCAAAATATTCGATGATCTTCGAAGCTTCGTCTTTGACCAAGTTTGGTCCTTTCTCTTCATGCTTTTCTTTGTTCCGTGTGACTAAACACAACATTGCGGACCTGCAACCTCCAAGCTATCTGCACTGTCAGCCCTTGAACCCAGAGTTTTTTAACCTGATTTTTATTCTACAGGTTTGATTTTGCCTATAAGGGCATGTTCGATTGGTAGGATCGATTCAGGATCCGGATCCGCCACTGGATTCACTCCCTGATCCCTTTTGATTGGTCGGATCCGGATCCGGTCAACCCACCTACCGGTAGCTCTGGGCCAACAGGGTTGACCTATCCAAATGTGACCTTTGTGGGTACATGTATATGGCGGGTAAAAATCATTTTTTGTACACTTTGTGGTACGCCCACACTTGGACCGAGATCCTCTTGATTCTTGTTGACTTTTCGTACGACGCATGTGCATGCGATGAGTACGACTTTCACCCTTTTGGGTGACCTCAGGTGGATAGTTGCTTCATAACTCGTTTCGATGTGATTTCTATTTTAAAATTACCTGGTATTTGATAAGAAAAGGGTTTGCTCCCCACACCGGAGCTCGCGCTATTCCGCCGACTTTACTTGACACTTGACTGACTCACGACTGCCATCCAGAGCACACGAGAAGTCCATCGAACCTTCGACTCGGCAAACCTGCAAGAAAGCACCACTCCCTGCTCAATACACAGTGTTTCGGGGAGTTCACCCCTCATCAGTTGAGCTTGAGTAGGCTGAGGAAGATTGTGCCTGAAGAGCACTACTTATTATAGTGCTCTCCAGGCACAAACATCACCAGGGATACAAACTTATAGAGACGCTCCGTTTCCAGCGCGACAAACACCTCGTGAACACCAGATAGCAGCGTGAGTCAGTGTCGCTCCTGGACGGTGAGACATAATGGTATTTAAATATCAAAGTTTTTCACAAAACGAAATAATTTTCGTTATGGGGTGGGAGGGGGCAGGGTTGACCAATTTCGTTTCAGAAAACATTGATACATGTACACGGCCAAAGGAGCAGTGACACACTTGCGACTTTTGCATGTATTGTGTCAACATTGTTTACGTTCTTAGGGGGAGGGGGGGTCGGGTCCAAACTAAATAATTTGTTTGGAGAAAAAAGTTGGACATTCACGGACGGCCCCTAATATGTGTTACTTCCTACACAGCACACTTGGTCAGATTAAAGAAAAGTACTTAGAAGTACATGTATCACCAGTAAATATCAGGTCACAAATCAGGTCAAGCAGATAAATACTCAGGTCAAGTTGGCATAATAATAATTATTGCGATCGCTGGTCAAATTTAAAAAAGATTTAAAAAAAGCAGATAAATAATCAGGTGAAGCAGATAAATACTCAGGTCAAGTTGGCATTATAATAATTATTACGATCGCTGGTCAGAGCGGGGCATGCAGCAACAGTAAGCCAGGGAGAGAGCAGTACTGCCAGCAGGGAGTACAGGCACAATGAGAAGTATAAAAAGTTTTTGCCAGCTAGCTGGCCTCTGCGTACACCGCAGACACACCCACACACAACAGAAAGATTCAAATATACAGATCACAGTAGTAGTGTGGTCTTTGTTCACTCACGGTGGAAGATGGAAGAGCTTAGCGTAGTGTATAGATGAGCATGAAGAAGGGCATGCCACCTCACGCATATACATGTACACGTATGTACCAGACCAACATGATACAAGAAGTGAACCACTGTGGCGAATGGGGCCGCCGGATAATTAACCAGCCCGAAGATGGCGGAAAAAACCTCAGGACCCCGGCGGAGGCACAACCCTGAGGAAAAACCGGTTAGAATAACCCCATAAGTTAAATGAACAAAACGTAGCCTGCAGGACATATCCCGAAGTGAGAATAAAGGTGTGTGAGGCTCATCCGACCACAAGTCTCGGAGTCAGAGTCACACAAACGCAAGAGTGATTAACTAACTTGATAAGAGAGAGAGAGTGAAAGTGTGTGTGTGTGTGTGTGTGTGTGTGTGTGTGTGTGTGTGTGTGTGTGTGTGTGTGTGTGTGTGTGTGTGTGAAGGGGGGGGGGGGGGGGGAGATAAGATAAAACATTGGGGTGATTCAGCCATAGTGTGAAATGTAACATAGTGAGATGTAGCTTGGAGCGACGGCACCTCAAACAAACACAGTCCGTGTCACTTCTCACGTCATTCACTATCCGCCACGGCCAATCCGGCAAACGGATTGCGGGTGGCCGGAGCGGCTGCAGCCGCACGTGACGCTACCCCATGACAGGAACTATCATCTGCTGACGATGCGGCAGCACTGGAGTTGCTGCTAGTACTAAGCTGTGCCAACAGGTTAAGGCTCAACTCATCATGGTCCAAGCCCTCCAGTTGGACTGCAACAACGCTCTTTAGTTCGGGATGGCACATCCATTTCGCTAAGTCTTCAGTGTATTTCGGCGGTCGTACGAACAGTGCTATTCTGCCGTCTGTCGCCAGGCGCAGAATATGATTCGCGGCACGGTAGGTATCGGGACGGGCGCCCTTTGCGGTATGGAAACCCCTTTCCTCCGCCCACTTCTCACAGACGTCCCACGCGGACCAGGTGTGGCCGTCACAACGAAGTGAGCTGGAACTAGCGTGGCCGTTGCACGGCGGGTTTGTTGAACTTTCGACGCATGCATCGGATTGTGGAGGAACAGTCGGGCATGTTTCACTTGTTTTCTTGGCCAGTCCCAGTCGGTACAGCAAATTACATCCCAGGCGCGCCGCCAGATAGCCGACGGATGTATATGGCTCACGCACTTGGGAAATAGGGTACATTCCGGACAGGATCTGTAGCTGTTTTTCAACACGTGACGGAAAGACTAGGCCAGGTGAGTCGCACAGGCGGATGTGCGGTGTGAGAAAGTGCGTCTGAAAGTGCTTCGTGTGGCCGGGTGTGCGCGACGCACTTACAACTTTCTTGCCAATCAAGCTATTGAGAATGGAGGACTTACCCACGTTGGGATGGCCGACGAGACCTATTGTAATAAAGGACGGCGGTGAGGATGCTGTTGCCGCTGCCGTAGCTTCATGGCCACCGTTGGTACCGTTGCTGGAGTATGTGGTATGCTTACGACGCCGGCTATGACGTACTCTCTCTTCGTGCACTGATGCTGCTGTTATTCCAGCATCGTCGCACAATTCAAACTTTGAGAGTTTATCCGTCCAACCGGACAGCATACTGTGATCGGCCACCACATTGGCCAGGGCCCGGATCAGCTGACGGGCACCTTGTACGCAGATCATGCGCCGCTTAGCGCCGCACCGGGCGTGCGACATCAGACCCTTGGCGTCGGAGCGCTGGCTGCTGCTCTGGTTCCCCGGGCGTGCCGTGTAGAGGACGACGTGAAGTTGCGGGAACAGTCCATAAAAGTACTCACGCCACGCCAGTACCACACTCGCCGGCACCAAGTCTATCTTGTTCAGCACTAGCACGAGCGTTTTGTTCAGTTCATGTACGACGTGGCGGTACAGGGATGGTGGGAAGTGCAGGATGGGATGGCGTGCATCGGCGATAACCACTATTACATTCGACATCTCCAGCACACGCCACAGCTGCCGCCAAGTCTCCAGGTTCCGCTCAAAGTAGCTTAGCGGATGGCCGTGTGTATCAGCCATGAGCCGGTCAATGTACTCATTGAAGTAGCGCTGCTCCTTAGCTTCCAGCTGCTGCTTGCTCAGGCTGTATTGCCAGTTGGGACGAACAGGCATGTCGATGTGCTCCATACTTCCATAGATATCTTCATAGGACACTTCCAAGTCTTTTTCTGCCAGGGTTTGCAATGGCTGACGCGACTCCCGCTTGCGCTCCTCAATTTCGCTGGCACTTTCTTGGGCAAACATCAGTTTTTATCTGTCTTGACGCCTTGTCTCAGCCACGGCATCGCCTACTTCGAACTTGGGCTCAAATTTATCTGCAATCTTGGCACTTTCAGACGTGACCAGTGTTTCTTCATCTTTATCTGAGTCAGATGGCGAGTCTGAGCGTATCTCCAGCTTCTCTTTGGCAGGCTCCTCGTCGTCCTCTCGGAATCGCTTCACATCTCGCTTTCGCTGGAGCTGGGCTCTCTTCTGCTTGCCACTGAACGGTTTTCGACGACTGTGTTGAGGCATTTTCAACAATGTCAATAAATGCAGATTGCCTGGAAAGCACCACAATCCACCAGAACTGGAGGCGAGAATCCAGAAAGCAAAATTCTTCTTTCACCTTGAACCGACAATATAGCACTCTGTCACCTGGTTCTAGAGGTCTGCGTTCAGAAACAAGGAGTTATAAAACACAAAGTATTGAATCAACACCAAACGGAACCGATTTCTTCTTCACTACTGACTTGTGTAACGTAACTGAGAGAATGCTAGTTCCCGCGCTCACCTTTATACCAGGTTGTTGGCGTGGGTGAAGTACGTGAAAGGGCTACATGATCCGCGACGCTTAGAATCTGAGCGTACATGTACGTGCAAGCCATAGTCTAGGAGCAAGATCACCGTATCCAGCTGGGCCTCGCCATTGTTGTTTCTCCATTGTGCTCTGCGTTGCCACGCGTATCCTAGGACCCATTGACGTCACACTATAAAATTAACAGCCCCGTTACAGGGTGCGACCCCGTTATTATTATTATTCTTACATGACAAGTAAGCCTGGACTGTGCTGACTGCTGAGCTCCCACTAGGCCTTGACGGATTATGCTAGCATAATTTTTCGCATAATTCCTACCAAAATCGAATAATCGCCTAATTCAAGGCAAATCGCATACGAATTGCATAAATAATGGAATAATCCGCCTGTTCGTACCAAATTCCATAGAGTTGTACATGTTCTACAAGTACAAGTGGATACACCAGGAAGTCGTAGGTTTACGACTCCCTTGATACCATGTTCAGTCCATTACAATCAGTGATGGTCGCAGCTACAATTGTAGGTCGGACGGTGCGTTGACCCCGTTGAACTTTTGCTACTACAGTACAATGCCCTATAAAAAAATCCCCTGTTATTTTGCACAGAACCATCATATACATTAGCAGCATATGTGAGCATAATGCGGCATAATATGATAACTTTTAGCATAAAAATAGCATAATTCTGCAATTTTTTCAGCAATGCGAAAAGCATAATTTCACGAAAATATTAGCATAATCCGTCAAGGCCTAGCTCCCACGTACATGTACGTGCACGGTATGGTCACTCATGTCTAGTGGCTGAGTCACGTAGATCTAGGTGAGTTTGAGTGCATTATGCAGTCTATGCCAGCTCGCGCTGCACTTCACCCTCTCAGAAAACAGATCCATCATGACTAGTCATGACTGCATCCTGCTAGTACTAATGAGAAGTGTGTGTGGTGATGGGGATCCAAGGGCGTAGGGGGTGTGGTGACGTCACGTTTCTTGACACCATAATTATTATGCCTACCGCTCGAGCTCTCTATTTCAGTACTTGTACTTCAAGTAGTACTAGTGCGTTGAAGTCGTGTGACTCGTGTTCTTTAACCTCCTCTCAAACAACCACTAGCCATCAGGAAGATCGTTACTAGTAAAATCCATATACCCGCAAGCCGAAAAATTCGCCAAAAACGAGATTTATCGAAAACTCGCTAAGCTTTCGCCAATTTTGGAGGATTCCTTTGAGAATCGCCGAAACCCTTCCAAATCTTCCAACATTTCACCAATTTTGAAGCCAGTATGCTTTGTGTGTGTTTGGGGGGGGGGGTGGTAGGGGAGAAAGCAATAAATTCACGAACAAAGCCAGCAAGTTCTGAATAGATATTCTTTCAGTAGAGTTCAGTTGCAACTCTGATTCTCTCTATTTCTCAATTCTAGTTACTCATAACACTGGAGCTCATACACTTCCCACAGAGTTGACTTGACAACATTCTTCTTATAATAATTATTGCACAAGTCACTATCACTAATTCTTAGTTCTGTGTATAATTCGTAGGGTCTAAGATAGTGCCAGAGGATCGAATTATGTTGCGAGATAACAACTGTGGTAGGTGATGATTCCATTATCCTAATCATTCTGTCACTGGTTCCCACGAATTGGCTAGTGCATTGTTGCTGAGCCGCAAAGATGAAAGCAGACATGACGAAAACCACTTGCTCTCACGTGTGATTTTTAACCCCAGTCGTCGTTCCAATAGAACCCGGGAATGGATCAACTACTAGAGTTTTCACCAACACGCCACCGATTCCTACAATTGTTATCCTATTCCAATTGTGATATTTTGCACATCTTCCTTATACCGTTTTAAAAGTCGTAAGTGGTGCACCAACATGGCGCTGGACATATGTATGACGGTGGTATCTCTCAGCTCACATACTCTGGTCATATTCCTCTCAGTGACGTTAAAAAGAAATCCTCACATCCTCTAAGCCATGTTGCTCCCAGTGACGTATAATCCCTGGTCAGTGTGCGGCTGTATGATGCGGCCACCATGTGTATTCTGCAGAGATGGAGTTGATAAAGCAGGCAAACTCCTCACGTGTCTTCACATTATCTGTATGGAATGCCTGGCAGCCAGTGTTCAGCGAGACGGGAGAATACGTTGTGCCAAGTGTCGTCGGTCTACGACATGTCCACCTCCTGGTCGAAGTCACGAAGAGCAGTTGGTGGACGATTCCATGTTCGACAATGTTCCATGTGATCTTGTAGATGAAGTTCATCCACTTCGTAATTGCGAAGAGATGCAACTTGATACAATTCCACCAGATTCAAGCAGCTCAATCCAAAGTCGCCATAAAACGATACCTCTAAAGGGGCGAGTGCACCATTGTCCTGTCCACAGCAAGATGACCATGCGATATTATTGTGCCGAATGTAGAGAGGTTCTGTGTGAAAAGTGTAAGCTCCAAAGCAAACACGCTTCTCATACAAATCAGATTCGCGATATAAGTGCGGAAGCTGCAGTTGTACGTAAGAGACTGACGGAGCGTCAGAGAAAGATATCGCCTGAAGACAAGGAAGAAGAAGTGGAAGCAGGCATGAAACGCGCTGGTGATCTCATTGAAGCATTTGGCTGTGACCTCAACGGAAAAGTAGCTGATATCAAGAGCTTGATACATGAACACTGCGACGAGCAACTTCACTGGATCAAGCAACGAAAAGAAGACCTGATGAACGAGGTGGAATTGCAAAGTAAGAAGTTACGGGAGCTACGGGCTCACACATTTGCCGAGTACAATGGAGTTTTCTTCCAACCCAATGCTTTGAAGGCCATCAGCAAATCCTCTCTGAGGAATGAAGATCTCCTCAAAATCCATCCACACTTGACTGAAGTTCTTAGAAGTTCTTTGCAGTACTTCGGCGACAAGAATTATTCTCTGATGCGGAGATTAGCGTTTGAGTGCCAGAACCTTTCTGGTTTGGCAGGCATTATCGGCACTACAGGAGAGGTCGTGGACAACACTGATAACGATTTGTCCAGGTGTGAATTTTCCGAACAGAACAATATGTACATCGGTTTTGTAGGCGAGGGGACGAAAATTACAGCTTTGGTAAACAATTGGCAAGGCAATCCCATATCTGAGCCCGCATTGAAAATCTGCAGTGTTCAAATCTAGGCACCTTAAATCCAAGCTACGATGACCCCAGTGCCCGTGCCGATATCAGGTTATAGCAAAGGTGAAGTGCGTGCTCACGTTCTGTGTACTGAAGCGGCTGTTTTCCTTCTGGAAATCCGCTTGGATAGTCCTCGTCCATTGCCAAAACTGCAAGGATACGAGTTGATCGACGATTTGCGCACATGCAGCCCTTTGAATGCCAAACTTTTGGTTTACGGATGCAGGTTCTAGAGGTCTGCGTTCAGAAACAAAGAGTTATAAAATACAACTACCAGATTGAAACGCACTCAATATCGCGATTGAAAACTGAATCAATGCTTTTATTGTTGCTTGAGCTTTTATGCTTTTCTCGTGAAGCCTACGCGTCGCCAAGCACAGCGCCACGTTTTTATTTTGCTTGCCCGTACAAGACGTCAAGAGGATTCAGCACAGCAACACGTGCACTTGTCCACATTGCATTGATCCTAGCCAACGTAGTACGTACACCATGTACCACGCATGGTACCGTTGGTACCGGTATACCACGTAAGCGCCCTGCACTTATCGCCTAAGCGTATTCGAGTGGCGCTGATTTAGAAAAGCGATCCTGTCAGCTTTTCTATTATTGTGTTCACATGGCGCCACCTAACGACACCGCTATTCAGACACGTTGTCTACGTAGCTACGTAAGTTTCTACGTAAGATGCTAGGTACCTGGCCCTGGACCATAGAGCTACTCCATGGCTCCTACCATCGTGCATCGCGCGGCCGGCTGGCCGCATGCGTGTGTATTGCAGACTTTTTGTTGTTGCCTTTTCCGATGTGCATGCACGAGGAACTTCCTTCTTTGGAACTGCTTCTTGCATGAGCTGTTTCGGATATTTTCGTCTCCTGGCCTGGCTTATTTCGTTTCGGCGCTGCTGCGACCTCCTTCCGCTGAATATCACTCAATGACAGGTGAGTTGACCAGTTCCCTTTGATTCATTTGCTTGTGTTGACTCTTTCATTCACGAAAAGTGTGCTGATTTTGCGCGGAATGCAATAAATAATGGAAAAGCTGACAGGATCTCTTTTCTAAATTTAGCTTTTCCGCTGCCGAGGCCTCCTTTTACGGAATACTCGATGACAGGTGATCTCTGAGTTGACCGGTTTCCTTCGATTCATTTGCTTATTATGCTCACCCTTTCATTAAATTTTACGGAAACGTGTGCTGATTTTATTCGGATTTAGACCCATTTTTATCTATTTGCCCTTGTCTACAGTGTGCGAAGAACGCGAGTTCACCTTCTTGGCGGTAAGGCTTATGTTAGATGTGTTGTCGAAATACTCATATTCATTGTACATTAGTACGTTACAAGTAATGCACTGGTCAGTGGCATACTATCGTTGGCAGTTCCCAATCTGGAGGGAAAGGTTCAAGGACCCATTGACCGAGTTTGCAAAATAAATTCGCATATCAGGGAAAATCTCCAGAGTCTGGCTTTATTGATTTGCGAGTACCGCCGAGATTGCACTGCCCCAAATACACTTTCGTGCCGCCAAAGCAAGAATTACGATCTGCAATCTGTTTGTAGTACCTGCAAGAATGTGGAGTACATGTATCGTACTTTCTCTGTTGCTGTTTCAGTTGCCGTCATGTTGCTAAAGAAAGGTTCAGTAGAGAGGTTATTTATTTATTTATTTATTTATTTATTCAACATCTCCTGGCCCGTCCGAAGACTGCCAATAAACATGAGAGGTCAGGTGATAGCCAACCACGGCAAGCTAAAAGGGAAAAAAAGAAAGATGCTGTCAGAGAGGGAAAGGAGATAGGGAGAGAAAAAGAAAGGGAGGCACATTAATAATACATGGGATCACTTCGGATGAGACAGTGTGGAAAGCTGGACTGTGAATTTCCTGATATCCTGGCATGTCTTAATGCTAGTAGGCAGGTTAGACCAAAGGGAGTATGCTGAGAAGAAAGGGGATTTCAAAAACAGAGAGGAACTAGCTCGGGGCAGTGATAAGGCATTGCGTGTTGGTCTAGTGGTAACAAACCAGTTGTACTTGGCAATATGTTTCGGGACTTGGGCTAGGAAGATTTTTTGCACAAGGATACAAAGATGCTGCTGATGTCGGGCAAGAAGAGGGTGCGTGGAAGCAAGTTTATAAAGACAAAGGGAGGCAAATGTTTGGTCTTTTCGAAACAGAATTTTCAGAAGCAAGCGTTGATGTACCTCCAGTCTGTGGAGTAAAGTCTGAGACAACCCGCACCAAGCTATATCGCAATAGTCAAATATAGGCAAAATGTACGACTTAAAGAACAATTTTCTGCAGTTATCATTCAAGTGTTGGCAGTGGGGTTGTAGCATACCTAAGGACGCACTCGCACGCTTGCACACAGACTGGACTTGTGGAGACCAGGAGAGTTGGCGGTCGAGAATAACGCCCAGGTGCTTGTGCTCGTTAACAACTTTAATAGGTGTACTATTTAGACCAGGAAAATACAGAAGTTGAGTGGGGGGCGAGGGAGAGAAGAACATGGCCTCGGTTTTGGCGAGGTTAGGCTTCAGTTTCCAGGTTTCCATCCATGTTACTGTAGCGTTGACCCCGGACTGCATGGAGGCCGTGAGGTTGTCTGCCGAGCTGTCGGAGCACATCAGAGCAGTGTCGTCAGCAAAAAGACTTACATTTGGTACAAGGGCTGGCAAGTCATTAACGTACAGTAGAAATAGGAGCGGCCCAAGTATGGACCCCTGGGGTACCCCAGACACGACTAGTAATGGGTCTGATAGGGAGGTAGATACTCTGACAGTCTGGTGGCGGCAGGAAAGATAGGATGAGAGCCATTGCAGGGCTGGACCGTGTACCAAGAAGACGGACTCTAGCTTTGCAAGCAGACCACGATGCCAGACGGTGTCGAAAGCTTTCGCTAGGTCAAAGAACACGATGCCAACATGCCGCCTGAGGTTCCGCTGGGTGTAGATGTCTTGTACTAGACGTGTTAGTTGGAAAGTTGTGGAGTCTCCACGGCAGAAACCGGATTGAGATGGTGAAAGCGCTGGGGTGACGTGGCAGTACAGAGACTCAAAGAAAATACGTTCACAGACCTTGGACACAGCGGGAAGGAGAGAGATTGGTCTGTAGTTGCCAGCCTGAGAGCGTTGGCCTTTCTTATAGATCGGGACGATAACAGCAGATTTCCAGACGGACGGAAATACTCCTGTACGATATGACATGTTAAAGAGCAGGCACAAGGGATAGGACAGAGATGGCGCAAGCCATTTGAGAACCTCATTGGGTATGCCATCTTCGCCAGGGGACTTACAATTCTTCAGGAGTTTGAGGTGCTTACAGACGGTAGCAGTCGTGGTTCTGCGAAACAAAAATTCGAACGAAGCTTTGCGACAGTAAGGACGTTTAGCAACGCGAAAGTTCGAAAGAAATTTCGAGTCTGGGAATCAGTACAGAAACAAAGGTCGAAACTTCGAAAACTTGGACGCGAAGTTGCAGTGATTTGCGAAAGTAACTTTCTCTTTTCTCGGTACGCATTTCACTACAGGGAGTAGTAATTTTACAGCCCCTGCTGGAACCTGAGCTGCATATACGGTACGGTACTATAAGATTCAAATAGCTTCAAGAAAAAATCGTTTAGCATTGCTAAACCTCACAAGTTTTCTTTTTCGAAATAGATTTTCGCGAAATATCGCCACCACCAAAAGTTCGAATTTTCGCATTGCTAAACGTCCCTAGTCCTTGCGAAAGTGTGTATGAATTTTTGCAGGAACTTTGCGTTCTGCACATTTTCGTAGTTTGCGCGAGCCAAGTGCACGTACGCCATGACCTGATCTCACGAAATTTCCTACGACAGTTCATTTCGCGTTCCCTGCAAGTTTCGCGTCAAAAGTTGCGAAAGTTCGTGCGAAGTTTCGCACTTCATGACGTAGAGCGAAAGTTTGTACGCATTTTCGTTTTGCAGAACCTCTCTAGTGACTCATTTGTTTCATACGAGACGAGTAAATGAGTCGGTGTGGCTTAGAACCTTTCGCGTTAGAAGAAATCTATAATGCAGCGTTCCTCCTTTATTCCCAATGGAACATGGTTCAACAAGCGGTCACGTGCTCCTAGATCCTGCGTATGCCAGTCACCGGGTCACCGTGCCTGCAGGGTACAACTTACTAGCCTGTTTGACCTTTTTTTGGGTGCAATCCTGTCACTCGAGTTGAACTCGAGTTGAACCTTGGTGTGAAAGTTCTCGCCTGCTGGCGTGGTGACCAGGTGAATTGGGCAACGAGGAGCACGTGACCGCTTGTTCAACCATGTTCGATTGGGAATATAGGAGGAACGCTGCATCGCAGCCTATTCGGACCAAAACCAATCGACTCAGCGTCCAAAAGACTACAACATATGGTCCAATCGCGGTCATCCGTGGTTTTATAAGAACGAAATGGCGCTTTTAGTGACATTTTGCATACAAATCCCCATCTAGTAGGGCGCAGTCACCCAGTTTTGGTGGAAGTGCGCGAGTTCGATTGGGATTCAAATAGGAAGGGAGCGTCTCAGCTTCCTCGGACCAAGACCATTCGACTCAGCACCCCGAAGACTACAACTGGTGAAATTTAAATTTTTGCCTTAACTTCCCCTTTAAAATGCTAGAATAATTCCCGTTGCAAATCGCACACTATAATGCAACTTATAATGCTAGCATTATCCGCCCAGGCCTAATCACACTCCACAGCGCCATACTGATAGCTGGAACAGTGGAGGCAGGATAATTCTTCTGGCTTTTGCCAGCACTTGAGTTTCATTCACCGAACTTGATTTTTAAGGCGGCAGACTACTCACAAATTCGCTGAAAAATCGAATTTGTAAATTCATATTGAGTGCAACGTCAGTTGAAAGAGCATGAATCGCTGCAAATTCTCTGAAAATTGTTTCCCGATCTGACCAGCCGTTCAAGAGTTATGGCCGAAATGTGCCCTTGCAAGGAAAGATTTTTTTTTTGCACGCTGTCATTTGTTGGCAGCACTGTATTTGAATGTGTGCAGACCGTGCGCAACTTGTCGTACCATGGAAACATGCGAAAGGGTGCAGAATTTTGCTCCAAATCCAAAAAATCACGTTTTTGAGCCACGTATGGGGCTGCACTTTTGCCAGCACCCTCGTGACGTTGCAGATATGTGGCTTGATTATTGTAGTGGACGTTGATTCAGTAACTTTGGCAAGTTTGAGTCTTGTCAAGAAGCCAGGTAGGATTCAGTACTAGGCAGTAGTGGAACCGAGTGGCAGTCTTTGCCGATTTGTAAGGGTCTCCTGGATTTGGTGTGCAGCGCTGTGGAAATGGCTTGCTTTGGAAGTCCCAGCACTGGATGTTGTATCAAAGGTACGACCTCGTAGCACGTGCTAAACCTCAAAAATTCAAAAATTGACTTGGGTCTGTGTGAGTCTGTGAGAGAACGCCCACTCCTGCCGTTGTGACAGATTCCAGGGCCACGTGGAGTGGCCCTACCCCACCACCCATGGCTGCTTCTGGACTTGTTTTAGGTTTGGGTCCCGCGTACGGACAGAATGGGCACGAAAATGTGAAATTTTGTAAATACATTTGTTTGGCTCCTGGGTGGCTCGCACAACGTGGCACTATGGCGGAAATTTGAGTTTTTCCGGCCTGGAAAACCTGTCAGTGAGGCGCAAGAACTTGTAAATCATGTCCTGAGGGCCAGCATAGTGGCAGGAGTGTGTGGTCAAAATTTCACTCAAATCCATTGAGAAATACCAAAGTTACGGTCAATTGAATGCTATCTGAAATTTATGGGTAGGCTGCCCCCCTTTTAAAGGTATTGCTTGTCTTCAGCCTGCAGGCACAGATATTAGTGTTGAATGACTTGCAGTAACTGTTGTTAATTTTAAAATTTTGTCAGTGTGTCACACGTGGAAGATTGATATTCCAGTATCCTTGCTGTGCATGTTTGCAAGCCGACCTAGACCGCGGCGTAGCCTGCATGGGGTACAGGGGGGGGGGGGGGGGTTAGGGTCCAGCGGATTCTGCCGGCAGAACAATTAGCAGAATTCGGTACTTTTATGGTAAGTTTCATGCATGTTTGGTATGTGGATAAAGAAATGGAGCAGAATTCGAGGAATTGCCCGCCATAAGGTTTGTATGGTTCTGCCAATTTTACTGCTTTTCGAGCAGAATCTGACTGTTGTGAAACCACAAGTTCTCGAGAGTGAAAGGCCTTCTCGCTTGTGGCATTGTGTTCGTTCCAATGCAGTTGTATCCCGACTCCGCCGTACCGCTTATTGTTACGACGTGGTATACGCTACAGGCGCTATGTGCGGTTTGCTGTGTGCGCTGTAGTTGTATGTTGTATGTGTATGCTTTCTCATATAACTACCTGGTGGTTTTAGTGTTATTTATTCATTCATTCATTCATTCTTTTAGTGTTAGTCGTTATTAGTCGATCGAAGTGAAATATACTGTCAAGAGTTAATAGTTTTCTTCGTGCCGTGTGGTAGTTCGTTCCTTACTTTTAGAGAATCAAACGGGTTCACAACACTGACTCCTTTTCGAGCAGAATCCGCCGGCCTCTACGGGGGGGGGGGGGGGGGGGGGGCGAGGAGCATGTGCACCCCCTAAAGATGTCGACCTAGGTTCAGCATGTACATAATGACCACGAATGACACTACGCATATGCGGCCGTGCACACCGGTGACCCCCCCCCCCCCCTAAAAGGGAGACCAGCTACGCCCCTGCGGTCGGCCTTGTAAGCACTGTTGTGTATGTATATTCCTCTCAGTAGGGACCCTGGTTTAGACCAGGCGTTTTCTGATTCACGACATACCGTGTATGGAGCGGAACGTGGGTGAAAATCAGAATGGAGCGCATTATGCGAGCAGTGAGGGTGCTTAGCTGAAGAAGTTTCCAAAGCACGAAATCAAAATATTTGATGAGCTTCGAAGCTTCGTCTTTGACCAAGTTTGGGCCTTTCGCTTCATGCTTTTGTTTGTTCCGTGTGGGTCCATTGCATGAACTTTACATGTATCACCCACGTTCCCGTATTCGTTACGTGGGACTAAACCTCCCCAGTAACAATCAGCAGTTCAGTGCTGGTCGCGGTCCTCCCACCTCCATACTATCTGCACTGTCAGCCCTTGAACCCAGAGTTTTTTGAGGTGCCACTGAACGCGTGAAAATGCGCAATTGCAGTTCACTCCACCATTTCCATCATAACTTACGTTCTGTTTGCTTGATTTTGACAGTCTAGGGCTCTTTGAAACGCTCTTTCCGCTGCCAAGAGAATGAGGCCACGCTCAACTCCGTGGGTGCCACAAAGCCTGCTCCAGAGCGCAGGGAATCGCCATAGGTCGGGCCTCGTGTTGAAAGAAATACTTCTAAATTTCATCCCAATGCCATTTCGCTGTCGTTTCTTGCACAGCTCTGGATTTTTTTGCATCTCAATCAGTAGTTTCGACGTCATGACACCCACACGTCATCAGCTGGCTGCACACCACGTGATCCACGGGAAATCCCCGAAGCACGAGGCAAAAAAATGATTTTGAGACGTTTGAACAATTTAGTGCCGCGATCAAACTTTCGAGCGCCATATCTTTATCATCGTTTCTCCTATCGCAAAAGCGATTACACCATTGGAAAGCTTGGAGCTTCCTCTTTGATCTACATATTTCGATATTTGCAACAGGACAAAAATCGATGGAGTTACGACAGTTTTACGGTACGTAAACAATATCAGTCGTTAATGACTGATGCACCGCTTAAACCTGATTTATATTCTACAGGTTTGATTGTGCCTATAAGAGCATGTTCGATTGGTAGGATCGATTCAGGATCCGGATCCGCCACTGGATTCACTCCCTGATCCCTTTTGATTGGTCGGATCCGGATCCGGTCAACCCACCTACCGGTAGCTCTGGGCCAGCAGGGTTGACCTATCCAAATGTGACCTTTGTGGGTACATGTATATAGCGGGTAAAAATCATTTTTTGTACACATTGTGGTACGCACACACGTGGACCGAGATACTCTTGAGTCTTGTTGACTTTTCGTACGACGCATGTGCATGCGATGAGTACGACTTTCACCCTTTTGGGTGACCTCAGGTGGATAGTTGCTTCATAACTCGTTTCGATGTGATTTCTATTTTAAAAATACCTGGTATTTGATAAGAAAAGGGTTTGCTCCCCACACCGGAGCTCGCGCTATTCCGCCGACTTTACTTGACACTTGACTGACTCACCACTGCCATCCAGAGCACACGAGAAGTCCATCGAACCTTCGACTCGGCAAACCTGCAAGAAAGCACCACTCCCTGCTTAATACACAGTGTTTCGGGGAATTCACCCCTCATCAGTTGAGCTTGAGTAGGCTGAGGAAGATTGTGCCTGAAGAGCACCACTTATACTGCTCTCCAGGCACAAATATCACCAGGGATACAAACTTACAGAGACGCTCCGTTTCCAGCGCAAAAAAGACCTCGTGAACACCAGATAGCAGCTTGAGTCAGTGTCGCTCCTGGATGGTGAGACATAATGGTATTTAATATCAAAGTTTTTCACAAAACGAAATATTTTCGTAATGGGGTGGGAGGGGGCAGTGTTGAGCAATTTCGTTTCAGAAAACATTGATACATGTACACGGCCATAGGAGCAGTGACACATTTGCGACTTTTGCATGTATTGTGTCAACGTTGTTTACGTTCTTAGGGGGAGGGGGGTTCGGTCCAAACTAAATAATTTGTTTGGAGAAAAAAGTAGGAGATTCACGGACGCCCCTAATATGTGTTACTTCCTACACAGCACACTTGGTCAGATGAAAGAAAAGTACTTAGAAGTACATGTATCACCAGTAAATATGCACCGTTCAATAAAACAAAAATTATGAACAATGAGCCTAGCCCTCTGCAACATGCTTTTTATGCCTGAAATTTAAAAAAGATTTAAAAAAGCAGATAAATAATCAGGTGAAGCAGATAAATGCTCAGGTCAAGTTGGCTTTATAATAATTATTACGATCGCTGGTCAGAGCGGCGCAAGCAGCAACAGTAAGCCAGGGAGAGAGCAGTACTGCCAGCAGGGAGTACAGGCACAATGAGAAGTATAACAAGTTTTTGCCAGCTAACTGGCCTCTGCGTACACCGCAGACACACAACAGAAAGATACAGATCACAGTAGTAGTGTGGTCTTTGTTCACTCACGGTGGAAGATGGAAGAGCTTAGCGTAGTATATAGATGAGCATGAAGAAGGGCATGCCACCTCACGCATATACATGTACACGTATGTACCAGACCACATGATGCAAGAAGTGAACCACTGTGGCGAATGGGGCCGCCGGATAATTAACCAGCCCAAAGCTGGCGGAAAAAACATCAGGACCCCGGCGGAGGCACAACCCTGAGGAAAAACCGGTTAGAATAACCCCATAATATAAATGAACAAAACGTAGCCTGCAGGACCTATCCCGAAGTGAAAATAAAGGGGAGGGTGGGTGGGAAACTACAACGAAAAGAGAAAGACCAAGATGAAGAGAAAAGTTTGCGAACACTGACAAAAAAGCCAGCTGACACAATCCTGGTGCCGTAACTATGGTGAAAATGCCGGGAAAAAATACATTTTTCGTTTCATTCGCTACGCTCAGCCAACGAAAAGTAACACGTTTAAAAAAACTGAAACTGATGTTTGATTGAAAACGTTAAAGCAGTGCACATTGCAATCAAGAACACCGGTGATGTTGTCTAGCTCTCAACTTTGGCATCGACGGAAGCCAAGGGGCTGCGGGAGGAACAGTGGGCACTATTGCGGATGGGGTGCGTGTGTGGTGTGATAGGCTCATCTGACCACAAGTTTCGGAGTCAGAGTCACACAAATGCAATAGTGATTAACTAACTTAATAAGAGAGAGAGAGAGAGAGAGAGAGAGAGAGAGAGTGTGTGTGTGTGTGTGTGTGTGTGTGTATGTGTGTGTGAGGAGGGGGGGGGGGGGGGCAGATAAGATAAAACATTGGGGTGATTCAGCCACAGTGTGAAATGTAACATAGTGAGATGAAGCTCGGAGCGACAGCACCTCAAACAAACACAGTTCGTGTCACTTCTCACGTTATTCACTATCCGCCACGGCCAATCCGGCAAACGGATTGCGGGTGGCCGGAGCGGCTGCGACCGCACGTGACGCTACCCCACGACAGGAACTATCATCTGCTGACGATGCGGCAGCACTGGAGTTGCTGCTAGCACTTAGCTGTGCCAACAGGTTAAGGCTCAACTCATCATGGTCCAAGGCGTCCAGTTGGACTGCAACAACGCTCTTTATTTCGGGATGGCACATCCATTTCGATAAGTCTTCAGTGGATTTCGGCGGTCGTACGAACAGTGCTATTCTGCCATCTGTCGCCAGGCGCAGAATATGATTCCCGGCACGGTAGGTATCGGGACGGGCGCCCTTTGCGGTACGGAAACCCCTTTCCTCCACCCACTTCTCACAGACGTCCCACGCGGACCAGGTGTGGCCGTCACAACGAAGTGAGCTTGAACTAGCGTGGCCGTTGCACGGCGGGTTTGTTGAACTGTCGACGCATGCATCGGATTGTGGAGGAACAGTCGGGCATGTTTCACTTGTTTTCTTGGCCAGTCCCAGTCGGTACAGCAAATTACATCCCAGGCGCACCGCCAGATAGCCGACGGATGTATATGGCTCATGCACTTGGGAAATAGGGCACATTCCGGACAGGATCTGTAGCTGTTTTTCAACACGTGACGGAAAGACTAGGCCAGGTGAGTCGCACAGGCGGATGTGCGGTGTGAGGAAGTGCGTCTGAAAGTGCTTCGTGTGGCCGGGTGTGCGCGACGCACTTACAACTTGCTTGCCAATCAGGCTATTGAGAATGGAGGACTTACCCACGTTGGGATGGCCGACCAAACCTATTGTAATGAAGGACGGCGGTGAGGATGCTGTTGCCGCTGCCGTTGCTTCAGTGCCACCGTTTGTACCGTTGCTGGAGTATGCGGTATGCTTACCACGCCGGCTATGAGGTACTATCTCTTCGTGCACTGATGCTGCTGTTATTCCAGCATCGTCGCACACTTCAAACTTTGAGAGTTTATCCGTCCAACCGGACAGCGTACTGTGATCGGCCACCACATTGGCCAGGGCGCGGATCAGCTGACGGGCACCTTGTACGCATATCATGCGCCGCTTAGCGCCGCACCGGGCGTGCGACATCAGACCCTTGGCGTCGGAGCGCTGGCTGCTGCTCTGGTTCCCTGGGCGTGCCGTGTAGAGGACGACGTGAAGTTGCGGGAACAGTCCATAGAAGTACTCGCGCCACGCCAGTACCACACTCGCCGGCACCAAGTCTATCTTGTTCAGCACTAGCACGAGCGTTTTGTTCAGTTCATGTACGACGTGGCGGTACAGGGATGGTGGGAAGTGCAGGATGGGATGGCGTGCATCGGCGATAATCACTATTACATTCGACATCTCCAGCACACGCCACAGCTGCCGCCAAGACTCCGGGTTCCGCTCAAAGTAGCTTAGCGGATGGTTGTGTGTATCAGCCATGAGCTGGTCAATGTACTCATTGAAGTAGCGCTGCTCCTTAGCTTCCAGCTGCTGCTTGCTCAGGCTGTATTGCCAGGTGGGACGAACAGGCATGTCGATGTGCTCAATACTTCCATAGATATCTTCATAGGACACTTCCAAGTCTTTTTCTGCCAGGGTTTGCAATGGCTGACGCGACTCCCGCTTGCGCTCCTCAATTTCACTGGCACTTTCTTGGGCAAACATCAGTTTGTATCTGTCTTGACGCCTTGTCTCAGCCACGGCACCGCCTTCTTCGAACTTGGGCTCAAATTTATCTACGATCATTGCCCTTTTAGACGTGACCAGTGTTTCTGCATTTTTATCTGAGTCAGATGGCGAGTCTGAGCGTATCTCCAGCTTCTCTTTGGCAGGCTCCTCGTCGTCCTCTCGGAATCGCTGCACATCTCGCTTTCGCTGGAGCTGGGCTGTCTTCTGCTTGCCACTGAACGGTTTTCGACGACTGTGTTGAGGCATTTTCAACAATGTCAATAAATGCAGATTGCCTGGAAAGCACCACAATCCACCAGAACTGGAGGCGAGAATCCAGAAAGCAAAATTCTTCTTTCACCTTGAACCGACAATATAGCACTCTGTCTCCTGGTTCTAGAGGTCTGCGTTCAGAAACAAAGAGTTATATAACACAACTACCAGATTGAAACGCACTCAATATCGCGATTGAAAACTGAATCAGTATCTAATATTGACTGAGTACGAGGTCAATAATTCTTTTACTCGGCTTTTATTTCCTATAATTATTAGGCCATCATTTTTTATAGCTATGTTAACAACATGTTTCGCGTCGTCCGCACGCATACGTTTTGATTTTTTTCGAAAAAAAAATAAAAAATAAAACATGCACAGTGAGTGTACGATAGTGCGAGTGCAGACAGGTTGCATACGGCGAAGCTGGGATTCAGAAATGGCCTCTAGCCTAGGCCAGCGTTGGTAAATCGTTTGTTCGGCATCTTGGAGCAATATTCTATGAGCTTACACCAGACCGCATTGATCGCCTAAGCTGAGAGGATGCGTCGTTCCGGAGCTCTTTGCACCGCTGCTGAAGTCTGAGTACAATATTCCAGCGAAGCATAGGCACCAACGGTTGCCTCCTCTGTCCAACTCATGCTGATAACCCAGATGTTGTGCTTCGATGCACGATTTTTCTTTGGAATGTACACCATGCACGAGCTATTGTGCTATGTACAGTGCATACACCTCTGATGAGCCTTTTTTATTATTTTGCAACTTTTTATTTTTTTCCACCTCTCGCATATGATTCTGGAAGTTGAACTGACGCGAAACATAGATTATAAAAAATGATGGCCTTATAGGAAATAAAAGCCGAGTAAACATGGTAAAAGACCGAGGCGAAGCCGAGGTCTTTTACGAGGTTTTTATTTCCTATCCTGACCATGTACCAAGTACGAAGTCAATATTAGATTTATCACGACAAACAGTCCGTATTTCAAATTCCAGAACGATAACCTGATGTATCCCGGTTTTATGATTGCACATCCGTTGCACCACCACCTACTCATGCAGTGACAATGCTGCACTAGGCACACACGTGGAAGATTGATGTTCCAGTATCCTTGCTGCGCATGTATGCATGCCGACCAAGGCCGCGGCGTAGCCTGCATGGGGTACAGGGGGGGGGGGGGGGGGGAGCATGTGCACCCCCTAAAGATGTCGACCAAGGTTCAGCAGAGTACATAATGACCACGAATGACATGCACCAACCATCCTACGCATATGCGGCCGTGCACCCCCTCCCCCCCCCCCCCCAAAGAGGGACGAGGTACGCTAGGCCTTGACGGATTATGCTAATATTTTCGTGAAATCATGCTTTTCGCATTGCTGAAAAAATTGCAGAATTATGCTATTTTTATGCTAAAAGTTATCATATTATGCCGCATCATGCTCACATATGCTGCTAATGTATAATTTATGATGGTTCTGTGCAAAATAACAGGGGATTTTTTTATAGGGCATTGTACTGTAATAGCAAAAGTTCAACGGGGTCAACGCACCGTCCGACCTACAATTGTAGCTACGACCATCACTGATTGTAATGGACTGAACATGTTATCAAGGGAGTCGTAAACCTACGACTTCCTGGTGTATCTACTTGTACTTGTAGAACATGTACAACTCTATGGAATTTGGTGCAAACAGGCGGATTATTCCATTATTTATGCGATTCGTATGCGATTTGCCTTGAATTATGCGATTATTCGATTTTGGTAGGAATGATGCGAAAAATTATGCTAGCATAATCCGTCAAGGCCTTAGCTACGCCCCAGCAATCGGCCTTGTATGTCTACTAGTCCTCTCAGTAGGGACTCGGGTTTATATTATGTAGACCCCCACCAACGTACAGGCGTTTTCTGATTCACGACATACCGTGTATGGAGCGGAACGTGGGTGAAAATCAGAATGGAGCGCATTATGCGAGCTGTGAGGGTGCTTAGCTTAAGAAGTTTCCGAAGCACGGAATCAAAATTTTTAATATTCGATGAGCTTCGAAGCTTCTTCTTTGACCAAGTTTGGGCCTGTCGCTTCATGCTTTTGTTTTTTCCGTGTGACTAAACACAACATTGCGAACGTGGGTCCATTGCATGAACTTTACGTGTATCACCCACGTTCCTGTATTCGTTACGTGGGACTTAACCTCCCCAGTAACAATCAGCAGTTCAGTGCTGGTCGCGGTCCTGCCACCTCCATGCTATCTGCACTGTCAGCCCTTGAACCCAGAGTTTTTTAACCTGATTATTATTCTACAGGTTTGATTTTGCCTATAAGGGCATGTTCGATTGGTAGGATCGATTCAGGATCCGGATCCGCCACTGGATTCACTCCCTGATCCCTTTTGATTGGTCGGATCCGGATCCGGTCAACCCACCTACCGGTAGCTCTGGGCCAACAGGGTTGACCTATCCAAATGTGACCTTTGTGGGTACATGTATATGGCGGGTAAAAATCATTTTTTGTACACTTTGTGGTACGCCCACACTTGGACCGAGATCCTCTTGATTCTTGTTGACTTTTCGTACGACGCATGTGTATGCGATGAGTACGACTTTCACCCTTTTGGGTGACCTCAGGTGGATAGTTGCTTCATAACTCGTTTCGATGTGATTTCTATTCTTAAAAATACCTGGTATTTGATAAGAAAAGGGTTTGCTCCCCACACCGGAGCTGGCGCTAATCCGCCGACTTTACTTGACACTTGACTGACTCACGACTGCCATCCAGAGCACACGAGAAGTCCATCGAATCTTCGACTCGGCAAACCTGCAAGAAAGCACCACTCCCTGCTCAATACACAGTGTTTCGCGGAGTTCACCCCTCATCAGTTGAGCTTGAGTAGGCTGAGGAAGATTGTGCCTGGAGAGCACTACTTATTATAGTGCTCTCCAGGCACAAAGATCACCAGGGATACAAACTTATAGAGACGCTCCGTTTCCAGCGCGACAAACACCTCGTGAACACCAGATAGCAGCGTGAGTCAGTGTCGCTCCTGGACGGTGAGACATAATGGTATTAATCAAAGTTTTTCACAAAACGAAATAATTTTCGTTATGGGGTGGGAGGGGGCAGGGTTGACCAATTTCGTTTCAGAAAACATTGATACATGTACACGGCCAAAGGAGCAGTGACACACTTGCGACTTTTGCATATATTGTGTCAACATTGTTTACGTTCTTAGGGGGAGGGGGGGGGGGGGGTCGGGTCCAAACTAAATAATTTGTTTGGAGAATAAAGTTGGACATTCACGAACGGCCCCTAATATGTGTTACTTCCTACACAGCACACTTGGTCAGATGAAAGAAAAGTACTTACAAGTACATGTATCACCAGTAAATATCAGGTCAAAAATCAGGTCAAGCAGATAAATACTCAGGTCAAGTTGGCATAATAATAATTATTACGATCGCTGGTCAGAGCGGGGCATGCAGCAACAGTAAGCCAGGGAGAGAGCAGTACTGTCAGCAGGGACTACAGGCACAATGAGAAGTATAAACAGTTTGTGCCAGCTAGCTGGCCTCTGCGTACACCGCAGACACACCCACACACAACAGAAAGATTCAAAGATACAGATCACAGTAGTAGTGTGGTCTTTGTTCACTCACGGTGGAAGATGGAAGAGCTTAGCGTAGTGTATAGATGAGCATGAAGAAGGGCATGCCACCTCACGCATATACATGTACACGTATGTACCAGACCAACATGATACAAGTAGTGAACCACTGTGGCGAATGAGGCCGCCGGATAATTAACCAGCCCGAAGCTGGCGGAAAAAACCTCAGGACCCATGCGGAGGCACAACCCTGAGGAAAAACCGGTTACAATAACCCCATAAGTTAAATGAACAAAACGTAGCCTGCAGGACCTATCCCGAAGTGAGAATAAAGGTGTGTGAGGCTCATCCGACCACAAGTCTCGGAGTCAGAGTCACACAAACGCAAGAGTGATTAACTAACTTGATAAGAGAGAGGGAGAGAGAGAGAGTGTGTGTGTGTGTGTGTGTGTGTGTGTGTGTGAAGGGGGGGGGGGGAGATAAGATAAAACATTGGGGTGATTCAGCCACAGTGTGAAATGTAACATAGTGAGATGTAGCTTGGAGCGACGGCACCTCAAACAAACACAGTCCGCGTCACTTCTCACGTCATTCACTATCCGCCACGGCCTATCCGGCAAACGGATTGCGGGTGGCCGGAGCGGCTGCAGCCGCACGTGACGCTACCCCACGACAGGAACTATCATCTGCTGACGATGCGGCAGCACTGGAGTTGCTGCTAGTACTAAGCTGTGCCAACAGGTTAAGGCTCAACTCATCATGGTCCAAGCCCTCCAGTTGGACTGCAACAACGCTCTTTAGTTCGGGATGGCACATCCATTTCGCTAAGTCTTCAGTGTATTTCGGTGGTCGTACGAACAGTGCTATTCTGCCGTCTGTCGCCAGGCGCAGAATATGATTCGCGGCACGGTAGGTATCGGGACGGGCGCCCTTTGCGGTATGGAAACCTCTTTCCTCCGCCCACTTCTCACAGACGTCCCACGCGGACCAGGTGTGGCCGTCACAACGAAGTGAGCTGGAACTAGCGTGGCCGTTGCACGGCGGGTTTGTTGAACTGTCGACGCATGCATCGGATTGTGGAGGAACATTCGGGCATGTTTCACTTGTTTTCTTGGCCAGTCCCAGTCGGTACAGCAAATTACATCCCAGGCGCGCCGCCAGATAGCCGACGGATGTATATGGCTCACGCACTTGGGAAATAGGGTACATTCCGGACAGGATCTGTAGCTGTTTTTCAACACGTGACGGAAAGACTAGGCCAGGTGAGTCGCACAGGCGGATGTGCGGTGTGAGGAAGTGCGTCTGAAAGTGCTTCGTGTGGCCGGGTGTGCGCGACGCACTTACAACTTTCTTGCCAATCAAGCTATTGAGAATGGAGGACTTACCCACGTTGGGATGGCCGACGAGACCTATTGTAATGAAGGACGGCGGTGAGGATGCTGTTGCCGCTGCCGTAGCTTCATGGCCACCGTTGGTACCGTTGCTGGAGTATGCGGTATGCTTACGACGCCGGCTATGACGTACTCTCTCTTCGTGCACTGGTGCTGCTGTTATTCCAGCATCGTCGCACAATTCAAACTTTGAGAGTTTATCCGTCCAACCAGACAGCATACTGTGATCGGCCACCACATTGGCCAGGGCCCGGATCAGCTGACGGGCACCTTGTACGCAGATCATGCGCCGCTTAGCGCCGCACCGGGCGTGCGACATCAGACCCTTGGCGTCGGAGCGCTGGCTGCTGCTCTGGTTCCCCGGGCGTGCCGTGTAGAGGACGACGTGAAGTTGCGGGAACAGTCCATAGAAGTACTCACGCCACGCCAGTACCACACTCGCCGGCACCAAGTCTATCTTGTTCAGCACTAGCACGAGCGTTTTGTTCAGTTCATGTACGACGTGGCGGTACAGGGATGGTGGGAAGTGCAGGATGGGATGGCGTGCATCGGCGATAACCACTATTACATTCGACATCTCCAGCACACGCCACAGCTGCCGCCAAGTCTCCAGGTTCCGCTCAAAGTAGCTTAGCGGATGGCCGTGTGTATCAGCCATGAGCCGGTCAATGTACTCATTGAAGTAGCGCTGCTCCTTAGCTTCCAGCTGCTGCTTGCTCAGGCTGTATTGCCAGGTGGGACGAACAGGCATGTCGATGTGCTCCATACTTCCATAGATATCTTCATAGGACACTTCCAAGTCTTTTTCTGCCAGGGTTTGCAATGGCTGACGCGACTCCCGCTTGCGCTCCTCAATTTCGCTGGCACTTTCTTGGGCAAACATCAGTTTGTATCTGTCTTGACGCCTTGTCTCAGCCACGGCATCGCCTACTTCGAACTTGGGCTCAAATTTATCTGCAATCTTGGCACTTTCAGACGTGACCAGTGTTTCTTCATCTTTATCTGAGTCAGATGGCGAGTCTGAGCGTATCTCCAGCTTCTCTTTGGCAGGCTCCTCGTCGTCCTCTCGGAATCGCTTCACATCTCGCTTTCGCTGGAGCTGGGCTCTCTTCTGCTTGCCACTGAACGGTTTTCGACGACTGTGTTGAGGCATTTTCAACAATGTCAATAAATGCAGATTGCCTGGAAAGCACCACAATCCACCAGAACTGGAGGCGAGAATCCAGAAAGCAAAATTCTTCTTTCACCTTGAACCGACAATATAGCACTCTGTCACCTGGTTCTAGAGGTCTGCGTTCAGAAACAAGGAGTTATAAAACACAAAGTATTGAATCAACACCAAACGGAACCGATTTCTTCTTCACTACTGACTTGTGTAACGTAACTGAGAGAATGCTAGTTCCCGCGCTCACCTTTATACCAGGTTGTTGGCGTGGGTGAAGCACGTGAAAGGGCTACATGATCCGCGACGCTTAGAATCTGAGCGTACATGTACGTGCAAGCCATAGTCTAGGAGCAAGATCACCGTATCCCGCTGGACCTCGCCATTGTTGTTTGTCCATTGTGCTCTGCGTTGCCACGCGTGTCCGAGGACCCATTGACGTCACACTATAAAATTAACAGCCCCGTTATTATTACAGGGTGCGACCCCGTTATTATTATTATTCTTACATGACAAGTAAGCCTGGACTGTGCTGACTGCTGAGCTCCCACTAGGCCTTGACGGATCATGCTAGCATAATTTTTCGCATAATTCCTACCAAAATCGAATAATCGCCTAATTCAAGGCGAATCGCATACGAATTGCATAAATAATGGAATAATCCGCCTGTTCGCACCAAATTCCATAGAGTTGTACATGTTCTACAAGTACAAGTGGATACACCAGGAAGTTGTAGGTTTACGACTCCCTTGATACCATGTTCAGTCCATTACAATCAGTGATGGTCGTAGCTACAATTGTAGGTCGGACGGTGCGTTTTCAGCAATGCGAAAAGTATAATTTCACGAAAATATTAGCATAATCCGTCAAGGCCTAGCTCCCACCTACGTGCACGGTATGGTCACTCATGTTTAGTGGCTGAGTCACGTAGATCTAGGTGAGTTTGAGTGCGTTCTGCAGTCTATGCCAGCTCGCGCTGCACTTCACCCTCTCAGAAAACAGATCCATCATGACTGCATCCTGCTAGTATTAATGCGAAGTGTGTGTGGTGATGGGGATCCAAGGGCGTAGGGGGATGTGGTGACGTCACGTATCTTGACACCATATGCCTACCGCTCGAGCTCTCTATTTCAGTGCTTGTAGTACTAGTGCGTTGAAGTCATGTGACTCGTGTTCTTTAACCTCATTTCAAACAACCACTAGCCATCAGGAAGATCGTTACTAGTAAAATCCATATACCCGCAAGCCGAAAAATTCGCCAAAAACGAGATTTATCGAAAAATCGCTAAGCTTTCGCCAATTTTGGAGAATTCCTTTGAGAATCGCCGAAACCCTTCCAAAACTTCCAACATTTCTCCAATTTTGAAGCCAGTATGCTTTGTGTGTGTGTGGGGGGGGGGATGGTAGGGGAGAAAGCAATAAATTCACGAACAAAGCCAGCAGGTTCTGAATAGATATTCTTTCAGTAGAGTTCAGTTGCAACTCTGATTCTCTCTATTTCTCAATTCTAGTTACTCGTAACACTGGAGTTCATATACTTCCCACGGAGTTGACTTGACAACATTCTTCTTATAATTATCGCCCAAGTCACTATCACTAATTCTAAGTTCCGTGTATACTTCGTAGGGTCTAAGATAGTGCCAGAGGATCGAATTCTGTTGCGAGATAACAACTGTGGTAGGTGATGATTGCATTATCCTAATCATTCTGTCACTGCTTCCCACGAATTGGCTAGTGCTTTGTTGCTGAGCCGCATAGATGTAGGCAGACATGACGAAAACCACTTGCTCTCGTGTGATTTTTAACCCCAGTCGTCGCTCCAATAGAACCCGGGAATGGATTAACTACTAGGGTTTTCACCAACACGCCACCGATTCCTACAATTGTTATCCTATTCCAAAGGTGATATTTTGCACATCTTCCTTATACTGTTTTAAAAGTCGTAAGTGGTGCACCAACATGGCGCTGGACGTATGTATGACGGTGGTATCTCTCAGCTCACATACTCTGGTCATATTCCTCTCAGTGACGTTAAAAGGAAATCCTCACATCCTCTAAGCTATGTTGTTCTCAGCGACGTATAATACCTGGTCAGTTTATTTTGTGCGACTGTATGATGCGGCCACCGTGTGTATTCTGCAGAGATGGAGTCGATAAAGCAGGCAAACTCCTCACATGTCTTCACAATATCTGTAAGGAATGCCTGGCAGCCAGTGTTCAGCGAGACGGGAGAATACGTTGTGCCAAGTGTCGATGTCCTACGCCATGTCCACCTCCTGGTCTAAGTCACGAAGAGCAGTTGGTGGACGATTCCATGTTCGACAATGTTCCATGTGATCTTGTAGATGAAGTTCATCCACTTCGTAATTGCGAAGAGATGCAACTTGATACAATTCCACCATATTCAAGCAGCTCCATCCAAAGTTGCCGGAAAACGATACCTCGACAGGGGCGAGTGCACCATTGTCCTGTCCACAGCAAGATGACCATGCGATATTAGTGTGCCAAATGTAGAGAGGTTCTGTGTGAAAAGTGTAAGCTCCAAAGCAAACACGCTTCTCATACAAATCAGATTCGCGATATAAGTGCGGAAGCTGCAGTTGTACGTACGAGACCGACGGAGCGTCAGAGAAAGATATCACCCGAAGACAAGGAAGAAGAAGTGGAAGCAGGCATGAAACGCGCTGGTGATCTCATTTAAGCATTTGGCTGTGACCTCCAAGGAAAAGTAGCTGATATCAAGAGATTGATTGATACATGAACACTGCGACGAGCAACTTCACCGGATCAAGCAACGAAAAGAAGACCTGATGAACGAGGTGGAATTGCAAAGTAAGAAGTTACGGGAGCTACAGGCTCACACATTTGCCGAGTGCAATGGAGTTTTCTTCCAACCCAATGCTTTGAAGGCCATCAGTAAATCTTCCCTGAGAAATGAAGATCTCCTCAAAATCCATCCACACTTGACTGAAGTTCTTAGAAGTTCTTTGCAGTACTTCGGCGACAAGAATTATTCTCTGATGTGGAGATTAGCGTTTGAGTGCCAGAACCGTTCTGGTTTGGCAGGCATTATCGGCACTACAGGAGAGGTCGTGGACAACACTGATATCGATTTGTCCAGGTGTGAATTTTCCGAACAGAACAATATGTACATCGGTTATGTAGGCGAGGAGACGAAAATTACAGCTTTGGTAAACAATTGACAAGGCAATCCCATATCTGAACCCGCATTGAAAATCTGCAGTATTCAAATCTGGGCAACTAAAATCCAAGCTACGATGACCCCAGTGCCCATGCCGATATCAGGTTATAGCAAAGGTGAAGTGCGTGCTCACGTTCAGTGTACTGAAGCGGCTGTTTTCCTTCTGGAAATGCGCTTGGATAGTCCTCGTCCATTGCTAAAACTGCAAGGATACGAGTCGATCGACGATTTGCGCACATGCAGCCCTTTGAATGCCAAACTTTTGGTTTACGGATGCAGGTCCATTACATTTGGTGACGTCCACAGCTCTCCAAAAGGATTCATACGATCATCCCTAAGTTATTCTATTGAACACATAGCTTACACGCATGTCACCCTGTGTCAAATTGAGGATGGAACTGCTAGTATCCGAGCCCTAGAACCTATTCAAGAACGTTATTTTGCAGTTGCAATAGAAATTGTGCACTGCATATCCAGTCAGTTAGACATAGGGTTTACGTGGGACTGTGGACAGAGTGACCAGAACATGAAAATGATACTTGCATCCTCCGCTAAAAAGAGCTCCTCCTCAACTCCTATTTCTGGATGCTGTACTGGTGAGACGATACATGTATCACGCTCTCGTGAGTCACTGATTACCTATAGCATTGAGCACTTGTCCAATGATTACACGCGCCAGTAAGAAGCCAATCTTGATGGTTCGTATGTCTCACCCCGGTACATCTATTAGGATATTATCTATATGACTTGGACTTCTGCTCAAGTTGTAAATAAATGGACGCATACTTAGGAGTAGAGGAGTAAAATAGCCCAACGCACGCCCAGCACCAATTTCGGAAACAATGTACAATGTACGTTATTCGCTGATTTTTTAATCTTCCGTAATCATCCACCACCCCACACTGCTGCGCTCTAATCATGTCCTGGACAATGGCCCGCTTCTGTGGCATAACATGTATATAATTTATATTGAATGTATGGTGTCGTCACTACTGATATTTAGTTTTGTTCTACAATGTATATAATAATTTTGGTTTTGTGTTAATGTGAGCAAGCTCCACTACAGCCACTTCATCACTTGAAAAACTGTACACACACCTTCTCCAAATTAACTGGTCTCTTTGGTGCAAATTACATTATCTCAGTCAAATTCTCAACCATCAGCTCGGCTATCGCAAGGATTGAGAAGAAAGACAAGTGAGGTGGACCAATATCAGGCAACACAATGTGGAACGAAACTACACCAAACGTGATAAAATTGCACCCTCCTTCCCGCACATGCACACACACACATACCCATGCACATGCCAAAACAATCAGACACACACTCCTACACGCACTTGCACCAACACACATATGCTCACACCAGCTCACACTCCGAATCATACCCACACTCACACGCGTTTAAGGTGTGGATAGTTTTTATTTTTTACAATGATCACAGCTCACAGGCAAAGACAAACAATTGCATAGTGGGAGCATAGTGATGGTGAGTGGTGGGACTATGACAAAAAAAGATGAGAGTCCGTCCCCAAACTGCACTCACGCTAAAACATTGTGCTGAACTGTGTAACAATATTTGGTTGTACATAATTGTATTAGGAATAGATTTGCTCCCACACTGTAGCTCGCGCTATTCCGCCGACTTGACTTGACACTTGACTGATCCACGACTGCCATCCAGAGCACAAGAGAAGTCCATCGAACGTTCGACTCGGCGAACCTGCAAGAAGGCAACACTCCCTGCTCAATACACAGTGTTTCGGGGAACTCACCCCCATCAGTTGAGCTTGAGTAGGCTGAGAAAGATTGCGCCTGAAGAGCACGACTTATAATAGTGCTCTCCAGGCACAAACATCACCAGGGATACAAACTTACAGAGACGCTCCGTTTGCAGCGCGACGAACACCTCGTGAACACCAAATAGCAGCGTGAGTCAGTGTCGCTCTTGGAGGGTGAGAGCAGACGTAGAAGACCCTCGGTCATTCAGAACGCTGTCACCTCCAAACCAGCTAGTCAGCAAATCCATTCCTAAAATATTATCGCCGAAGTCGCAACCACTATTCATAATTATATTATTTCTGATAGGATTGGGAGAACTTCGAAATTCAAAGGATCAGTTCGGGAAGTGAACTGCCTGAAAAGAGAAAAACCGCCAGACCCACCAGGACTCGAACCCGGGACCTTGCTTGTCATGAGCAATGCTCTAACCACTGAGCTATGGGACAGGGCTGAACCTAGAAGGCGCTGATAAGTTTTTCACTCCAAAGGCAGCTCACAACATTTGCCACACACACTGATGGCACTTGGGTCTTTCTCCCTCCCCCAGGGGACCAATCACGGTCAGTTTCTAGACCCTACCAGAAGTGAAAGAGAGTGATATTGTTTTGAACGGATTGGGAGAACTTCAAATTCAAAGGATCAGTTGGGGAAGTGAACTGCCTCAACAGAGAAAAAACACGCCAGACCCACCAGGACTCGAACCCGGGACCTTGCTTGTCAAGAGCAATGCTCTAACAACTGAGCTATGGGACCGGGCTGAACCTAGAACGCGCTGACAAGTTTTTCACTCCAAAGGCAGCTCACTACACGTGCCACACATATTGATGGCACTTGGGTCTTTCTCCTTCCCCTTGGGGACCAACCACGGTCAGTTTCTGGACTCTACTAGAAGTGAAAGAGAGTGATAAATTTTGGAAAGGATTGGGAGAACTTCAAATTCAAAGGATCATTTGGGGAATTGAACTGTCTGAAAAGAGAAAAAAACCGCCAGACCCACCAGGACCGGTTCGAGTCCTGGTGCCTGGTGGGTCTGGCGTTTTTTCCCTTTTCAGGCAGTTAGCACAGCACTTCTTTCACATCGTGAATGCAATAAAACAATTTAAAATGACCAATTTCTGCAGTTTGAAACTTGGATGTTTAGCCATAAATAAATGCAGAAAGGAAAAGGACATTATGATGGATACGAGTTAAGAGTAACTCTCCATCACTGTAACTGGATACTATATACAGTCAGAAAGGGCAATAACTAGGCACTCTTGTCAGTTTTGTGCCTAGTTATTGCACTTTCTGACTGTATTATACATGTAATATCCAGTTACAGTGATGGAGAGTTACTCTTAACTCGTATCCATATGTCCTTTTCCTTTCTCAATTTCTGCAGTGATCGACCTTCTCTGTGGAGGAGCTATGCCTTTCATACGTCATCACTGCGCTGGTCTCTATGGCAACGTGAGCATACAATTGGCGATTTGGCAAGTTTGGCTTATCGTATGGAAGCGAGAGATATGCCATTCGAACCGATATCAAATTGTGTTTACTCTGGACCCTACTCGAAAAATCGATGCACTTCCCCTTTAAGCCTGGTTCACACTAGGCCGATTTTACGGCCGACGCTCCCACATCGACTCAGACCGACTGTGTCGGATGAGTCGGACTAGCTGTTCACACAGAACGGTGGGCAATTTCGCTTGAACTGTAGTTGTAGGCTTTTCTGTTACACATGTACACGCGGTACACAGCCGCACTAGATCGTAGTGGAGCTAGACAACGGAAATGTAATAGTGTTTACACGAGCTACAAGGCCAAAGGCGTGAAAAGGTTAGAATGTAGTACTAGTAGCAATCCAGTGCAGCCAGTTCACGGTCTGCATCGACGCTCTCCGCTTTCATGGTGAAAAGCCTAGAGTGATTGGTCCGATGCCCGCTCCATCACGTGCAAGGACTAAAAATCGGCTGGCTTTTCGGCTAAATATCAACCAGTCGATACTTGGCCGAAAACTAGTACGACAAGAAAAACGCCTCAGATCTGTCGGAAACCTGTACGACAACACTGTCCACACCAGGGAATTTTCGTACGAGTCCATGTCGGCCAGGAAATCGGCCTACATGTAGTGTGAACCAGGCATAAGTACCGCTTTGGCGGCGCCTCCAAAAAGGTGCATGCGTTCCCACGGCCAAGGCCTGGGTCACACATGCACTTTTTGCGAAAGGGCGATCTGGGAAATGCCTACTCCACGACGACTATGCATACAAAAACTTCTGTTGCCAGTTCTTGTTGGCCACTGGTTCTTTTAAACTTTGTCAGTTTGTGCTTTGCTCATCCCTTTCACAGATAAAAAGTTTACACAAGGATAGCTGGCCTGCCCTGCTAAACCACATGTAGACACACTCTGTCTCTGGTGTCTACCAGGTCTACTAATGTAGATCTACTTTGGCTGTGCTCGAGCTAGAGCCGTACAGGATCTGACCATACCTACTGTCCTGGACACGGAAATCCGGTCGCACGTCTAGCGGCCCCAGGGGCTGGCCATGCAGCGCTAGGCGTGGGTAACCAGTAGTAGTACTACATGTACTACATGTAGTAGATCTACACGCTACAGCGCTGGTCACTGCCTCAACACGACTAGACCCCAATAATGCAATATGCATGGTCGGCAGTACTGTGCACGTTTCGTTGTTCTACGTAGACGGCATGGAAAATGCTAGAAAATCATGATCATAATGCTAATTTTATGCTGCTATTGCTCCATACAATCCGGGCCCTTGCAGCTAGCTGTCCAGCGAGGAATGTCTCGAGTGGAAGCCTCTCGATCTGTTCGCTCATTCGCCTGGCACTTCATCGCCAAGGACTTCAATTCAAAACAGTTTTCACACTGCGCTTGAAGCCTTTTTCCTCGTGACCTTGCTGCAAACGTATGTATACTATGAGCTCTGCTGCGCGTGTTCCCTTTGTGTGAGGCCCAGAAACTGCTAGTATCTCCGTACTTCGATTGGCTGCATCGATGTCGTCCAGGTTCTCCTCGCTATCGCCATCACGACTCTAACTGGAGACGATTTCTTCACCATTTTCCGCAAGCAGCAGCTAGCGCAGAAATGTCGCCATCCCTGAGTGTAGGAGATGGAAACCGTTCGATCAGCTCAAAAACTCTTCGTTGTGACTAGAGTAGAGGAGTAGCAGGTAATATACTACCGGAAGCCCTTTGACTTCTCTGACTGCTGAAACCCTTTCTGCCATGACTGCTACTTCTTCAAACTGTACAACTTACTACAAGCGATGTTCTCTTTCAAAGTCTTTGGTTCCGCATGCACTCGAGCGTCCACGCGACACAGCCTTTTTACAAAACATCATTTTTCTAAAAAAAAATGATTTTCACCCTAGCCTGGTTTTCGCAGATGTAAGGGCCATTTGAGTATAATGTCACTTTTGTGGAAATGTAGTGTTATAAATAATGCTAGAATAATGCCCGTTGCAAATCGCACACTATAATGCTACTTATAATGCTAGCATTCTCCGCCCAGGCCTAATCACACTCCGCAGCGCCATACCGATAGCTGGAACAGTGGAGGCTGGATAATTCTTCTGGCTTTTGCCAGCACTTGAGCTTGATTCACGGAACTTGATTTTTAAGGTATTGCTTGTCTGCAGCCTGCAGGCACAGATATTAGTGTTGAATGACTTGCAGTAACTGTTGTTCATTTTCAAATTTAGTCAGTGTGTCACACGTGGAAGATTGATATTCCAGTATCCTTGCTGTGCATGTATGCATGCCGACCAAGGCCGCGGCGTAGCCTGCATGGGGTACAGGGGGGGGGGGGGGGGGGGGGGGAGGGAGCATGTGCACCCCCTAAACTAAAGATGTCGACCTAGGTTCAGCATGTACATAATGACCACGAATGACATGCACCAGCCATCCTACGCATATGCGGTCGTGCACCCGCCCCCCTCCTCCCCCTTAAAAGGGGGACCAGCTACGCCCCTGCGATTGGCCTTGTAAGCACTGTAGTGTATGTCTACTAGTTCTCTCACTAGGGACTCGGGTTTAGACCCACGTACAGGCGTTTTCTGATTCACGACATACCGTGTATGGAGCGGAACGTGGGTGAAAATCAGAATGGAGCGCATTGTGCGAGCTGTGAGGGTGCTTAGCTGAAGAAGTTTCCGAAGCACGAAATCAAAATATTCGATGAGCTTCGAAGCTTCGTCTTTGACTAAGTTTGGGCCTTTCGCTTCATGCTTTTGTTTGTTCCGTGTGACTATAGTCAGTTTCAAAAAGATTAGCAATCCTGGCGATCGCCCGGGGAGTTTGCCGTCTTACCGTATGAGCGCTCGAGCGCTGCCTGGAAAAACTCACTGTGAACTCGAAGAAATATTCCGCGCGAAACCATGAAAAATGACAACTCACTGACGTCGGTACTCGTACATGTTCGTCTGGTTTACAACAAACGAGTTCTTCCTCGCATCGATATGGAGTCAGAGAGGACATGTCGAAAGTGTGGTAAATTTTGACGAGCGGGATGCATCCGTTTTGTGACCAAATAGATTCTTTGAGCTGCCGCGGATGTAATTTACTCTCACGATGTGACGAAAACGGCATCGACACAGACTCATTCCCAAGGCCTTGAAGTGGCAAAGCTATCCGTGTGACTTCGACATTTTGAGAAAGCAGACGCCTGCGAAAGCTGATAGAAGACGGCGTTTACTCCTAAATTCAAATAAATTGGCGATCTTCAAATACTGAAATAATTCTCAAACAGAAATCGATCGATCGATGTGCCGGTGTATTCAACAACACGTAGCTACAGCGCAATGACTTCTGTGTTCACTCACACGGTTTCAGTGGTGTGTGTGTTCACAACTTCACATGGCGTGAGCCAGTCAAGTGTCAGTCAGTTCGGCAGGAAACGCGAGCTCCAACAAAAAGTCGTTTGGCGCAGCCACCTTCATTCTTTGTCTTGTGTACCAGCGTGATCACCAAAACAATGAAAAAATGAAGAAAAAATGTTCGACTTGAAGATTTGTTGGGATTTGAACTCACAACTTCATGGTCAGCAGACAGCATTCATAACCACTAGGCACTAGGCCAAAAAGGAAGGGATAAATCGTGGGTTTTGATCACAAATCGATACTGGCTTCCAGGGCAAATTATAAACCATGGGAAAAGGCCAGAAACCTGGCCGAAATACTAACTCCTTAACGGCTGGTCCAATTGTTCCGAAACCTTCACAGAACAATTTGCCGTGCCCTAACAAGCCGTTTTATGTACTTTGTTGTCCAAATTTCCCTTATCTTCATACTTTTTAAGACCCAAACTTGATAGCTAATCTTTTTGAAACAGACTGTAAACACAACATTGCGAACGTGGGTCCATTGCATGAACTTTACGTGTATCACCCACGTTCCCGTATTCGTTACGTGGGACTAAACCTCCCCAGTAACAATCAGCAGTTCGGTGCTGGTCGCGGTCCTCCCACCTCCATACTATCTGCACTGTCAGCCCTTGAACCCAGAGTTTTTTTACCTGATTTTTATTCTACAGGTTTGATTGTGCCTATAATGGCATGTTCGATTGGTAGGATCGATTCAGGATCCGGATCCGCCACTGGATTCACTCCCTTTTGATTGGTCGGATCCGGATCCGGTCAACCCACCTAGCTCGGGGCCAGCAGGGTTGACCGGATCCAAATGTGACCTTTGAGGGTATATGGCGGGTAAAAATAATTTCTTGTACACATTTTGGTACGCACACACGTGGACCGAGATACTCTTGAGTCTTGTTGACTTTTCGTACGACTCATGTGCATGCGATGAGTACGACTTTCACCCTTTTGGGTGACCTCAGGTGGATAGTTGCTTCATAACTCGTTTCGATGTGATTTCTATTTTAAAAATACCTGGTATTTGATATCAAAGTTTTTCACAAAACGAAATAATTTCGTTATGGGGTGGGCCAGAGGGGGCAGGGTTGACCAATTTCTTTTCAGAAAACATTGATACATGTACACGGCCATAGGAGCAGTGACACACTTGCGAGTTTTGCATGTATTGTGTCCACATTGTTTACGTTTCTTAGGGAGAGGGGGGGGGGGGTTGGGTCCAAACTAAATGATTTGTTTGGAGAAAAATGTTGGACATTCACGGACGGCCCCTAGTATGTGTTACTTCCTACACAGCACACTTGGTCAGATGAAAGAAAAGTACTTAGAAGTACATGTATCACCAGTAAATATGCACCGTTCAATTAAAAAAAAATATGAACAATGAGCCTAGGCTTCTGGAAAATGCTTATTATGCCTGAAAGTTAAAAAAGATTTAAAAAAAGCAGATAAATAATCAGGTCAAAAATCAGGTCAAGCAGATAAATACTCAGGTCAAGTTGGCAAAATATTATTACGATCGCTGGTCAGAGCGGGGCATGCAGTGACAGTAAGTCAGGGAGAGAGCAGTACTGCCAGCAGGGAGTACAGGCACAATGAGAAGTATAAAACGTTTTTGCCAGCTAGCTGGCCTCTGCGTACACCGTAGACACACCCACACACAACAGAAAGATACAGATCACAGTAGTAGTGTGGTCTTTGTTCACTCACGGTAGAAGATGGAAGAGCTTAGCGTAGTGTATAGATGAGCATGAAGAAGGGCATGCCACCTCACGCATATACATGTACACGTATGTACCAGACCAACATGATGCAAGAAGTGAACCACTGTGGTGAATGGGGCCGCCGGATAATTAACCAGCCCGAAGCTGGCGGAAAAAACCTCAGGACCCCGGCGGAGGCACAACCCTGAGGAAAAACCGGTTACAATAACCCCATAAGTTAAATGAACAAAACGTAGCCTGCAGGACCTATCCCGAAGTGAGAATAAAGGTGTGTGAGGCTCATCCGACCACAAGTCTCGGAGTCAGAGTCACACAAACGCAATAGTGATTGACTAACTTGATAAGAGAGAGAGAGAGAGAGTGTGTGTGTGTGTGTGTGTTTGTGAGGGGGGGGGGGGGGGGGGCAGATAAGATAAAACATTGGGTGATTCAGTCACAGTGTGAAATGTAACATAGTGAGATGTGGCTTGGAGCGACAGCACCTCAAACAAACACAGTCCGTGTCACTTCTCACGTCATTCACTATCCGCCACGGCCAATCCGGCAAACGGATTGTGGGTGGCCGGAGCGGCTGCGACCGCACGTGACGCTACCCCAGGACAGGAACTATCATCTGCTGACGATGCGGCAGCACTGGAGTCGCTGCTTGCACTAAGCTGTGCCGACAGGTTAAGGCTCAACTCATCATGGTCCAAGCCCTCCAGTTGGACTTCAACAACGCTCTTTAGTTCGGGATGGCACATCCATTTCGCTAAGTCTTCAGTGTATTTCGGCGGTCGTACGAACAGTGCTATTCTGCCGTCTGTCGCCAGGCGCAGAATATGATTCGCGGCACGGTAGGTATCGGGACGGGCACCCTTTGCGGTACGGAAACCCCTTTCCTCCGCCCACTTCTCACAGACGTCCCACGCGGACCAGGTGTGGCCGTCACAACAAAGTGAGCTGGAACTAGCGCGGCCGTTGCACTGCGGGTTTGTTGAACTGTCGACGCATGCATCGGATTGTGGAAGAACAGTCGGGCAGGTTTCACTTGTTTTCTTGGCCAGTCCCAGTCGGTACAGCAAATTACATCCCAGGCGCGCCGCCAGATAGCCGACGGATGTATATGGCTCACGCACTTGGGAAATAGGGTACATTCCGGACAGGATCTGTAGCTGTTTTTCAACACGTGACGGAAAGACTAGGCCAGGTGAGTCGCACAGGCGGATGTGCGGTGTGAGGAAGTGCGTCTGAAAGTGCTTCGTGTGGCCGGGTGTGCGCGACGCACTTACAACTTTCTTGCCAATCAGGCTATTGAGAATGGAGGACTTACCCACGTTGGGATGGCCGACCAGACCTATTGTAATGAATGACGGCGGTGAGGATGCTGTTGCCGCTGCCGTAGCTTCATTGCCACCGTTGGTACCGTTGCTGGAGTACGCGGTATGCTTACGACGCCGGCTATGACGTACTCTTCGTGCACTGATGCTGCTGTTATTCCAGCATCGTCGCAAACTTCAAACTTTGAGAGTTTATCCGTCCAACCGGACAGTATACTGTGATCGGCCACCACATTGGCCAGGGCGCGGATCAGCTGACGGGCACCTTGTACGCATATCATGCGCCGCTTAGCGCCGCACCGGGCGTGCGACATCAGACCCTTGGCGTCGGAGCGCTGGCTGCTGCTCTGGTTCCCTGGGCGTGCCGTGTAGAGGACGACGTGAAGTTGCGGGAACAGTCCATAGAAGTACTCGCGCCACGCCAGTACCACACTCGCCGGCACCAAGTCTATCTTGTTCAGCACTAGCACGAGCGTTTTGTTCAGTTCATGTACGACGTGGCGGTACAGGGATGGTGGGAAGTGCAGGATGGGATGGCGTGCATCGGCGATAACCACTATTACATTCGACATCTCCAGCACACGCCACAGCTGCCGCCAAGTCTCCAGGTTCCGCTCAAAGTAGCTTAGCGGATGGCCGTGTGTATCAGCCATGAGCCGGTCAATGTACTCATTGAAGTAGCGCTGCTCCTTAGCTTCCAGCTGCTGCTTGCTCAGGCTGTATTGCCAGGTGGGACGAACAGGCATGTCGATGTGCTCCATACTTCCATAGATATCTTCATAGGACACTTCCAAGTCTTTTTCTGCCAGGGTTTGCAATGGCTGACGCGACTCACGCTTGCGCTCCTCAATTTCGCTGGCACTTTCTTGGGCAAACATCAGTTTGTATCTGTCTTGACGCCTTGTCTCAGCCACGGCATCGCCTACTTCGAACTTGGGCTCAAATTTATCTGCAATCTTGGCACTTTCAGACGTGACCAGTGTTTCTTCATCTTTATCTGAGTCAGATGGCGAGTCTGAGCGTATCTCCAGCTTCTCTTTGGCAGGCTCCTCGTCGTCCTCTCGGAATCGCTCCACATCTCGCTTTCGCTGGAGCTGGGCTCTCTTCTGCTTGCCACTGAACGGTTTTCGGCGACTGTGTTGAGGCATTTTCAACAATGTCAATAAATGCAGATTGCCTGGAAAGCACCACAATCCACCAGAACTGGAGGTGAGAATCCAGAAAGCAAAATTCTTCTTTCACCTTGAACCGACAATATAGCACTCTGTCACCTGGTTCTAGAGGTCTGCGTTCAGAAACAAGGAGTTATAAAACACAAAGTATTGAATCAACACCAAACGGAACCGATTTCTTCTTCACTACTGACTTGTGTAACGTAACTGAGAGAATGCTAGTTCCCGCGCTCACCTTTATACCAGGTTGTTGGCGTGGGTGAAGCACGTGAAAGAGCTTCATGATCCCGACGCTTACTGCTTAGAATCTGAGCGTACATGCAAGCCATAGTCTAGGAGCAAGATCACCGTATCCCGCTGGGCCTCGCCATTGTTGTTTGTCCATTGTGCTCTGCGTTGCCACGCGTATCCGAGGACCCATTGACGTCACTCTATAAAATTAACAGCCCCGTTATTATTACAGGGTGTGACCCCGTTATTATCATTATTCTTACATGACAAGTAAGCGTGGACTGTGCTGACTGCTGAGAGCCTCCCACGTAGACGTACACAGTATGGTCACTCATGTCTAGTGGCTGAGTCACGTAGATCTAGGTGAGTTTGAGTGCGTTATGCAGTCTGTGCCAGCTCGCGCTGCACTTCACCCTCTCAGAAAACAGATCCATCATGACTGCATCCTGCTAGTATTAATGCGAAGTGTGTGTGGTGATGGGGATCCAAGGGCGTAGGGGGATGTG
This sequence comes from Sycon ciliatum, assembly GCF_964019385.1. Classification (NCBI taxonomy): domain Eukaryota; kingdom Metazoa; phylum Porifera; class Calcarea; order Leucosolenida; family Sycettidae; genus Sycon; species Sycon ciliatum. The sequence continues at coordinate 22,486,060 of NC_088652.1, read as the reverse complement.
TTTACGTCACGTATCTTGACACCATATGCCTACCGCTCGAGCTCTCTATTTCAGTACTTGTAGTACTAGTGCGTTGAAGTCATGTGACTCGTGTTCTTTAACCTCATTTCAAACAACCACTAGCCATCAGAAAGATCGTTACTAGTAAAATCCATATACCCGCAAGCCGAAAAATTCGGCAAAAACGAGATTTATCGAAAACTCGCTAAGCTTTCGCCATTTTTGGAGGATTCCTTTGAGAATCGCCGAAACCCTTCCAAATCTTCCAACATTTCACCAATTTTGAAGCCAGTATGCTTTGTGTGTGTGTGGGGGGGGGGGGGGTGGTAGGGGAGAAAGCAATAAATTCACGAACAAAGCCAGCAGGTTCTGAATAGATATTCTTTCAGTAGAGTTCAGCTGCAACTCTGATTCTCTCTATTTCTCAATTCTAGTTACTCGTAACACTGGAGCTCATACACTTCCCACAGAGTTGACTTGAAAACATTCTTCTTATAATTATCGCCCAAGTCTTTATCACTAATTCTAGGTTCTGTGTATACTTCGTAGGGTCTAAGATAGTGCCAGAGGATCGAATTCTGTTGCGATATAACAACTGTGGTAGGTGATGATTCCATTATCCTAATCATTCTGTCACTGGTTCCCACGAATTGGCTAGTGCATTGTTGCTGAGCCGCAAAGATGTAGGCAGACATGACGAAAACCACAGTTTGCTGTAAGACATGAGTCATGACTTGTCAAGTTGAAGTACACGTACTGTGTATTGTATTGTATTGGATTGGATTTTATAGTGGGGACTATAACAGACAATTGCCTAATAACAATAGACCCACTCGAGGGAAAGATGTAAAAAGATGAGAATAATCAATGTAATAGACTGTTGGATAGGTGATCATGTCACCGAGGGAACGAATGGTTGAGTCAACAGAAGATGGGCGCCCACCTTTTGCACAAATTTTGCATAGCTGAAAATCATAAGCACTAGTGTGAAAAGTAAGGCATTGGGGTAACAATTTCTTAAAACGGGCGGAGGTATCCACACAGCGATCTAGAGGGTGTGAGTCGTTCCACAGCTTAGCACATTGGAAGGAAGCGCCATGACGGGCAAAGGCAGTTCTGAGCATGGGCAGCTTAAGAGTGCGTGATGCAAGGCTGCGCGTTGCAAGACCATTATTTAAAAGCGCTCGAACATTTGACTTAATTGACACTATAGCGGTCTTCCAAACAGCGCCACATCAAATACAGTGATTTCTTGCAATACATGGATGCCAAATGATCTAGACCAAGTGTCGCAAATAACGGACTTGATGGACTACAAAAACCAGTATCATACACTGAACGCAAAGCTCGCTTTAGCATTCGTTCAAGCCTACCTAACTGGGTTAGGGGAATGGCCAGCAGAATTTGTTTTACGCATATAGAAAATCTGGCAACACTAAGCACTTTACAAAGGTTTCTCTGCAAATCAGCTGAATATTATGTCGATTGACAATAACAATTTCCATGTTACAACATAATTATTATATTTTCCCTGGCTCAGCATCTGAATTCTTATTGATCTCAATACTCTTCTTTCTTTTTCTTATACTCCGCTCCATTACTTCGAAAACAACATTAAATTTGAGTGGCAGTGACGGAATTCCAGGATCCATTTTGAAGGAATATGCTGATGTTTTGGCCTATTCACTTGCCGTTTTATTCTGTGCTTCGCTCCGGACTGGTGTAGTGCTCTCAGCGTTCAAAGTGGCTTCAGTCGTGCCTCTGTGTAAATCCCACGACCCCTCACCACAAATTAGCGACCTGTTTCTTTACTCCCCGATATCTCTAAACTGCTTGAGAAGGTCGTCCAACGCCAACTTGTCCGCCACCTTCGAACCAACCAGTGCCTCCCTACTACCCAATTTGCCTACCGTCAACACCAATCCACCGAATATACCCTCTGCCTTCTTACTGACAGTGTCTTCTTTGCCAAGGATAGGGGAAATGTGACCAAAATATGCACATTGGACATGTCCAAAGCATTCGACAAAGTCCGCCTCACACAGCTCATTGTCGATCTGTTTGACTTAGGAGTTTGCAGATCGGCCCTGACCTGGTTTGCCAGCTACCTAACTGCACGACGAGAGCAGATGGTCTGCATTGGGCCAACCACGAGTCAGGCCGCCCCCTGCACGTGTCTTGTACCACAAAGATCGGTGCTAGATCCTGTGCTATTTTCCATTAACACCCGCAACGTCCCCTCCGCCCGGCATCCTGTACCCAGCATCCAGTTTGTGGACGACATAGCATTGTACTCCTCGCAGATTTCTGTTGGCCCTGTCTCTGCTACGCTTACGACGGCAATCACCAACCTAACTGTTTGGCTACAGGAGAGGTGCCTTGTCTTCAACCCTACCTAAAGCAAAGCTGTGACCGTTCTTCCGTAAGGACAGGGTAGCAACCCTCTCGTAACTGTCCAGTGTCGTGGCGTACCCGTTCCAACAGCATTGACTGCCACATACATCGGTGTTTTACTTGATAGTAAGCTTTCATGGGACGTTCAAGTCGACCGAATTGTCAACAAGACTGCCAGGCCCGTAAGATTGGTGCACTGTGGCTAGCACTTCGCTCCCTGCCCCAATCTGCACGGCATCTCTTCGTCCAGGCTGTTGTCAACCCTGACATAATCTATGCGAGTAACGCCTTCTTCCCTGCATTCCTTGGTCGCCAGCTTGATCGCCTGGGTCTGCTGCAGAACAGGTCCATTAGAGCTATCCACGGCCACTCACCCTACACAACCGTGCATTCCCTGCTGGTGCAGCACGGCTTGCACCGGATAGGCTCACTCAGCAAGCGCAAGCTACTAGTGTTCTGGAGGTGCCTTCACGGGAATTCTAATGCAACGTTGTCTGTATTTTTCTTCAGATCTGCTGGCTGGAGAACCCGTCAGCAGAGGTCCAGCGGTCTGCTCAGTCAGCCATCCTCCACTCGCTCTGGCGCTTCCCGGCCGTCCGTCGCAGTATCTGCACTCTGGAACCTGCTGCCGGATGATGTTCGGACCATAGCAGGACTGAAAATATTTAGCATAAGTTGCTTACCAAAATGTTATTCAGATTTGCCCGCCCCCTAGCTCTCATCGACCACCTTGTCACCCCTGGTACTCTCTTGACTCCTCTGTCAGATACTTTTTCTTTCGTAATTTTCTAATTCCTGTCCTTGCTTTTCTAAATTCTGCTTATCCATTCGCCTTGATATCATTGGTCCTAGTTCCCGTTTAGTGTGCGAATGAAAATAAACCAATAAACCAACCATTATCACCCCGCCGAAGGTAGGAGATCAGCACCCAATGGGCTAGCATTCAGCAGCCTTCCCCAGCGTATCTTAACTCGTACGCAGATTATTTTATTCATGGCATTATTCAAATTGTGATCTCCACGCAGATTATTTGTACACCCTTTTCCTTTTTTATAATTTACTAAGTACATGCCCTACACGTCGGAAGGAGAGAAGACAACAGAACACACAATAACAAAACAGCAGGGAGAGTGGGGAATACAAAGCAAGCCTGTGCTGGTGAGGCAAGCCCACATCACTGAACTATGATGTCGGCGTTAACTTGGCCTTGCGCAGCATAGCTTAAAGAGAAATGGGCGACTTAGTCTATTATTTGAGGCAGAAAAGAAACCAATATTCGTATGACTACAACGTTCAGGTTAATAGTAACAAGACAACACACAAACGAATGTGACTTGGTCAGAAAGGGAAAACCCCAATTTGTGACCCTGACAACCATCACTTTCGTTATAAGGGGATAACAATTTTATTTTACTTTCGTTGTGATTATTGTTCCATCAGCTTGTCAGGGCGTACAGCTTCTTCAGTTCTGATCCAAGCTTGAATTCTTTCTTTCAGTTGCTTCTTGTTATCTTCAAAAACCTTTACAATTGCACCACTGTGAAACATTCGCACCATTAGAATGGGCTTCTTATTTGGATGTACAGTCACGTGATGTTCATTCTTCAACACTCCCTCCCTAGAATAGTGATCAATGTCATACTTACCATGCGAGTGTGGACGGCGGTGCACGTGTATGATATCTGCTGTCGCGAAGTCACAGATAGGAGAAGGCGAGGAGTGAGATTTAGGAGAGGATGCAAGAACAATGTTCATTCTCTAGTCTCTGCACATTCCAACGAAAATCCTATGTCAATCTTACTGGATGGGCATTTGAAGATGATGAATGCTACTGAAAAGTCTCGGTCTTGAACCGGCATCATCGCTCGTGCTGTAGCGACTTCATTCTCTACTTGGCGTAGTCCGATGCAGGGGGGCGCCCATGAAAGATGAGGTGACCAAATACTTGAATACGAAACTTCTATGCCCTGGCTGGGTGACACATCAGGCGAGTGGAAGAAGCTGGCCTTGGATTTGTACACAAAAAGCCAAGTTTTTAAAGGAAAATACTTGGCTACATCAAAAGCCGTTGATTTCTTTTGAAGTTCTGGTAAGGGACAGGGAGTATCCAGCAACAGCTCAAGGAGATAGGTTGCAGGTTCTCGGAAGTCATACTGGAATAGAGCATGCACATGGCCCTTGCTATAATCTAATACAGGCACTAGCTCTGGAGCCGTGCTACACAATCCACCACCAAGTTTAGTTGCCCAGATTTGAAAGCTGGAGACTTTCAATGCGACATCAGACACAAGTTGGCCTCGCCCATTTCTCACTTTTGCACCAAAACCTAGTTCACCCCCTACAAATCCAAAATAATGGCTACCGTCAGCGAAGGCACACCTCGACAAATCAATGTCAGTGTTATCCACAACATTACCCATTTCACCAAAGCCGCCTTCCAGATCGGAATGCTTCTGGCACGCGAATACTGTTCTCCGCATTAGATCACTTCTTCTGGCGTCCATATCACGCGACGCCGCTGTAAGATGTTTAATCGAACTTGGATACATTCTAAGAAGGTCTTCATTTCGTATAGCATATCTCAGTCCGTCTTGTATATGCTGGAATGCGCGTTCAGCACTGTTCGACTTCCGGTAATATTCTTCTTGTTCTGCAAGCTCCTTTTTCCGAGTCTTCGCCTCGCTTTCCAGTTCCTTCTTTCGTTGCTTCACCTTTAGAAGTTGCTCCTCACACTTTTCGCTGATCTGTGTCTTGATATTGGACACTTGACTGGCAACGTCACTCTCAAATGCTTCCAGGAGATCACCAGCATATTGCAGGCTTTCCTCCACTTCCTGGTCTTTGTCATCAGGGACAATTTTGCGCAGGCGCTCCATAAGTCTGTGTCTTAGCGCTGCGGCTGATTCAGTGGCATCGCTGATCTGATCGATATGTGATGCGTGCTTGCTGTCCACCCAGCAGGATTCGCACAAAACCTCCCGGCAGCGAGTGCAGTAGTACCGCATCTCCATCTTGCCATGGTAAGGACAAAAGTAAACTCGTCCGTGATGAGGTGTCTGGTTATCGGCTCTCACCACGGTTGAACGGTCGACGTCAGCGCTCCTTGATTCTGGTTGAACTTCGGAAGAGTTCATGGGGTCGTCAAGGACGATTTGAAGATCATGATCTTTCGCGTCCGACTGCTTCGTTCCAATACTTTTATTTGCCACATTGTCGAACATGAAGTCATCAACTAATAACTGTTCATGACGGAGACCAGGAGGTGGACATGGCGTGGGACGTCGACACTTGGCACATCGTATTCTCCCATCTTTTTCAACTCTGGCTGGAAGACAGTCTAAGCAGATCTTGTGAAGACACTTGAGAAGTCTTCCCGCTTTCCCTGCTCCATCTTCGCAGAATACACATGTTGGCCTCATCTTACCAAATGAACAAAGCCGAATATGTCAAAAAGGCTGAGCTACTGTTCAACTGTACAGCACGGGTAACATACGAAGCAAATATGAACTTCACAACTGAACGTGTTCTAACCGCCATTCAGAGCAATATACTTTCAAAATTGGTATAATAGTTGACGGCTTCCCAAGGCGTTAAATCCCGGTGTGATATACATGTAAACTTTGGAGATGTTTTGCCGAGCGAAATGTCATAAGGCTTTTTGCGTCTGGGCTTGAGAAAATTCGGAAGAATGCTAGTGAGATATTTGACTTTACCGTGGCTTTTCTCGAGTGAAGTATCCGTACATGAACGATTTGTTTTACTAAGTTGTCTTGAAGATATCCAAAATTAATGACTTATGTTTGTGGAGATTGGCAACATTTTTGATGCGAGTGCTCTTTGACTGCGCTGACTATGCCTGGGTACGGAAGAACTCAGCAGTCCAGAGATTCAAGGGGGAACCGGCGATAAAGCGACAGGGGCTTCAACTAGGGACCGGCGGATTCTGCTCGAAAAGCAGTGAAATTGGCAGAGCCATACAAACCTTATGGCGGGCAATTCCTCGAATTATGCTCCATTGTTTTTATCCACATACCAAACATGTATGAAACTTACCAGAAAAAGTACCGAATTCTGCCAATTGTTCTGCCGGCAGAATCCGCCGGACCCTAGCTTCAACATCGGAAAACTGGTACTACATGTAGCAGATCAAACACAGTGTAGATCTACTGGATTGTGCAAGGCGAAGCACCAGCCATTGCATGCGGGTGCGAAGATTCCCGCGAAATTTCAATTTTCGTTCCGTCAAGTTATTTAGCAAAATAATATAATCCTACTTTTTTACTGACCGGTAAGCTAAGATAAGCTAAGCTGCTTGTGTAATTGCTGCAATGCCGGTCGCGGTCGGATTATGACCGTTCGTGCGAAATGTCGCCTTTCGTGTTGTGACTAGGGTCCAGCGGATAATGCCCGAAAATGTTCGTATAATGCTGATCATAATGCTTCAAACACTGCATTACAATGCTGATTATAATGCTTCAACAAGGGCTATAATGCTCTTGGTTTAGGTCAGAAAGGAAGGCTGCACATATTCAATCTGCTGCTGAATCCGGCCCTATATTTTCCACACGCTCCACCACCTTGTAGACATAATCGATTCGCCAGTGGCTGCTCTCCATTGCAGCTTTGACGGAGGGCTATGGCTGAATAGTGTATTTCTTATACCAACACGGCATTATTCAGGGAGTGACAGGTGTAAACTCTGTTAGGGATCACTGGGATGAGGTTTATCATGGCAACTGGTAGTCCTGCCTGCAGACAAGCTGTGACTGCATTGGTTCTGTGAAAAATCTTTTCATCTGAAACAGCAGATATTAGGCTGATCTTGGATCCAGATCCCTTCCATTTGCGGTGAGCGTGAAAGAGATGTGGCCAGATTATTTTGCTGCTGTACTTCCTTTACTGTCACAGTCTTCTTCTCGTTGTGGTGTTGCGCGGACAACTGGCCGGCAACATTGACAAGAATACTCTTGTTTGTTGATAGCCCCTCACTCAGTCACGGCTGTCGTGCATGGGAGAATAGCTGTCCACATAAAGTGTACGTGTTTCATCAGGACACTCAGACACACGCTGCTGAAGAGTGCTCATAACGACTTGGTGAATGGTGCTACAACCTCAAGTAATTCTAGTTCTGTTCGAGCCAGTTCGGCGGAACTCTGCTAAGGCAATTCGTCGGAACAACATGCATCTCTTTCTGCTTGTATCTGCTCTTTCAGCCTGTTCCAAATTTATCAAAGGATCGGCGTCTACTTCAGTATTGCTACTAGCCTAGTCACGCTGTCTTCAGAGCCTGAGACACAACGAGAAACTTCTCTTCGGCTTTTCGATATTCACTTCTCCTTTTCTCTTCTTTTTTCTTCCCGTCTCTTACCAATTTTCCCATCCCACGTATTTCGTCACTCAAGGTAATCCCTCCACAGGCGAACAGCCTTTGGGGAATTCTTTAAAACGTATAAATACAATACCAAAATGCTGAAATGTGTAGCTAAGGTTTCGCCTTCCTATGATAGACATTCTCATAAGAGATGCGTCATCACTTCAAAAAACTGTAGAGAAGTTGTTATTCGATATGTTTGGCCTTGAAGGATTATGCTAATATTTTCGTGAAATTATGCTTTTCGCATTGCTGAAATAATTGCAGAATTATGCTTTTTTTATGCTAAAAGTTATCATATTATGCCGCATTATGCTCACATATGCTGCTAATGCATAATGATTCTGTGCAAAATAACAGAGGAATTTTTTTGTAGAGGGCGTTGTACTGTAGTAGCAAAAGTTCAACGGGGTCAACGCACCGTCCGACCTACCTACGACCATCACCAAGAGTACATAAACCTGCCATCACTGATTGTAGTGGACTGGACATGTTATCAAGGGAGTCGTAAACCTACAACTTCCTAGTGCATCTACTTGTACTTGTACTTGTAGAACATGTACAACTGTATGGAATTTGATGCGAACAGGCGGAGTATTACAATTTTATGCGATTCGTATGCAATTTGCCTCGAATTATGCGATTATTCGATTTTGGTAGGAATTATGCGAAAAATTATGCTAGCATAATCCGTCAAGGCCTACGATATGTTGCACTATACTCGACGTCGTAATAGATATTCAACTGTATGTTTAGTCATATTTTGTGATTTTTATTTGTGATAGCCGATATGTAAGAAGAACCGCTCAGCGCCTGAACGCACGCGTCAAACAACCTCCTCGCTATCATAATATTAATACTTGCCAGTGACCCCGTTTGACTTTGAGTTGGGACCGGGGTCCGGGGTGACATGAAAATACTAAAATGTTTGGTACCGTTTTTGAAAGGATTGGGAGAACTTCAAATTCAAAGGATCAGTCGGGGATCCCATACTTGCCGTAGCGCAGTGATTAGAGCATTTCTCATGTCAAGCAAGTTCGAGTCCTGGTGGGTCTGGCGTTTTTCCTCTTTTCAGGCAGTTCACTTCCCCGGTTGTGCCTCATTTTCTCTGTGCTGCGCTGATGAGTTGGGTCCACAAAGGACGACACAGTTCTGTCACCATGGTCACGCGGTAGGTCTTCAGCCTGTACAGGGTAGGCATGGACTTCACGCGCACACGCGAGGTGTGAACAAGACAGGGACAGAACCGTGCACGGACAGCGAACAAACGAAGACCTGGGCGCCGCGGGTACCCCTGGTAATTATTTTGCAGGCGCAAATTTGAGCTGCGAAACTTCGCTAAGTCACGCGTAGAGTGACAGTGAGTTGGCTTGACTCGCTGGGATAAGAGTTTTAGACTATGAGCTCCTGTTTTGTCGGTAGTTACGCCTGGTGGATATTTGGTCTCAGATGTATGTGCGTGTAGCTGAGTAAAAAACGAAAGAGGCCTTTAGTTTTCAGAGAAACCTTTTTCAAAGAGGACTTTTGTTTTTCTGATTTTTACTATGCCGTCTCACGTCGGCGTTCTGTGGCAAAGGAGATATTGCGGCCTCTAGCTTGGTTATTAGACTTGAAATTTCAACACTCTTGAAGCAGAAATACAGCAGTCCGTGTTGGATTTTGGTTGAGTCACAGGATTTTAGTGCGGGTTGACCCAGGTGCTTCTGGTGGTGAACTGCTGTGGAGACAAGACGACGGCAACGCGACAGTGCACGGTAGGTTATATAAAAATTTGATGGCCCAGAACTTCTAAAATATTATTGTAGATGACAGAGAGTATTCTGGAGGTTTGAACACCGTAAGAAAACACTTATTTTCCGTTCGGCCTTCTCCATTTTTTACCCAAATCCTTGAACTGTGTTTGGTCTGCGTTTACCGTAAAGTCGCGGATAAAAGCCGGGCTTATAAGCACATAAGCCCCTTTCTGCATGAGGCTTTAATGCAAACCAGGCTTGTATGAAAACCATGCTTATATGCACCACACTTGCATAGAAGCCAGGCTTCTACGCGCGACACGCGTAGATCTACCACTGACTACCGGTATGGTGGCAGTTTTACTATGCACTGTACATAGCGCATGCACTCTTGACCTATCCGATCCGCGCTTGCATAGAAGCCAGGCTTCTACGCGCGACAGGCTTATATTATGCATTTGACCCGTTTGATTTTCAGGCTTCTATCCGCGATGTGCTTGTATGCAAACCCGGCTTTTATCCGCGACTTTACGGTATGTACGAAAGGTGTATGCCTTTGCCTGCAAATACTCTGTCCCCGGGGAAATTTGCGGAAAAAATCGCAAAAACGCGGCATAATATGGCATAGTTTGCGGTGAATTTGCGGTAAATATGCGGTAAATATGCGGTGAATATTATTGATATCATCTCGCGGCGGCAAGTTTGCAGTTGATATGAGGCAATTTTCAGTATGTAGTGAAATCAATCAGTTACAAGTCTCTGGTGTAAGCGCTCGTCATAATTGAGTACAAAGCCGCCACCGGATGAGACGTTGCTGACCGAACAGTGCACTGTGTGTACGTATAGTGCAACAGAAAAGTCCAAAAAACGCGGGGAAAACGTTGTCTTTTAAAAAATCGCAAAAAGGCGGAAAAAAACGCGGCCACGGAATCGCAATTTCCCCCGGGGACAGAGTACTGGAACTATAGTCCATTCAGAAAAGGTTGAGCGCTGGCTCTGGAGAGCTTCCGTGTTTGGTGATTTTGTGGTACGCTGTGCAGTGGCGCGCGATTCGAAACTTGAAAAAGGGTCCAAAAAGGCACCTCAACTGGGGTTCGAACCGCAAATGTACTGTTATGCAAGTGGAGTGAACGGCCTGGATTTTCATGGTTTTTACCCAATTCAGTGCTTTGGGGGCAAAACCTGGCCGAAATCCTATTCTTGTTTTGGCTTGCTTTTTGGAGAAATAGACTTCAAAAACACAATTGGAAGAGCATTCCATGGGGGATTGCCAAAAAAAGGAGACGAAAACTCAAAATTTGACCCGTTTATGGCCAAAAGCTAGGATATCAACCTTTTCTGAATGGACTGTAGTACAGTAGTAGCTTGCGAAAGCGCTCATTGGCATCGTTTATGCAATGGTGCTGTGTGCATGCACTGGTGCTGTGTGCATGCATCTGGCAATTCTCCTCTCTCAGTAGCTGTCAGGATTCCACAGTCTGGTTGAGAACAGTCAGTCAACTGTGACGTTGATCTGATCCATACCAGGGGCGTCGGAAGGTATTTTAGTGAACCATTTGGAAAAGAACGTTCAGAGTCATTTAGAGTAATTATTTCTTTTTAAGGAGGTTCGCGACGGTTAGCGCCATGTTGGATTTCCGAATTTTTTTCTGAAAAATAATGCCTTTCGGAGTGGAAAAATGGGACGCGATCATGCACAGAAAATAGTTTGACCATGACTTCGCAGCGCGTGCTCGAGTCGAGACAAGATTTGAGGAAGAAGCTCAGCCACTAGTGGACTTGCGGATTTGTTTTGACATTGGCGGTTTTTGGATAGCTCGGTTCTCCTGCCGACGTGTCGTGGAGATGAAGACGCGGGAGAGAAATCCGTCACCCACGACGCGGCCTCTCATTCTGCGTCCTGGACGATGGAAGAAGCCGAGGAGGGGGACGCTTCGCAAACTCAAACGATCGATCGAGTTCCTGAAAAACGGAAAGGGCGATCTCCATCACTAACGCCACTGGATTCGACTCCCGCGAAGAGGTCGTTCAGTGCCCCTCTTCACGGTCGACGAATCGTTCATCTCAGGTATCTGGCTGTGGGATTGTCTGCGTGCCAGAATCCTGGATGTGGCAAACCTCTGGCGCTCATTGATTGCGTTGAAGAGAAGAGGTACGACCTGGGCAGCGTACTTGTCATTCCGTGTCAGCAGTGTGGGATGGAGAATTTTATAGATACAGATAGCCCTGTAACTGCTCAACACCCTGGTCCCCGTGCTTCCACAAGCAACACCAAAGCTGCTTTGGGTAAGTGCGTTTTTCAATCTCATAAGATTTATTCATGATATTTGCGAGTCATTGTCACCCTATGGCTATGGAAATGTATGAGCACACTGTATGCGCGGCGGCCGCGAGCGTCTGTGTGCTTGCATAGACCTGCATGTTTGTGCATGTGTGCACCATACGCATGTATGAACATGCACATGCATATGCGCTCATGTGGACGTGCCCTCGCACACATACTATACACACGTGCATGACCGCTCTCAGGGCATGTTGGTGTGACATGTGTATGCGGGCATCTCCACTCATGCACATGAGTGTGCACATGCATGTGGGTGGGTACGCACACGTGCGTGAATGTATGTGTGTGTGTACGGGCGCGTGTGTTCTACAGTATAAGCAGAAATATTCGTCTGGAATTTAATTTCTATTGCGTGTGAGAGCATGCATGTGTGTGTGTTTGTGTGCGTGTGTGTGTGAGTGTGTGTATGTGTGTGCACGGATGTGTGTGTCGATGGTGTGCATTTTGTGATTGGTGAACACTCTGATCCCTAAACCGCGATACCGGAGCTCCCAAGCTACAGCCTCAGATTGATTTATAGTTCATTGTTGGGAATGAGCTCGCTGCTCATGATGCTGTTGCGGATGTTGCGGCCCTAGCTGAAATAATAATTGTCGAAGCTTGCCCTGATGCCAGTATCCTGTAGCACTCTGTCACTTTTGCATCAGCATGTTCGGCGATGGAGTTTGCAGAACATCAGCAAAAGCGGCTGGCCACCCTTCAACCGTTGGTCCAAGCAACGTGCTTCTCTAAATCAGTTGCAGTGCGGGCAGCTGCCAGTGGGTTGGTGATGAAGCACTTTGTCTGGTCCTACAAACGAAGTGGTGAGCCAGCCATTTCCAGACTGATGAAGGAGCAAGTCGGAGGTAAGAAACGGGTGACAGTCTCAAGGAAGATTATATTAGTGGTGGCTGAACACCTAGCGAAGAACCAGCAGCAACCCAACTGTAAGTAATGCCCTGTGGCACAGTGCTTCACTTGTTTGTGCGCACCGTAAAATACCATCATTTTTGCCAGTGTGGGGACACGTTCTAGCTCACATAGTTGAAGAACAAGAGGACTCAATGTTGTCTGATTCGTTCCAACATGTCAGCTTTCATTGTAGTTTGATATGGGGCAGTGCTAAGCGCTATCATAGCTACATGTACATGTATCACAACCAAGTGCCAACAGGAGAGTAATCATGGAGAAAAGTACCTACCGATAATGCGTGCACCCAGGGTTTTCCGGCAAATTTACTAGTTCAGCTATTCCATCCTTGTATTGTTCTGAACGCCGAGGGCTCTAGTGAGTTTATGCAACACCTAACAGCCAAAAATCCAATAAGTTATGACCAAAGCAGCAGCAGAGAAGTACAAGCAATCTAGATACGTGAATTTACCAATTTTAGGCAAATTTTGACAGTTTTTTGGATTTTTCTCCAGAATATGCCCTATTTTCGCCGCGGTAAACCTGTTCCAACCCACTTATAGAACGTGTTTGAAGTATCCACATATGGGGCAAACTCAAAAATAAGCTGCAAAAAATATTCAAAGTTTCATTTTTTGCGTCTTTTTGTTCTTCTCCAGGAAATGACGACCTGGATCCCATCGTCAACCAAAGTGTACATTTTTCGGTGTTGGTATCATCTTAGTCAATACTTCGAACAGTCTGCAAAATTTTATGTCATATTTTCTGTCCTAACTGATGTTATGGACGATTTCTCATCAATTTTGGGATTTTGTGTCATTTTGTGTCATCAAGGAAAATTGTGTTTTTGGCAAGACCTATTCGGGCAATTGAAAAACTGATGTTACTAAGCAAAAATATAACGCTGTACCTATTCAAACCTGATGTCAGATTGGGCTGATGTTGAAATTAAATTTTTGGGCCTAACTGTCCCGAACCCCCTTAACTAGGAGGTACACACTGTTATAACAGGCAGCACCTAGTGCAGACGCATGTGAACAGAGTGCCCAGTACGCTTATACACTGTACAGTGAACCATCTGACTAACGACCATCCTTGGGTCGGAGAAAGCGGTCTTTAGTGGCAGGTGGTCGGTAGTAAGAGGTTTGCACCGCACAACCATAATACCATAGGATTATATGAATGTGAGACCGTCCGTGCCTGGTGAAGTGGTCTGTAGTAGCAGGTTGGTCGCTAGTCACAGTGGTCTGTAGTACCAGGTTGGTCGCTAGTCACAGTGGTCTGTAGTACCAGGTTGGTCGCTAGTCACAGTGGTCTGTAGTACCAGGTTGGTCGCTAGTCACAGTGGTCTGTAGTACCAGGTTGGTCGCTAGTCACAGTGGTCTGTAGTACCAGGTTGGTCGCTAGTCACAGTGGTCTTTACTTACAAGTTTTACTGTACTAACAAGAGAATCTCCAGGGAGATTTGAAACTACTAGTACTCTTTGTTCTAACGTATAATCATGTGCAGGGTGCCGTCAAATATTCACGACTCCCTGATGCACAGTAGCCGTTCTTGAACGTGCCCGTCTCTGAACTTGTGGCCAGGCTTGTGCCAGATACACGTGTACCCGGTTGGTTTGAAATCCAAATGCATACGCCGTGTACATGAATTCAGTATGCATGTACGTGTTGATCTGCATTGCTCTTGTCCATGAATTTAACAATATTATCTTGATGGAGAAGAGCAATGCAGATCAACACGAGGTTTACATGATTATTATGTCATAACAATCATGTAAACCTCTGCTCAGAATCATTTACAGTAAGAACCAAAAAATTGTCCAGAATCATGGCCAGCAATCGCATGCCATGAAGTACGTTGACAACCAATATTTTTGCGATCTCACCCATATTCAGGGTCACTTTTCAACGTGGACGAAACAAAGTCGGCCGAACGAAGCAGTAAAAGAATTATCCTTTCCACTTCACCATCATGACACTAGCATATATGTAGGTACGAAACGAAATAACTACAAGTCCAAAAGGAAACTGTACACCCACCGCCGCACTGACTTCAGTCCGAAATTATTATTCTATATTGATACATTCAAATTTTACGAGGAGCACGCGAAAATCAGCTACCGACGTACCTTTGTCGCTCTCTACTCCTTTTCAAGGCACGATGGTCGTCTCTCCACTTTCAAACCGGAAACAAGCCATAGTAACTGTCCTTTCAGCTGCTCTGCTAACGCAGGCTATGCACACCGAGGGCCGCAGAGCAGCATTCATTCCAACCAAAATTGCCAAAATCATCGGGAAGTGAGACTGCATACCTGAGTACATGAGTGCACACAGTAAAATATTCAATGTCTGTTCCATACAGCAACTAACTTTGACGAGCTACAAAGATTCCATCAAAGAATCAAAAAACGTGCATTTTCTCCAGTTTTTCTTCTGTAGAAGGCCTCTCATTGCGCTTGGCCCAGGCTAAAATTACAACTCGGAGGAGTAACAAAATCACAACTCTCAAGCGTCCCCGATTGCTGGCCATGACGCTTTTTTCAGCCGACTGAGTCTGTTGTTTGAGCCGGGGTTTGCGAATAAGTAGTACGCTTCTACTTATTTTTTTGGTTTTGGCCTTAAGTCATGTACAGAGTTCTTTATCCTGAGCCGTTTCTCCGTACATGTATACCTGTGCCCTCGTTAGCCGGTAACCCGTGGTTTCCAAATAGTTTGTAATTTAAGTATTATTATTTACTCTTCGTACGTGAATTTACGTACACGTTTCAAGCTTCAGGTGATTTTGATCGTTGCCTGCTAATGAGGTGTGTCTTGTAACCATGTCGTATTAGCGATGATAGACCTGTATAGCTTTGTAAAGGATTCAGACTTAATGGAATAATGAAGAAAATTAATATTTTCTTGCGGCTTATGTTCTTTGTTTGTGTCCAGTCTTCATACAAGGATAGAAGGTGTGATGTCATCTTCATACAAGGATAGAAGGTGTGATGTCATCTTCATACAAGGTTAGAGAAGGTGTGATGTCATTTTCATACAAAGAAAGAAGGTGTGATGTTGTCTTCATACTAGGAAAGAAGGTTTGATGTCATCTTCATGCACTCTATGCCCGAGTCTGGTACTTCGGGATACGTGCAGATGTGTACCTGGTGAATCTATGGTGAGTGACCTGTCAACAGGTAGAGTTGTAACACAAGATATCAATCAAAAATGGTGTTTACCCGAGTGAAACTTATCACGTCTGAAAAATGCGCTCCTTTAGGCCGTGGTCACAGCGAGCAAAATTTCAACCATTCCCCCCATTCCGAGCCGAATTTGTGCCGTTTCCATGGAAATGATGGAAATCGCGGAACGTCGGACACTTCCAGCTGGTGAAATTCAGCCAGCAAATGGCCGGCTGAATTCCGCCAGGACGCGTTTTTTTTTTAGTTTTGCATTGTTTGAGGGTGGGAATATTGGTGGAATTTCGTTGCCATCTACTGATATTTGGTTTTGACCAAGGACAGTAGGCGAGCAGTGCAGAATAGGTCATTTATTTGCTTGATTATTTCCTTAAGCCTTCTGTTCAATCTGTGTTCTTCGATCGAGTTTGCAGCAGCCCGAACGCTTGCTTGATCATTTCCTTCAGCCTTCCGTTCAATCCTGAGCATTGACTCGGTGACCAAAGCCAAGGCAATAGCCAAAAGTTGTTTGCGTATCAAATTCATCACAGCGAATAAGTCAAACACATAGAAAATAACCTGACGGAGAGTTGTCCATGCTTGCAAAAGACGAGAGGTTGTGCATGGCCAACGAAGGAAATCACTGGTAGCTAGTTTATCATTCCGACGCAAAACTAATCCACCGGTCAGCGCATGTTGGTGTGACCGTGCAGGGAGCGTGCAGATCGCCACTTCAGTCAGCGATTCAGCTGGCCTTGTTTCAGCCCGTTTTGGTGTGACCGCGGCCTTGTTATGTGCTGTAGCATTCCGGGTGTTTCACTGCCATTATCAATCTAGTTAACCCTTTAGGGCCCACAATTATTTCAAGGAATGCACTGCATACGCAAGCCCAGTTACTTATCTGGTCGTAACTATGGTGTCCTCTGGCCGATTTTCGTGATCTTGGGCTATATGGAAAGCTCTTGGCTAGCGATAGCCAGAAACCCATCATTGAATCCACAGAACCAGCGCCACAGCGTGATTCGGCGCTTTGAAGCCAGCATTGCGAGCGCCCAACTCAAATTCTCTGCCATTTCACCAAAAAGTTTCGCAGATCGCTCATATCTTTTTTTACATGAGAGCTGAGAAACATGCCTTTGCGATGACGTGAACTATCTGTGGTCGCAAGTCAGGGGTAACCCCCAAAAACTAGATCAAAATGCACGTGCCCGAGTTGACTCTGCTGAGCGAATGTAGTTCGAGTCTCATAACTCCACTCTCTGACCTCGGATCTCCTTCTGGTTTTTTCGAGCCTATGGCTAAGACAATTGGAATGTCGATAGACCTTTCTATTGTCCGATTTGGTCACATGACGGCCGAGTTACACCAGATTGCGCTTTTAAAAGTATGTACTGTACACTGGTACTGATATATCCATTCAATGGGCCTCAAAGGTTTTACATGTGTCGCATGCTGGATTTGTAGCCCCACGATATTGTGTGCAATAATACCGAATCTGCATCCTGCTGTAGAAAGGAGAAAGGTATCTTCGTGGATTTATTTCTGCCTGCCTACATCCGGCATCCAACATGGCTGCTTGCACAGCAAGGGAGCTCCTTGTCTCCGCAGGATAGTGGCTGTGCTGATGGTATCATCCGGACGACTTCGAATATCTCCGTGGTTCACGTCCTTCCTTTCTGAGTCATCTTATCACAATTAACTCTATCCGACATGAATGAGTCGACCGGGTACTGTTCGTGACTGCGACCAAGAGGCGGTGATGTTATACGAATCACTCTCGTAGCAAGCTTGCGTGTGGTGTGGCACAGCGTATTCTTCCATCTTGCTGAATGTTGGCGGGAGGATAGTTATGGTAGATCCCATGAAAACACATCAGATGTTTTCCTGCTTTCCCGAATCCATCTTTGCAGAATACACATTATGGTCGCATTCTACAAACAAACTAAACAGAAGTTGATACCCCGCCGCCTACGTTATGTGCAAAAGAAAAGTAGAAGAAGAATAACGACGATAGTCTGGATTTGACACCGAATATCTTGCAGTTGGTGTTGAGAGTGGCATACTTTGTCAGTTGTTGACCTCAGCATGGTACAGAATTTCACTATGTACTATGTGTTAAAGAAAGAGTACATACCCCCCCCCCCCAGAGTGTACAACTCGTGATCCAGCTCTGCATAAGGTCTTGGTCGAGCGTAGTCGGATCTTCTGATGTCTTGCGTACACTCCACACCAGCTCAACGCCGGTCTCGAGGCAGAGCACTGTTGTTTCTGATCCGAGAGTACCCGCGACTCCCCAGGTTTCCCCTCAGATGTGTACGGTACAATGACGCAAAGATCCAATTACGCTCGACCAAGACCCTATGCACAGCTGGGTCAGGCGTTGCACACTCTGGGGGGTTATGTACTCTTGGTGTGGGGGGGGGGGAGGGGGAGGGGAAGAATGTGTGTGCTCCAAACATCGGGGGAAGTCCGGTGAAACATTTCAATTTCAGAGTCGGTAGAGTTCGGATTGCGGAGTCGAATGGTATTGGAAGCATTCTACAAATAATTTGAAAACTAAGTCTCCGGGGGGCTACGGCATGATGTCATGCGGCCGAGACACACTTTCTGCAACGTTATATTGTGCAACTAGATCAAAAGCAATGTGTGAAAGCAATAGTATTCATGCAATTTCAAATGATTTGGCGATTGATAACAGGTGGTGCAAGCGACGCCGAAAACGGACCCCCATGTGAGAGTGAGGATGCAGCCATGGCTGATCTGCATGAGCTCGGTCTGGGTCTGAGGACGTTGGGTGCTCTGCTGAAGAAATGGCTGTGCTGGCTGGTCAAGAGTGAGAATAAAGCATGCAGACTGTGCTTATTGTGCTGCTTAATGAAATCCGATCGCATGGATAAAGTCTACCCCTGCACCAGTTCACCTCACAGTGTTTGCAGGTCTAGGGTTGCGCAGCGTCCGGCGTGCCATTCACTTTCTAAATAGAATTTCCTTGGGGAGCACTGTAGTTTGTATTGAGATTTGAATGTTAAATTTGTATGCGGTGGAAAACTAGCCATCCGTGATAGTGTGTATGAGATCTGAGTGGCAAACTAGTGTTTATGCCTCTGCTTTGCCACTGCATGCAAGGCATCACAATAATGAATGGTTTGAAACAAATCTGTAACTCCAGAAAATAGTCGAGAAAGGGCTAGTTCTGCACAATGCAATGAATAATTGACAAGTTCTGAGCTACGTAAAGTGGAGTAACTTAAAAAAATTGGCGGAAAAACTCGTGAATTCGAGAGCTTGCATTCGACTCACGTAAAGTTGTCTATGTAGAGTTTATATATGGGGCTCAATTAAAGGAGGTGCGCCGTAAGTGGATTGGGGTATAATTTATGACTCTCTCCCTGGGTCACACACTATAGGCGTTCGGAGTTGCCGTGGGCAAGTACCTGGTTCAAAACTCTGTAAATCTTCACAGATGAAAAGGTGGTTGTTTACAAGAAAAATGTTTAACCATGGATATTACTCATAACTGTTTTTGGAGAAAATTACCGCAGTTGTGACGAAAGAAATCCAACCCACGTGCCGAAAGCAGCACCAAGGCATATGCGGCCACTGCGGATAAGTTTTGGAAACGTGCATGATGTCATTACGGAGGATTAGCAAGACGAAATTCGCGTTCGCGTTCGCAAACATTTTTTCAGTTCGCGACTGGATTGCGAACTTTCGCATTTTTCGTTCGGAAAAGTAGTCGGAACACGAATCGTGGATTCGTGTCAGGGCAGTCATAAATTTACTACACTGTACTGCCTACGTCGTGTCAACGTCATGCATGTGCGAATTCTGTTTGCTAATCCTTCTCATAACGCGAATTCCGTCACTGAGTTCGACTTTCTTTGGAGAGCGAACGCGAACGCGAATTTCGTCTTGCTAATCCTCCGTATTGAAGTGGAAAGGCAGTGCTACCTTTGACTCGCGTGTTGGATTTCTTCGGCCACGACTGTAGAAACTTATGGAAGCAAAACAGCAGCTACATCATTTGTAGGCTACCGGTAGACTTCGCAAGGCCATCATTTGCAACAACTCGTAGATCTACATGACCACATTTACCCCGTAAACAAAACATTCGACCGTCGTTTCCGGAGTTGAGTAAAAATATTGCCAGATTCTCGAATGCATGCTCGAGCGTTTGTTTACTACACTCATTCCGATTCCGTGATGGGTACCGACGGCATTCCATGCCCATTCTGGAATGACCGAACAAATGTAACCTCAGATATTCTTCCCTAATATGGGAACAGAAGTTGAAGTTACATGGTTTTATTATTATGTTCCCATGGGGGGAGGGTTCATGATGGGTAGAGTTGGATTGAACTCGACTTAAACCTGTAGCATCATGTAAATGCTCCAGTCAACCTGTGGTTATGGTTGGTTGAAACTTACACTGGCGAGAATTCTCCTGTATGCACAGCCTAACCCTTTACAGACCAGCTTCAATGTGTACAGCAAATTGTGCAATCTGAAACTAGTATGCTGAAATGGATGAGCAGATCATATTCAAATCCAACTCCTGTATTGTATTATTTTACTTGGGCATTCCCAACAGATCAATGTGCTGGTCTACCGCAGCAAACCAGCGAAGGTGTTTCCGCAGCCTCTGCGTCATGAATATCCAACCGCCATTTCAATCTCCTTGCTGATATGAAGCTCATATATTGGTGCCTCAGCTGTGTACGAAAGAATGGTACGTACAATGCTGCACCTGTCATGCACAAGATCCAGATACCGTAAAGTCACGGATAAAAGCCGGGTTTGCATACAAGCACATCGCGGATAGAAGCCTGAAAATCAAACGGGTCAAATGCATATAAGCCTGTCGCGCGAAGAAGCCTGGCTTCTATGCAAGCGCGGATCGGGTAGGTCAAGAGTGCATGTGCTATGTACAGTGCATAGTAAAACTGCCGCCATACCGGTAGTCAGTGGTAGATCTACGCGTGTCGCGCGTAGAAGCCTGGCTTCTATGCAAGCCCGGATCGGCCGATGTGCATACAAGCCTGGCAAAAATATCAGTGGTGCATATAAGCATGGTTTGCATACAAGCCTGGTTTGCATTGAAGCCTGATGCAGACAGCGGCTTATGTGCTTATAAGCCCGGCTTTTATCCGCGACTTTACGGTAGTATGTACAACTGTTGTGTCATGATCTGGTTGCACAGTTTCATGGGTTCTGTCCTTTGGATGCTATTAATTGAGCACTCTAACAATGTTCATGACTGCTTATATAACTGTGTTTTGGGCTTTGTGCATACATATGGGTGTTGTGTGCTTTGCAGAAAGCGAACAGGAGCATGATAGCAATATTGTGAAGTACAGGAGCAAGTAACTGCTTACGTGCATTTCCACACAAGAACTGGTTGGAGCCACATCAATTGGGGAGTGCAGTCACAGCGCACGTGTGAGCAGAGATGACAACTCCGGAGCAAAGGACGGACCAGTCCCCACACCAGTGGCTCGGACCACGCTAGATCGGATTAGATGGACTGCAGCTGGCGTTCTGACCCGGCATGGCGATACTGATATCACACGGTCATTTCAACATGTGCATGATACCGTCAACTAGTAAACTGGAGAGTACACGTATGGATTTCCCTGGCAGGAGCTATGGGCGCATCACTTTAGCCCTGTTGTTGACTGAACTCAGTTCCGCAAACTGACAGCGAGCAACTGCGTCCTGCATAGCATCACCGGTGTTCAAGAGAACGTACCCTCACTGCTTTATGTCTCACGAGATGCTCATTGACCAATGCCTTCTCAACATGAAAAGCGGTAAGACAGAAAGGTGCATTGCAGAATTCAATGGAGTGTATTTGGTCTGTCTCGAGGGAAATATTCAGAGTAGCTGTGATTTGGATAGAGAGTAACAATTTCTGCTGGAATAGTACTCAGTGTGCTAGGCAGAGTGCCATGTATCACAGTCCCAGGAGGTGCCGTTACGGACAGCCCCTGCTTCTCTGTGCTCATCTTCAGCTGCGTAAAGTTTGCAATGGGCATGAAACTCTGATCAGCAGCCTAATGACCGGTGGGCTTCATCCTGCATGCATAAATTACCCAGAACGACTTTTTTGCAGCATACAACACACCATTACAAAACCCAGCTTCATTTTGCGGGTATCATCTCTGCTTGTTTATCACGTTTAGCTACGAGAGAGGGTTTTACGTCAACACATCACTAGATGTTTCCCCACATTGTCACTACAATCATATGTTATTAGTTCTGTGAGTGTATGCGTATGGGTCTGTGCCAGGACAACAGAAACTTCATGGAATTATGTGCTCAAGTTGTAATCGTACATGACAATAGTGCTTGGCTCTGCTGGCCCCACGCTTTGCCCATCTGCTTCCCTAGAGCAAGGGCATATTGCCACGATCATACTCCAATTTTTTAAATTCTATATTTACACTTATTGTTTATGCTTGTGGCCCTATGTGTTTATAAGCATACTGTTGGGTAGACCCGAGTATCAGTTGTCTGATGATTGCCTAGCGGCATGGAACTCAGAGTTACAACCAACCTGAACGTCCTCCGCTGAGTCTGCTTTGTACACTTATAATGTGTGTGCGTCTGCAATTTGTATTATTTCATTACTAGTTCTAGTTCATTCTCTTCTGCCAATATTTCCATTGTTGAGTGTTCCTGAGAGGAGAAAAAATGATGTACGCATGTCTGGGTAAGTATACTGAGTTGATGGCTGCTGTGGGGCATTGTGCGAGAATACGATATTAGTTGTGTGAGTGGGTTGTATGTGTTCAAAGGACAATAAGTACATGTTAGATTGGAAGCTATGGTGGACAGATTGTGAATAGTGCCAAGGCCCTTGTAGTCCTCAGACCGCTCTTCATTGTGGCCACCTGGCTCTAGTTGTGTGCTGATTGTATTGCAGCTGCTGCAGTTGTGGGCAGTGGCACCACTGGTCACTTCTGTGATGCCTGCCTTTCCTGCATTACCCTGTACAGTTGATGTGTGCGCTGGCGTCGGTGCCACTACAGTATGCTGCAGTGATGCCTGTCTTGTACTGTCCCCTGTAAGGAGTGTGCAGTTGATGTGAGTGCTGTTACTGCCATTACAGTCAGACCTCGCTTATCCGCACACATCCGTTTTCCACAAAAAATATGGATAGTAGAGGGAACCGGAAAATCGAACACACGTACTGTATGTATGCATGACATATGCTGTAAATCGGTAACCAACGATTTTCTTCCGGGTGTCGAGGGATCCGGATAAACGAGGTCTGACTGTACTACACTATGCTGCTGTGATGCCTGTCTTGCATTGTCCTCCTGTAGGGAGTGCAGTTGATGTGAGTGTTACTAGTGTCACTACTGCGTTGGACTGCTGTGATGCCTGTCTTGCATTGTTCTGTAGGGAGTGCTACTAGTGCCACTAACGCATGAGACTGCTGTGATGCCTGTCAGTATTATTATTCTTGCGTTGCTGCATTGCACTGCAAAGCGCGATAACTGTGGATGCTGGCAGTGAGGTTCATCCCTGTGCTGGACCACACCACACCACTTTGCTGCTGTTCTGAGCTTCTTGGGTTCAGTTAGCGGCGTGTATGACAGCTGCTACTGTGTCCAAGATCAGCTTTGGCTCTCGCCGGACCACTTTTTTAAACATATTTTTAGCACAATGCCAAAAGTGCCCGGAATGCAGGGTTTTGCACCCTAGTTTCCAAAAAATTTCGGGGAGACCCTCCCCCCACCTTCTCCGGCCGGACCATATGGCTCCTCGCCTGGTCCAGTGGCTGGGCATGCCTCTGTTACGATGCTGTAATTCTGCTAGATCAGCTAAGGCTAAATTGCCATAGTTCATACCAGTACAGATAGTCGTATAGCCACCAGATTTGCCAGATCACTGTATTGACAACTGTGAAGCCTTCAGGGCTGCTTGTGTGTTTAAAGATGGATCACCAAACAAAATTCTGCACTCGACTTCTGATCACAAAGAATTTTGCAAGGCAAAGAAGTCATTGCAATACAGTTGGGAGTCGGGGCAGCGTGGTGATGAACTGGGCCTGTTGCAAAGTTGAAATCTGATACATGACCCTCAGTCTTATCACCAGGCACAAATTACAAAGCAGGCCAGTGGCAGGCCCTAAGCAAAAGGTGAAGAATCTCTACCTTCGCTTCACACATTGCAATATAGAGAGTATGTGTGAGTTCTCTGCTAATTGACTCATTGGTAAAGTGGGTAAGCTATTAAAGTAAAGTTCATCTACGGGATGGTGGTCGGGGCTAGGGATGGCGCATCATTAGAGAATGAGCCAATGATTGCCCTCTCTTATTGAATATTTGAGGAACTTCCTTGCTGCGTTCTTGGCCTGCAAGAAAAAAACAGCAACAGCACCAACAAAACCGAAAAACACTTACAAACCGCACAGGAAAGCGCTTAACACTTGCTACATGCATTTCACCTGGCAATCAACACTAGAGGAATGAATTTGTTCTGGACTAACAGCGATGAAAGTGATGATGGTTAATATGCCAAGAGATCGCTAACTGCATTCTGGAGAGTTGCACAAGCGGTCAGGATTCGTAGTGTTCTAAGGCCTTTGGCGAAGGAAGACGAATAAGGTTGAAAAGAAAGTGTCCACGCTTCTCTCTGGGATCCAACGAAATTTCCCAATGCCCACATAGAAGGGCATTTTGCCTTTGCTAAATCAGAGTGGGTATGATTACTGAATAGCAAGAAATTTTCGGGCGGAATATATTTTCATATGATTTCGTACACAGCCTCTTTTTTTACTTGAAATAGTTAATACCGTAATACTTGAAGTAAAATTTGTTCATGTGAAAATGTGTACACTATACATGCGTACTGCATGCGAACATGTGCATTTAGCATGCAGAACTGTACGAATACCAGGACCAGGCAGGCACAGTGGGTTGGTCAAAGACCATGTTTGAGATACGAGAGGTACCTGGTTCAAGTCCTGCCTAGGAGCGGTTTTTCCAGCCGTGCTGCTACCCACAGTCAACTGGGAACTTGGATGCAGCTAATGGGGTCGTTTTCGGCACTTGTGCTAGTTGTGAGACTTATCGCCTCACCCCACCGTTAGGCGCTGCATCTGCCGCTAGGGTTTATAGGGTTTATCGGGTGTTAGCTGCCATCGTGAGTTCCCTTTGGGAACGGACACGATAATTTACTTTTTTTCTTCTTTTTTTACTGTACGAATAATAAAATCCGTACGAAAGGTTGAAATTCGGCTTTGTCCGAAAATAATTTCGTCCGAAAATTCCTGCTATACAGTATAATACACTACCACCATTGATTACACAAGTGTTAAACTAGCCAGAATCAGTTCATTGGTCATCAGGTATGTATACTTCAGAAACAAAGTACCGCAGATAAGCCCATGGGCTTATCTGTTTCACAAGGACGTTCCGATGGGCTTATACAAGACCATGGGCGTATACGCGGGCATGGGTTATACGCTGACGCCAAAAGTTGGCATTGAAAAGTACCAAGGAAGTGAGAAGTACATTGCTGAAAGCTACTGTGCAAACAAAAATAACCTGATGGTTGAAATGTACAAAAAAAACTTCATTTACTACATACATGTACATAGTACGACCAAGAGTCCATAATATATGGACTCTAGTCCATAATCTTTGGACTCTAGTCCATAATCTATGTACTCTTGTCCATAATTTATGGACTCTTGGTACCACTTAGGCCCATGGGCTTGTATGATGAAGCTTTGTGATGTTCAAACTTTCCCTGGGCTGAGGCGCGAACATGGGCTTAGAAATGATTTCCGTCGCTCCATCCACTTCCTCATCCCATAGTAAGCGGACATTTCAGAATCCCATTCGGAGTACTGCATGTCATATCGGGGCACATACTCCTACACACACAGACACGCCTGCAGACGTACACACACACACACACACACACACGCATCCACAAACACATATACACACATATATACACACACGTGTACACACACACGTGTACACACACACACACACACACACACACACACACACACACACACACACACACACACACACACACACACACACACACACACACACACACACACACACACACACACACACACACACACACACACACACACACACACACACACACACACACACACACACACACACACACACACACACACACACACACACACACACACACACACACACACACACACACACACACACACACACACACACACACACACACACACACACACACACACACACACACACACACACACACACACACACACACACACACACACACACACACACACACACACACACACACACACACACACACACACACACACACACACACACACACACACACACACACACACACACACACACACACACACACACACACACACACACACACACACACACACACACACACACACACACACACACACACACACACACACACACACACACACACACACGTATACACACAGCGCATACATGACGAACATGCACACATGTATGCAGTAGGTAAACTCCTCTCTGCACACAAAGGACTCCAAGCCCAAAATGGCAGAGCTTTCCTACAAGTAAGGTGGACAAAATGGGCAATAAAATCGGCAATATAATTTCGTTCCAACCTTACTTGTACACAATAATATACACATACACACATACGATACTCACCAGACTAGAGCATTACTAGTATGTTGAATAGCGCCATGTCTGACTAGTGCCTCATATCACCCCCCCCCCCCCCCCGGGTTGAAGCCAAATGCATGTGCAAGTTTAGTGTTGTTTTGCTCATGTTCTTTTCCATGCCATTGCACTTGTGGTTTCGGGATAAACATCGCAGTCCGTGTTGCCGTTTCTGTCCAGTCTCGATATCGGGCTGTATATTCCTCCTAGCCTAGACCTTTCCTATATTCATGTACTACATACAGTTGATGCACAGTTGAGTCACCGTGCATACATTGCTATGTGTGCTTGGTGAAATTCTAGACTGGTTGTTCTTACGGGCTTTGTTCTTCAGCGCCCGGCAGTAATGTATGCATTTCAAAAAGCCTGACATCAGCACCAACGGCTTACTGAACTGTCAAACAGCTGGCAGTCCCCAGCCTCCCCAACCTACGGGTGGAGTCGAAAAGTATGACCGCACTTTCGGGCTCACCACATCGCAATAAGTGGATGAGGAAAATGTGCAGTAAAGATATCAACGGTACACACACACAGACACACACACACACACACACACACACACACACACACACACACACACACACACACACACACACACACACACACACATATACACACACATACACACCTGGCCTGTAGAGCCACTGCCACAGGGGTCACTTGGGCCCAGGAGGGGCAACAGGGAGGAACATGGAGCACGTAGCCTGATGACACCGGAGATGGTGGAGGAAATGGAGCCGGCGAGAACACACGCATACATGAGCTATCGAATTACGCTGCTGGGAAGTCGTGCGGGGACCAGTCCTCGAGCATCGGTGACGACCGCGGCCTTGCGCAGTCCGAAAGCAGTGAGCACGCACAGCACAGCAGGCATCCTATTCAGAGGCTCGACAGGGCTCGGGAGGCTGAGGAGCAGAACAGCTGGGAACAGCTAGACCGCCCTTGCTACGAAACCAACTCCCACAATCCCCACAGTGACAAGCTCCTTGCTGCTCAGCAATCGGCTTGGCCCGCTCAACCATACATTTGTGGCGAGCAAAATCTCCAGGGCGCGAGAATGACCGATTGCAATCTGTACATACCACTGGGCCAGGCTGAGGCGCATTCTCCGCAGGCTCGGCATACATAGCCCGCCACTCAGCATGGGACTTTCAGGCGATAGGATACCAGTCCTTGGTGAGGCCACGGATTCTTAGTTCGGACACAACGCAATCCTTCCAGCGCTTGCGAGGGCCATGTGCACACACCCAAACACGTCTACACACGCATGCATCCACACACTCAACCCCTTCCCCCCCCCCCCCCACACACACACAAACGCGCAAAACACTCAGCACCCCCCCCCCCCCCCCACACACACACGCATACACAGACAAGTATTGAACAGAAGAATTCAACTGTGATTTACCTGCTGTCTTGCATCAAAAGAGTAGAGCACACCATATTCTTTGCTTCATTCCTTCCGCAGCCGCCGAGTATCTGCAGTTTTGTAATGAAAAGATGATGAGAACAGTGATCTTGTAAGATAGGATTCAGCAGTATGTCACAGTTGTGTAGCATTAGCCAGTACTGTCAGACCTCGCATAACCGCACACATCCGTTCACACAGAAATATCCGGGTAGACGATTGAACCGGATAATCGAACACGCATACTGTATGTATTGTTAGGACTGGTACAGTCACGCGTAGACGATCGGGCCAAGTATTAGTTGACAACGACAAGGAATCTCAGAGGTTCGTATAGAATAATGTCAGGCAAGCAAGACAAAAGTCCAGGCGAGGCAAGCAAGACAAGAAGAGGTAGAAGGGGGAGAGCAAATGCTCCAGCAAGAGCTTATCTAGGGCCTGGGTAGCTATGGAGATAAATGTGCTAAAGCGCGAGTCCAGCTACCCAGGCCAAAGAAAGAAAAGATTAGGAAAAGCAACCAGGGTGAGTACGAGGCTGTGAAGGTGAGTACGTCGAGTGAATGTGAGTGCGCGCCCTAAAAGGTGAGTTCGCGCCTGTAAAGGTGAGTACGAGAGTAAAGGTAAGTCCGCGCCTGAAAAGGTGAGTACGAGAGTGGAAGTGAGTGCGCGCCCGAAAAGGTGAGTACGAGAGTGAAAGTGAGTGCGCGCCTGTAAAGGTGAGTTCGAGGGTGCGAGTGCGTACGAGTGTGCGAGTGCGTGCATATGTGAAATCGTGAACCTAACATACCACCCCTGCTTGAAAAAGACTCCGCGTCCACGTGGAGAAAAGGAAGGGGAAAAATTGCAAATAGCTCAAATATACAGACATTTATGGGACAACAAAAAATTTAAATTGACCTGCGAATAATTGCTGAGGGAACAAGAAAAATAGTTAAAACAGTAGTAAACACAATCATGAATGTGATCAATATTTAAGATGCATACAATGTTGTAACTCTTGAGGCGATCTAAGAATAACGATAAGGACGAAGACGAAGAAACGACAGGCACGTCGGAAGACAACTTCCGAAGCGCCTGTCCGCACACGCAACACCAGGGAAAAGGACGACGACAACGAAACGACAGGCACCCCGGAAGAAGACAACTTCCGAAGCGCCTGCCCGCACACGCAACACCAAGGAAAAGGACGACGACAACGAAACGACAGGCACCCCGGAAGAAGACAACTTCCGAAGCGCCTGCCCGCACACGCAACACCAAGGAAAAGGACGACGACAACGAAACGACAGGCACCCCGGAAGAAGACAACTTCCGAAGCGCCTGTCCGCACACGCAACACCAAGGAAAAGGACGACGACAACGAAACGACAGGCACCCCGGAAGAAGACAACTTCCGAAGCGCCTGCCCGCACACACAACACCAAGGAAAAATACGACGAAGAAACGACAGGCACCCCGGAAGACAACTTCCGAAGCGCCTGTCCGCACATTCAACACGTCCACACACATAAACGCAAACAAAACACAGGCATAACGGTGGACAACAAAGGTACAGGCGAGCGCATGACGTGGCGAAATCTGTCGAAATGCGGGCTGTATACTAGAAACAAAAACAGGAATGTCAGTAGGCGTTAAACAGTAAGGGAATAAGCTAACGCATGGCGAGGCGAACTCCGTCGATCTGCGAGGAAGCGACAAAGAATTATTCGTACACGAGACAATCCTCAGTTGCACATTCGCTCAGAAAAGAGTAAACGCGCGAGCAACATCATCGGGACAAACGGACTAAGACCCACAAGACACAAAAAACCGCACGCGCAAATGATACAACCCGCAAGTTCAAAAATAGAAAAAAGAAGAAAAAGAAACGCACCCACACAACAACAAAAACAACGCACACACAACATGGCAAGGGAAACACAATGGCTACAAGTCGGCACAAAAAACGATTAGGACAACATTAGACAGACAATCAGGACCAGGACATCACCATACAAACCAACGGGGGGAGTGGTCATAAACCGGACCCCGACGAGGAAACACATAACGAGGACGACGATTGGGTGGAGGGCCAGTCCAGTGACGGTACGGTGCGTGGCGGGGCATGGTCGGCATAATAAGGCGGTGCGGTGGCAGAACGTCGGCGTCGAAGTATCGGTGTCTCGTCGGGCGTATCGTCGGGCGTATCGTTCGTGGTCGTTGTCGAGGCTGTGGGCGTGGTCGTTGTCGAGGAGGCGGGCGTGGTCGTCGGAGCGGTGGTCGGTAAGTGCGGATATTCAGGCGCTGGCGAATAGCCGTTATCAGTTCCTCTGCCGATGGGGGGCGCGGTGGTATAATAAGGTGGCGACGCGCGGCGTCCAATCGTGCCGGCCTGATTAGTCCGGGCGTCGGTGGTGGAGATGGAAGGACGGGCGTCTGCGGCGACGGCGGCGACGGTGCTTGCCGCACCCAGTCATCGAATTCCGGCGGCGTCCCCCATGGTTGGATATCCCATGGCTCTAACATGGCGCAATTCGGATGCGGCGGCGGCGTTTGGGGCGGAGGTGGAGGCGGAGGAGACGAGGGCGGCGAATTCGGCGGAAGCGGAAGCAAGAGGGCTGCTGCCATTTCTTCATCAGGCGAAAGAGACATACTCGCTATCATGGTGATGAGTGAAGCCCCACACCCAGGACGAGAACAACGAAGCAAAACAACCGACCACACACACCAAACAAACCAACACCGAATTAAAGGACACTTATCGGCGTCTGAGGACTCCAGGGGACTTGCAGCTGATGGCTCAGCGAGCACTGGATCGCCGTGAATGGACATATCTGTGCAACGCAGTTACAGATGCGTACAAGGCAGAGTACTGGTGAAGGAAGTTGGCACTGCAATGGTTTGAGCTACATTCTTTGTTGTTGGTACTCTGATTATCCGTATTATCCGTATTCACATGGCCTTTGCCATTCATTCAGTATATTAATGTCATCAATAATGATATTCTTGTTTGTATTAGTTTATGTGACACCATTTTCTATTTTTCTTTGCCTGCCTGCTGGTGGCCTTTTTTCGCATGGTTCGGTGCAAGCGAATTTGGGCGAGCCCATTGACGCGGGAGCACAAATAATAATAATAATAATAATATCGGTAAAGAATATTAAATTAAGTCGGAGGGCGAGAACGAGTATGGTACGTGTGTGTAGGTGCAGCAAGTGTAGGTCGCGGAGGCGCAGCAAGAGTTGTTCGTGTAGGCGCAGCAGGCGGTGTTCGTGCAGCAGGTCCCATTTGTGTCAAACATTTCCGAAGGCGATTTCGATGGACTGTGCAAGGCCAATGGCGGATAGGACTCTCAAATCGAGGTTCAATCGCATACGTAACGTCTGTCGGTTTCCTTACAATTTCCCAAGGTCCCGACCAATATTTGAAAAATTTAGGCGAAACTTGAGGCGGCGGATGTCGATGTAACCAAACTCGGTCACCTACATTCAATGGACTAGCGCGAGATTTTCGATCGTGACGGATTTTGGAACAACGTTGACTAGAATCGAGATGTTGTCGAACCAAATCGTAGGAGGAACGCAACTTTGAAACATGTTCTTTCGCAAAAGATTCGTGCGTTTCAGGAAGTGAGTCGGCAGGCGGAGGACACAAAATATCGAGAGGCATGTGTGCCTCGCGACCAAACATTAAAGAATACGGCGTAAAATTCGTAGACGCGTGAACACTCGTATTGTACGCTAACATCGTCGAAGGAAGTAGCTCGTCCCAATTTGAATTGGCCTCATCAACAAAAATCTTCAAAATATTCTGGATCGTTCTATTCGCTCTCTCAACAACACCATCGCCCTGCGGATGATACGGAGTCGTTCGTGATTTATCAATGTCAAGACGTAGGCATAGCTCGCGAAACAATAGTGATTCGAACTGCTTACCCTGGTCAGTGTGAATGCGCTCAGGTAAACCATGGCGAGACACAAACTCTTTTACAAAACATTGAGCGACAGTACATGCACGAATATCTGGCAATGGATAGCATTCAGTCCATTTTGAAAAATGATCAACAACCACGAGAATATATGCATTTTTTGACGATGAAATTGGCAGTGGGCCCATCAGATCCATTGCAACTAGTTCAAGCGGTTTGGAAGAAGCCAAATGTTGCAAAGGTGCACGATCAACTGGATTCTTTGCTTTCGAACGCTGACAGTCGGTACACCTGCGACAAAATTCGTCAATCTCAGCGCGAAACCCAATCCAAAAATACTTTTTCGCGACTAATGCAATCGTGCGTCGTGTGGCGAAATGGCCGGTCACTGCTGTCGAGTGCGCTTCACGAATAATACGACTACGAAATGTGCGAGGAACAATCAATTGGCTAGCATTAATCTGAAGTCTTCGATAAACCAAACCATTGTCGACAAAAAGTTTACCTTTTTCGGTCCATAGAGCGCGTGCGCCTGGACGAGTCGGTTGCTTATTGCGGTTGTCGCTTTGTAATAGGTTTTTGATTTCTTTAAGATCTTGATCGTTGTCAGTAGCTTCTTGCCATTCCATACATGCCTCATCACTGCCTAGAAAATGTAGCGAGTTAATCGTGGGCGGCGCGTCATCGACAGGGTATCGTGAAAGACCATCTGCGTTTCCGTGTTGTGCGCCCGGGCGATGTATCCATGCATAATCATATTCCAACAAATGTTCGATCCAACGGGCAACTTGTCCCCTTGGATTTTTGAAAGTACGTAGCCATTTCAACGCTTGGTGATCGCAACGAATCTGAAACTGCGCATGCAAAAGGTAGACTCGAAAATGTTCAGTCGCCCATACTACCGCAAGAAGTTCTTGTCGCGTTGTACTGTAATTTCGTTCCGGGTCCGATAAACTACGACTAGCAAACGCAATTGGTCGTTCTACACCATCATCAAGCTGTGAAAGAACTGCGCCAAGTCCGGAATTCGATGCGTCAGTGTCTAAAATAAACGGACGGTTCCAGTTTGGATACGGCAAAACAGGTGCAGTTGCAAGTTCGGATCTTAGTTTCATAAATGCATCCAACTGTTCTTTACCCCACTGAAAACTTGACCTTTCCTGGACAATTTCGTCAAAGGTGCAGCAACACGAGCAAAGTTACGAATGAAGCGGCGATAATAGTTTGCGAAACCCACAAACCCTCTTACATGTTTGATTGTCTTCGGAATCGGCCACTCAGAAACTTGATCTACTTTCTTTGCACTTGGTGTAACCCCTTTTTCTGAAATGCAATGTCCCAGAAAAGAAACATCCGTACGCAGCAAATTGCATTTCCTAGGTTTAATCTTAAGACCTGCGCTCTCGAGAGCTTTCAAAACAGCTAAGAGATTTTCCGCATGCTCTTCCCGCGTGCGACCAAAAACAATTATGTCGTCGAGATAGATTAAACACTTAACATACAAAAGACCTTTAAGAACCGTATACATTAATCGCTGAAACGTGGCGGGTGCGTTAGTGAGTCCGAAAGGCATTCTGCGAAACTGGTAGAGACCGTGGGGCGTGACGAAAGCGGTTTTTTCTCGATCTTCGGGCGCTACCAAAACTTGCCAATACCCCGATTGCAAATCCAAAGTCGAAAAGTATTTTGCGCCGTGCAATGCGTCGAGCGTGTCATCGATGCGCGGTAAAGGAAAAGCGTCTTTTCGCGTGACGTTATTCAAGTTTCGATAATCAACGCAAAATCGTGTCCCACCTCCGTCCTTCTTCGCTAAAACAATTGGGCTTGCCCACGGTGAAGAACTCGGTTCGATTATATCTTACTCCAACATGTCATCTACTAATTTACGAGTCAGCTTCGCTTTATCCGGTGATAATCGACGGGCGTTGTGGCTGATCGGACGATTGTCGGTAAGTGTGATAGTGTGATGTATTTCGTCTGTCTTTCCAACGTCATTATCATCTACCGCAATTACCGATCGCATGCTTAACAAAAGTCGTTGTAAATGCTTAATCGCAGCGCTATCCCCCACACAACCAGACCAATTATACTTATTAAGCAAACTCTTATCTTCTATCGGAACATTATCGTCAAGCTTTGGGAATAGAGGTGATGAGGATGAGATGGTGTGTTTTGGAATTACGGAACTCTTCGAACGCAACGGAAACGATTTTCGATACGCGGTAAGTGTGTGGTCGGACTCGAATGAAATGCTCATGCCATGGCCAGTCAACGTGTTTACACCAATAATCACCTCCTCTTGTACCCCCTCCACTACCAAAGCTTTAGTCTTTACTACTGTCGAATGGTCGAATGCGATACAAACCTGCGCGACCCCATGTACTTTAATCGAAGACCCCGTCGCGCTTTGGAGTGCATCGATACCAACTGTGGACTGAGGCGCGAGTGTAGTCATCGGTGCAAATGTTTCAAATACATCTTTTCGAATAACCGTGAATGCTGCCCCCGTGTCCACCAGAGCTGCTACCACTGCGCCTTTGCCTTTTTGTCGTCTGGAAATTTTTATTTGCAAATGGCAGCCTTTCGTCCAATATCGACGAACGCAGTGGGCAGTTCGGGTGAACACAGGGGAAACAACCCCCCTCACAATAGAAACCACGAACCCCAGTAAGCGTAACACTAAGGCAATGCACAAGAACGGAAATCTCACAATAATCGACGTAACAAATTTAAGAGCGTGAACAAGCATCGTAAAGAACAGGATCGAGCACGGTAATAACAGAGTGACAGTCAACTTAACAGAATGAACGGCATGGAGGAACATCGTAAATAACAGGATCGAGTACGGCAGTAACAAAGTAAAAGGTTTAAATGTCGAGGCAAAAGTGTTCGTATCGGTGGTGATTTTCGATATCGGAGTCGAAGTGGTTGGCAGCCTCTCGTCAGCCACTAAAAGCGGTTTAAAGAATTACGTGAGTCCGAGCGGTCGCCAAAATGTTGCGAGTTTTGGGAACGCTTTTTGGTGAAACAGTCACGTTCAATGTGTCCTCGACGCTGACAAAAGAAACAAACAGGCGGTTCGCGGAAACTGATTCTACGATCCGACCTACGATCCCCCATTTGGCTACGCGATTCCGAGCTGTGCGGACGTTTGAATTCTCGGCGCTCAGGCGAAGGTGAGCGAGGTCGACTACTCGCCGGTTTCTGGTGTTCCAACAAAATTTTGCTAACACGCTCAGCTACACGCTCAACAAGTTCGTCTTCGTCAAAAGTTTTCGATGGTGCGCGTACTTGAGAAACAGATGCAAATTCGGCGGCCGCAGCTGCGAGGACCGTACTCGACTTCTGTAAGTTTGTTTCCACTACCAAAGCTCTACGCTGTGCGGCGTCAAGTGTCTGTGGATCGAAATCGATTACTTTATCTTTAATTGGTGGATCTAACGCATCGATAAACGCTTCTTTTGCGATGTCGTCGATTACTTCCGACGTCGCAGAAGGATATGCACGCGCAGTCATTAGTCTTATATCGGTGGCGAGTTTTACCAAACATTCGTTTGGGGATCGTCTACGATGGCGCAGTTTGACTCGAAACAGAGACGAATTCTCTTTTGGCAAAAAGTGATCAACCAACACAGTTTTCAATTGTACATAATCTTCGACTACCGATTTATCGCAGGCCAACAAAAATCTCGATGCTTCTTTCCTCAAAGATTTGCGCAAGAATCGGTACCGCAGTGCATCGCGATCATTAATCAAAAGTCTCGAGGACGAGGCGACAGGTGAACTACAAATTTGATCAAAATCGGTATCCAACAAATTTTCGCAGCGCTCGACAGGTGGAAAACCATACGCCTCGCAAGCTGAATCAAACTCTAGAAAGAATACCTCGATATCTTCGCCAGGCGCGCCAGAAAACACAGGGAAACTACCAGCAGGTATGCGACACGGATCAACAGTCATTTTCGTTTATAAAGTTTGGAACGGTACAGAAGTTTGGAATGATAGAAAAAAGAAAGATGGCGCCCAACAAAAGTTCGGTACGACACAAAGATTTGTAAGCTAGAATTTCGAGCAAGGTACTACAAGAACTAAGTCGAGTTGAACCGAAACGAGACACAAGTAAAATGCAAGAAGGGCGCCTACCGAAAGTTTGGAACGATACAAATATTGAAAGCTAACACGACGAGCAAGGTGCTACGAGAACGAAGTCGAGTCGAAACGAAACGAGACACAAGTAAAACGCAATACAGTCGGTAGAGCAGGGGTACTTACGGTTCTCAGGGTCGTGAGGTCGAGCGAAAGATCGGGCGCCAATGTTAGGACTGGTACAGTCACGCTTAGACGATCGGGCCAAGTATTAGCTCAGTCGGTAGAGCATGAGACTCTTAATCTCAGGGTCGTGGGTTCGAGCCCCACGTTGGGCGCCAATGTTAGGACTGGTACAGTCACGCTTAGACGATCGGGCCAAGTATTAGTTGACAACGACAAGGAATCTCAGAGGTTCGTATAGAATAATGTCAGGCAAGCAAAACAAAAGTCCAGGCAAGGCAAGCAAGACAAGAAGAGGTAGAAGGGGGAGAGCAAATGCTCCAGCAAGAGCTTATCTAGGGCCTGGGTAGCTATGGAGATAAATGTGCTAAAGCGCGAGTCCAGCTACCCAGGCCAAAGAAAGAAAAGATTAGGAAAAGCAACCAGGGTGAGTACGAGGCTGTGAAGGTGAGTACGTCGAGTGAATGTGAGTGCGCGCCCTAAAAGGTGAGTTCGCGCCTGTAAAGGTGAGTACGAGAGTAAAGGTAAGTCCGCGCCTGAAAAGGTGAGTACGAGAGTGGAAGTGAGTGCGCGCCCGAAAAGGTGAGTACGAGAGTGAAAGTGAGTGCGCGCCCGGAACGGTGAGTTCGCGCCTGTAAAGGTGAGTACGAGAGTGAAAGTGAGTGCGCGCCTGTAAAGGTGAGTACGAGAGTGAAAGTGAGTGCGCGCCCGAAAAGGTGAGTACGAGAGTGAAAGTGAGTGCGCGCCTGTAAAGGTGAGTTCGAGGGTGCGAGTGCGTACGAGTGTGCGAGTGCGTGCATATGTGAAATCGTGAACCTAACAGTATGCATGGAATATGCTGTAAATCGGTAACCAGCGATTTTCTTCCAGATGGCAAGGGAGCCGGATAAAAGAGGATCAGATTAGCGAGATCTGACTGTACACCACTCAACTGTCAGGAGATCATGAACATCACTTGGTGTAAAATGTACTTGCCTATGCACATTAGTGAATCAGGGACGTAGCCGGTTCCCCTCTTAGGGGTTGCATGGCTGCATATGTATAAGATGGCAGGTGCATGTTATCCATGGTCACGATGCATTATGTGCATGCTGAACCTAGGTCGAAATTTTTAGGGGAGTGCACGTAAATCACGTTTGACTGTGAAAGCACTGCACAGAATGTCGTGGTTGCATACGAGTTACTTACGCAACTGTCACAACCGGCCCACCGCAGAATTTGAGCTTGGCTCAACTTTCGTGATGCGAGATGTGAAGTACATTGAGATCTGATTAGATGACTGTGGCCCGTGTCCTTACTGCTTTTTTTAACACATATCTGCACTGTAGTTCACATACATACTGTAAAAATGAACAAGCAGTGCTACTGGCTGCAAGGATAGCACCAGCAGTGCTACTGACTGCAAGGATAGCACCAGCAGTGCTACTGGCTGCAAGGATAGCACCAGCAGTGCTACTGGCTGCAAGGATAGCACCAGCAGTGCTACTGGCTGCAAGGATAGCACCAGCAGTGCTACTGGCTGCAAGGATAGCACCAGCAGTGATACTGGCTGCAAGGATAGCACCAGCAGTGCTACTGGCTGCAAGGATAGCACCAGCAGTGCTACTGGCTGCAAGGATAGCACCAGCAGTGCTACTGACTGCAAGGATAGCACCAGCAGTGCTACTGACTGCAAGGATAGCACCAGCAGTGCTACTGTCTGCAAGGATAGCACCAGCAGTGCTACTGGCTGCAAGGATAGCACCAGCAGTGCTACTGGCTGCAAGGATAGCACCCCTGACACCATCGTGACTGCTGTACTTCTCAATGGATTTCAACATCCCCAAGAGCACAATTTGGACCTTCTTTGCAGCCAAGTTGGACAGAGTGTCAACGCATTACCACGCATCACAAGCTTCTTACTCTAGTTTCACAGTATTAAATGCAGCTTTGGTAACCATAGGATCAGAATATACGTCTGATAATAAGGTGCACATTGCATCATGAAATGATGTTAGCTTCAAATTTTATGGAAAGATCACCAATAGATGAGCTGCACACTCTTAGGCCATAGTCACACTATGGGAAGTTTGACACTGGATGCAGCGTCAAACCCAAGCACTTGACACTGGATGCAGTGTCAAACCCAAGCACTTGACACTGGATGCAGCGTCAAACCCAAGCACTTGACACTGGAGGCAGCGTCAAACCCAAGCACTTCACACTGGATGGAGCGTCAAACCCAAGCACTTGACACTGCCGTAGAGTCACACAGCAATTTTGCTTCTGCCGAAGCACTTCACAAATCCCTACGAAAGGGTACGGTACACTACCCTACTTAAAAAAACGCTGTTTTTTTCTTCATGCAAGTGCTTGCAGCTGCAGTGTCCATCCATTTGATTTGTCGCGCGAGACCCTGCTCCATGTGACACTCAAATTTCCCCATTTTCATCAGTTGACAAGGAAAAACTCATGCTCCAGACGCTGGAGCAGCATTTTTCACTTAGTGTGACCGAGGCCTTAGGTGGAGGGGTGGGGTATGTACTGTTGATAGTTGCCCAGAGATTGAGCTAACAAGAAAACATTTGTCTACTTCCTCTGTTAAGCAAACCTTCGTTGCTTTCTTTCGTGTTCGTGTCATAATCTTCATGTTGGCATTAGACAAACATGTCGTGATCTATCCCCGCGGCATAGGGTAGCCACGGTGGCATCCATTGCTCTGGCAGGCATTTGAACCTCCGAAGAGCATGGAGTCCTTTTCGAAAAATCAACGAAGCGAGCCATTTCCTGAGAGGATGTCACCAGAACACAAACCCAGGCGGATGACACAAAAGTGCGAAAAAGAGAAACAGTTCGAAAGACCGTGTGGCTTGCAGAAGTGACCAGAATCCGCGGAGCCACTGCTGTGCCAGCACAATTGTGCGAGTCCGCACACAGCCAAAACCAATGCACGTGTGTTTGCAGCGCAGCAGAAAGCAGAAGGATTCGACATTCAGGTTCTCGTTCAGCCGGCGCAAAGTCCCGATCTCAACATCAACGACTTGGCGTTCTTGCACTGCCTGCAAACATATGTGTCACTCGTGGCAAAGGAAACCCGGAAGGAGCTTCTGCAGGCTGTGGAAGGGTACTGGCACGAATACCCCGCTGGCTAGATGAGGAGCCTTTGGTTGTGTCTGCATGGCTCCTTCCATAGCATTCTGGAGAATGGTTGAGACAACAACTACCAGCATCACAGTGGGGATCGTCAAGCTCACAGTTCAAGCGAAAAAAACTCTTGGCGATTTCCACGATCAATTAGTGTCTCAGAAACTTGTAAAGGCTGCAGAGCAAAAGCTGGCAGTGCTGGATGCGAAAGTCAGCGATGATGCAGACTCATCAGGGAGTGAGTCGTCATCACGTCCAGTTGAAGAGACAAGCCGGGCTGCTTCGAAACGAGCTGTGTGACACCTGTAACTAACGTTATCTCTCAAATGCTGCTTTTTTCCACTCTGCAAGGCGGGTTTGTGGCCATAGAATGCTTTGGACTGAACTGCAAAATGCAACAAAGTTTTGCTTAGGTTGCGCTCACACGAACCGCAAAATAACGGATACAGGCAAGTGACCATGGTGATTAGGTCGCGTGCCACGAAAATCATAATCGCACCGAGAAAAACATAAACTTTTGCTCAGAAACTCCAGAGGGGGGGGGGGGCAACGATAAAAGTACAATCGCTGAGCGTTTATGCATAATGTCTGATGAATACCATACTGTTTTACGGCTTTTTCTGCTCGAGTGCCAGTCAGTTTGTTGATGCCCAGTACTCAGATCGCAGAGGAGTGGAGAACTCCGTGGATACTTAGCATCCGCCGAAGCATATGTCTCCTAAAAGCCTTGGACAGCCTACCGAGCATCTTGGTACAGCAGCAAATGTTGCCATTGTTGCGTGAGCGAGATGAAATCACTGTGCAGCCAGAGCTGCATGCCCTGACTTCTCCTTCGCGAGAAGAACAAAACTAGCCGAGTCGATCCCTCCTTCATCTCGTCAGATATATGCACTAAGAACGCAACCTCAAGACTTTGAAGTCTCAACAAACAAAAAAACACCAGTGCAGCACTATGGTCATTCATCCTGCATGAGTCGTCTTCTCCAACAACGAAGAAGAAACTCGGTGGCAATCCACATGATGAATATTTCATTTCTCCGCGCGCCCGGCGAATTTCACCACAGAGTAGCGAAATAGGTTGTTTTACTCTCTCTCTCTGATACTTGTAAGAATAATGTCTTGTGTGAGCGCGATAGTACTTTTCTCGCTCACCGTGAAGCCTTTCTCGAAAGGGTTTGTCGTCGTGTAAGCGCAACCTAAGCGGAGGAAGTACATCGACCTACTTCATTTTCAAATATTTATCAAAAAATTAATAATGTTCTCATGCTCACCTGCCATCCAGGTCGTTCGCAGGGACATGTGCCTCTCAGTGTTCGCATTCCGCCAGCACAATGGTGACTAGACCCATGACATCGTCGCGGTCGTTTTTTTGTCGAGCCGTTGGCCGGAACCTCAAAGGTGCTTAGGGAGTCATGACTGTGTCCTGCCCAATGGCGAAATGTCGTGACGCATTTCCAGTCGATGCCGACGAAGGACTCACCGGGTTGAATTCCGCTAGGAACGCCGCTGTCTTCGTCCAATGTATCGAATGCCACACCAGAGCGAGATAATGGCTTCCAAAGCAAGGAACCCCTGTCTCCTTGCATGGACGGCAGGCGAAAAACGACTATGGTTACTTGTTGCGTCAACTACCTTTCGGCCTGCTTTTATCTTCGGCAATACAACATTTCTACACAATACTAGTAGTACGACTTTTCCTTTGGTATCGACAGAAAATCTAGGAGCAACTCAGTTGCGTCCCGTGTAGGTATAGTCGGGTCCTCTATCTCGAGCACATCCAGAGTAGCCGTGCAAGTAACTCATTCACCAAAGTATTTACCAGGGCAGGTGAGCTGTCCTTGTTCAAACTGTGAAAAGGCTCAAGGGAGCACAAGGCCGATAGCCAACCAGAACATGGATTCAGGCAGGAGAAAAATTCATGACTATTTTATGCACCTTCGATTCGCATCATCGCAGCATAATAACGACTGACTTCAGACTACCGCCGGCGGTATCTACACATGTGTGTGTACTTCATCGTCTTCATTCAAGGAGGCAAGAAATTACGACCCGCGACTCAAACAAGTAGCCCCGCGTTTGCATTTCCATTGAGTCATGCAGAGTACAAAAACCCATCCCAGGAAGGGGGTGCATAAGCCTTGGCGCTGCTTTCGGCACGTTATTATATGTATCTAATATTGACTGAGTACGAGGTCAATATAGGAAATAAAAGCCGAGTAAAAGACCGAGGCGAAGCCGAGGTCTTTTACGAGGTTTTTATTTCCTATACTGACCAAGTACGAAGTCAATATTAGTTTTATCACGACAAACAGTCCGTATTTCAAATTCCAGAACGATGACCTCATGAATCCCGGTTTTATGATTGCACAACCGTTGTACCATGGTCTACTCATGCAGTGACAATGCTGCACAAGGCACTGTTCAACTGCGCAACCCCTCTGCAGTCAAATATAAGCAGTCAATATAGCCCTAAGGAGTGAAATATGCAGGAATATTTGACTGCTTAGGTATGGCAAAAATCTATGCGAGTCAATACTAAGGGAGTGATAATGTGTCAATATTGACTGCTTATATTTGACTGCTGAGGGGTTGCGCAGTTGAACAGTGCCTAGTGCAGCATTGTCACTGCATGAGTAGGTGGTGGTGCAACGGTTGTGCAATCATAAAATCGGGATTCATGAGGTTATCGTTCTGGTATTTGAAATACGGACTGTTTGTCGTGATAAATCTAATATTGACTTCGTACTTGGTCAGTATAGGAAATAAAAAACCTCGTAAAAGACCTCGCCTTCGCTTCGGTCTTTTACTCGGCTTTTATTTCCTATATTGAGCTCGTACTCAGTCAATATTAGATACATATTAGGATTTCTTGTTGGCGAAAGTGTTACCACAGCTGAAGGGAAGGGCTACCATGCATGTAGATCTACCATGATGTGCCACGACACCCTGATCGGAACGTAGACCTACATCATGTGTTAGATCCACTTGCGACGCTTAGGTCTTATCTCACTACTACTGTGACAATTATTATGACAACATGCGCAAATAAAATCCAAAAACATGTTGGTGTAGTATCCCTGCCGACCAATACGGAAGCAGTACGGAACTAATACGGAGCTTTGCCTGATGTATATTTAGTGTATCTCCGTATGTAAGCGTACGGCGTCTGCTGCATAAAAGCGGCTGAGCATTTCTGTTTTGATGAAGAGAAGATTAGATTAGATTAGATTAGATAGCAATGAAAGCTAACTCGAAGAAGAAGGATTCAACCTCTAGGTGAGCACCGGAGCGAAAGTTATTTATTTTTGCCGCTTCTTCTTTCACTAATAATTATATCTCAGGTGTGTACCTGAAAGTAGAATAAAAGTAATTCTTGTTGATTTCACCGCGCCTACCACTCGGCTACCCATTACATTGGTGGCAGCGGTGTATTTTTAAATGAAACAACGTGATTGGACCCCAGACCCCCATGGCTCAACCCGCTGCAGCTCCGTGTGACGAATTAGGATGAGAATCATGTTTCTTGCCTTTTTAGGCTTGCCCTGCTTATTAGCCTGCAGCACAGTCAGGGTGCTAGCGTGGATCACCCTTCTCTCCGCACGGCACTCACTGGAGACTCCGATGGCGATTCCAAGCGACCCGCTTCGTACATGTATACTACCGGTGGTGATGGCGAAGCTGATGAGGACGACAACAGGCAGGCTGCTGCCCAAGACAAGGAGGGTATTTCCCAAGACCAGCAGCGTTTGATTTTCGCCGGCACGCAGTCGGAAGCAGGAGCCCACTCTTCACTTGGTACTTCGCCGCCGTGGTGGGATGCAGATTTTCGTCAACACTATTCCTGGCTAGACCATCACTCTTTACGTCGCGCAAAGCGATGCTATCCACAATGTGAAGACCTCGATTCAAGACGAGGAGGGAGGTTATTTATCTGACGCCGAGCTAGCCGCTCTGAGTGCCCGGCTCAACCAAGACGAAGATAAAACCTGGCTCGCCCTCCGCCATAGCTCCAGCCGCCGCCGTGGTTACTAACGCTGATTCCAGGTATGGCATTTTCTTTCCTGTCTTCCTTCAGTCTCCCTGTTCTCTTCAGTCTTCCTTTATGCGAGTGTGTGAATCCAGTTTAGTTTGGTAGGCGTCTGATCATGGTGAGCCACGGTTTACCCAGCTAACGTGGGACAATGTGTGTGACAACGCCCCTTATAGTTATAGTGTATTCAGTTCGGTTTTTGAACTGCGATGTTCCTGGCGGATTGTGCCAGCGTTGTGCAGCAAGAGTGCTGTGGATTTTCAGGTCCTATTTGGAGGACAGTTCTTTCCCCTTTTGACCCCGTGAGATCGTGTGAACCTGGTGTGCTTCTACTTTATGATTTGTTATCAGTTCATTTCTTCTGTCTACTCTAAACGTTATCATTTCCGATATAATTTGCCATCTTCCGGTTGACGCTGTGTTCGTAACTCTTCACTAATTTTTTGAAAATCACGAGGGCGTGATTATCTGTAGGAAGGGAGGGTGTAGTATCCCTGCCGACCAATACGGAAGCAGTACGGAACTAATACGGAGCTTTGCCTGATGTATATTTAGTGTATCTCCGTATGTAAGCGTACGGCGTCTGCTGCATAAAAGCGGCTGAGCATTTCTGTTTTGATGAAGAGAAGATTAGATTAGATTAGATTAGATAGCAATGAAAGCTAACTCGAAGAAGAAGGATTCAACCTCTAGGTGAGCACCGGAGCGAAAGTTATTTATTTTTGCCGCTTCTTCTTTCACTAATAATTATATCTCAGGTGTGTACCTGAAAGTAGAATAAAAGTAATTCTTGTTGATTTCACCGCGCCTACCACTCGGCTACCCATTACATTGGCACCGATACCCCACTTTTTTCCTTCACGCTTGAGCCGAGGGAAGTAAGCTGAGGGAAGTTGAGCCGAGTGTGTTCCTACAGACGTGGAACGTAACCCTATCTACATTGGAACGGTGATTTTCACACATTTTATTGCATTTGGGATGGTCACTCTATTCAGATTATAGCAATAAAAACTGCTTTATGGCAGTTTTCTAAAAAAAGTTATTGTGTTCTAGTCCAT
Organism: Sycon ciliatum; assembly: GCF_964019385.1. NCBI lineage: Eukaryota > Metazoa > Porifera > Calcarea > Leucosolenida > Sycettidae > Sycon > Sycon ciliatum. The sequence goes on along the minus strand of NC_088652.1, from coordinate 22,441,680 downwards.
GGACCTCGTCTAAAAAGTAAGAAATTAACGAAATGTGATAGCTGAAAATTAAAATTTCACACAAAACCTCACAATAATCACAACACTTGAAATGCTGTTTTAAACTTTAACTTGTACTGCACCAACAATTGGCAACATGCATGCATAGGAAAGAGGATCACGAGGGGAAAAGGTCGTCTACATGTAGCTTTTAATTCTGTGTGTGCTGATTATTGTGAGGTTTTGTGTGAAATTTTAATTTTCAGCTATCACATTTCGTTAATTTCTTACTTTTTAGACGAGGTCCATGGACTAGAACACAATAACTTTTTTTAGAAAACTGCCATAAAGCAGTTTTTATTGCTATAATTTCTTTTGTTTTTTTCTGTCACCAATCAATGGAATGCCCTATATCAATATGTAAATGATGGCCTTCACATCATATCAATACCGTATTATACGCATTGATGTGCAAGCCTTTTCTTGCAAAAAATGGCACTAGCATAATGCATGTTCTTCTGCGGGGAAACATGTGAGTAGTGGTGGTGATACTTTTTTATACGGAGGTCATTCTGTGCATGTTGCTGTTGCAGAATTTCATGACTCTGTCATAAATTTGTCTTGCCTTTCAGATATTTCAGATTTCCCCACCCTCGATCAGATTTATTTGAGAAATGTAGCCATGCGCCAGGTGCGTGTCGCAGATGTTTTTGTTGATTCTGTGTTTATAATGGTTTATAATCATGGGTTATCGTGATAAGGTTATCCAGCATCATATTGCACTGAAATCGTAATCCTGTTGATGTCGATACAACTTTTGGAAGTAGTTCAATTACTTCAAACTGTTAGTCCACGATTTTCTAAAACAACACAGCAAAGGAGGAACAATAAACATGTATTAAAATGTAAACAAATACATTGCTGAGTCCGACACCTCGTTCCAAGAACTACACTGATCCTGAGGATAAAAGGGTCAAGGCTATTATTATTATTATTATTATTATTATGAAATGACCCAAAGGCAACGTGCCTATCGAGGGGTTCATTTGATTGAAAGAACAGTAGATGTAGATGTATGTACAAAGACAAGTATGGTTGGAGGTACTGATACTGAGAGATAAACAAGGCACTCCATGATAATAAAATCTTACACATCTTTTGGTGAGTATGAATGATATCCAGTCGAACCTCTTTAGGACGAACACCAAGGTACCGATGGTATTTTATTCTGTGAGTTTGTCTTAACCTATTTTATAACCAATGAATACAATTTTTTCTCCAATAGACATACGAATAGATTTCTTCTACAGTGAAAGATTCTAAGCCACACCGACTCATAGTTTTTGGTTTCGATAACTTTACCAGTGCCTCTCATATTCTTAGCCTATACAATCTCTCTCACATTTCTGTCCGAGTCAATTTGAAGCTTTTTATTCTTGTATTTCGCTCTGTCCATAGCGGCACATGTAGCTCCCTCCTAAAAGAAATTTTCCATACCCGCTCCTCCAGTGCACATACTACTGCCGTCACTAGGTCCCAAATCTCTTTTTCTCTGGCCTTGCCTTCCGCCCACACTAAAGCTGGTTTTTCTCGTCTTGGCTACATAGGTTCTGATCGGTGGAATATGCTGCCTTCCACTGTTCGCTCTTGTACAAATTATCGCCCATTTGTTCGTTCATGCTTAACCTTTCTAGGGGCTCCCGTAAGAAGACCATAGGTCTGTGGGAAACACCCTAGTAAAATAAATAAAATAATAATAATAATAATAACCGACGAGGAGACAACAGTCGTAAAATAGCGATGAAAAATATCAATTGTGCACTCATAATCATGTATAAACAATTAAAATGAAACAATTCCAGAACGTTTTCGTGTGACCATCATCAGTGGAACATCGTCACATAGTAAGAATCACTAAAACAACCAGTTATATAGCTAGAGTAACATGAAAAGAAGCGTGATAATGCAGCACAGCTAGCGGTCATTCTCAGATACACTGCAAAGGTTCACACTACACGCGTTATGCATAACCGCTAGCTGTGCTGCATTATCACGCTTCTTTTCATGTTACTCTAGCTATATAACTGGTTGTTTTAGTGATTCTTACTATGTGACGATGTTCCACTGATGATGGTCACACGAAAACGTTCTGGAATTGTTTCATTTTAATTGTTTATACATGATTATGAGTGCACAATTGATATTTTTCATCGCAATAATAATAATAATAATAATAATAATAATAATAATAATGAAACTCGGATGTTGAGCCATAAATAAATGTAGAAGAGAAAAGGACATATGGATACGAGTTAAGAGTAACTCTCCATCACTGTAACATGATACTTTATACAGTCAGAAATGTCATGCATGAGGAGTACTGTAGGAGTTTGGCTTTCGGCTTGTACAATTCGTTTTCGCAAAGCTTCCCTTTCTTTACTTATCTTTGATATTTATGACCCACCCAAGTTGGGTGGTGTGCTGCTTTGCTGCTTCGAATTGTAGTTAGACCGCTTTGTCAAATATCGTACTGGTCTCGTCATCGTCCAGTAACAATCGACATTCTTTGTTCCGTTGGTACTGTAGCTTTTGCTCGTTTTCGTTGCGCTTGCCTTCCCCTCTTTGGTCTTTCCATAACCTTGAACCTTCCAAGTTGGAAGGCTGTCGGTTAGCGCTACGGAGATGTGTTGAAGCTAGGTGTCAGGACGTCGAATGTTTCAGTACTCTGTCAGTTTTGTGCCTAGTTATTGCACTTTCTGACTGTATAAAGTATCATGTTACAGTGATGGAGAGTTACTCTTAACTCGTATCCATATGTCCTTTTCTCTTCTACAATAATAATAATAATAATAATAATTGACTCGTCTCGTATGAAACAAATGAGTCACTAGAGAGGTTCTGCAGAACGAAAATGCGTACAAACTTTCGCTCTACATCATGAAGTGCAAAACTTCGCACGAACTTTCGCAACTTTGGACGCGAAACTTACATGGAACGCCAAATGAACTGTCGTAGGAAATTTCGTGAGATCGGGTCATCATGGCGTACGTGCACTTGGCCCGCGCAAACTACGAAAATGTGCAGAACGCAAAGTTCGTGCAAAAATTCGTACACACTTTCGCAAGGACTGTCGCGAAACTTCGTTCGAATTTTCGTTTTGCAGAACCTCTCTACTGAACCTTTCTTTAGCAACATGACGGCAACTGAAACAGCAACAGAGAAAGTACGATACATGTACTGCACATTCTTGCAGGTACTACAAACAGATTGCAGATCGTAATTCTTCCTTTGGCGGCACGAAACTTTATTTGGAGCAGTGCAATCTCGGCGGTACTCACAAATCAAACAGCCCAAACTCGAGTAAACAAATCCAATCATACAAGTAGGAGATTTTCACGAGACGAGACTGCACCCATTGGCTTGTTTCGTATGGAGCAAATAAGTTACTGAACCTCTCCACCATGAAGATTTTCCCCGATATGCGAATTTATTTGGCAAACTCGGTCAATGAGTCCTTGAACCTTTCCCTCTAGATTGCGAACTGCCAACGATAGTATGCCACTGACCAGTGCCTTACTTGTAACGTACTAATGTGCAATGAATATGAGTCTTTCGACAACACATCTAACATAAGCCTTACCGTCAAGAAGGTGAACTCGCGTTCTTCGCACACTGTAGACAAGGCCAAAGAGATAAAAATGGATCTAAATCCGAATAAAATCAGCACACGTTTCCGTAAATGAAAGGGTGAGCATAAGCAAATGAATCGAAGGAAACTGGTCAACTCAGAGATCACCTGTCATTGAGTATTCCGTAAAAGGAGGCCTCGGCAGCGGAAAAGCTAAATTTAGAAAGGAGATCCTGTCAGCTTTTCCATTATTTATTGCATTCCGCCCAAAATCAGCACACGTTTCGTAAATGAAAGAGTCAACACAAGCAAATGAATCAAAGGGAACTGGTCAACTCACCTGTCATTGAGTAATATTCCGCGAAAGGAGGTCTCAGCAGCGCCGAAACGAAATAAGCCAGGCCAGGAGACGAAATATCCGAAACAGGTCAAGAAGCAGTTCCAAAGAAGGAAGTTCCTCGTGCATGCACATCCGAAAAGGCAACAACAAAAAGTCTGCAATGCACAGGCATGCGGCCAGCCGGCCGCGCGATGGTACTCGTAGGAGCCATGGAGTAGCTCCCTGGTCCAGGACCAAGTACCGAGCATCTTACGTAGAAACTTACGTAGCTACGTAGACAACGTGTCTGAATAGCGGTGTCGTTAGGTAGCGCCATGTGAACACAATAATAGAAAAGCTGACAGGATCGCTTTTCTAAATAAAAATAATTATTGATCCGATAGCAAGTGATGTCATACTTATCATATTCCTAGATGTTGATCGTTTTTTACCTTTTTCACATTGCATGTTTCGAGGACCTTCTTATCCACACGTTGCAAGCCAAATTATTGATGATATAACAGCTAACATCATCGGACAGCACCCTTGCCAAGCATAGTTATCTTTGACGAATTAAATTCAAGCAGGTTATATGGAATATTAACCTGAATGCGGCTCTTACTTTATCGCGTGAAATGAATGACACGGGACACTATCATACACAACCAAGTTAACGAAAACTGATATTAGAAGCGACGAGACGAAACATTCCCTAATACGATGTAAATGGTAATGCCATAGGATTTGGCCATTATCTAAGACAAGATTATAGCAAATAAGAGATCAGCGAATGACGTACTTTTTCCAATAACACTGAATTAACCTGGGCATGATTTTAGGCGTTTTGGCTCTTCTACTCCTCCACATGCGTGTATTTATTCAAAAATGGATTCCGAGTTTAAATCATAAATGGCTATACATGTATGGGAGTGGGACATACGAACCATCAAAAATGGCTTTTTACCGGCGTCAATCCGTGCATTATGTTCCTTAATAAGCTCGTACTCAAAGGAAATATGCTTAATATTATAGGTATCGAGCGATTCACGAGAGCGTGATATTTGTATTGTCTCACCAGAACTGCAGCCACTAATAGGAGTATGCAGTGAACGTTTTTTTGCAGAGGATGCAAGAAGCAGTTTCATTTTCTGCTGACTCTGTCTACAGTCCCATGTAAACCCTATTTCTAGTTTACTGGATGCGCAGTGCACAATTTCTATTGCAACTGCAAAATAGCGTTCTTGAATAGGTTCTAGGGCTCGGATGCTAGCATTTCCATCCTTAATATGGCGCAGAGTGGTGTAAGGGTATACGCAGGGCTCAGTATAAAAATTGAGGGATACGTCAATGAACTTTCTCGGAAAGCTGTCGGATTCATCAAATATGATGGCTCTGCTTTTGTAGACCATAAGAGTAGCCATAACCTTAAAAGAGCCCAATTTGAATATTTCATTATTATTATTATTTATTATGTCCTCTTCTGAATTAGGCACGGGAAGAGGACGATCTAAGCATATTTCCAGAAAGAAAACACCATCCTCATGACCCTGGAAGCGAGCATGTACTGCGCCTTCGCCGTAACTTGATATCGGCACTGCCACAGGGACCTCCGCACCATCAGATTGGATTTCAGTTGCCCAGATTTGAATACTGCAGACTTTTAATGCGGGTTCAGATATGGGATTGCCTTGCCAATTATTTACCAAAGCTGTAATTTTCGTCTCTTCGCCTACATAACCGATGTACCTATCGTTTTTTTCTGAAAATTCACACCTAGACAAATCGATATCAGTGTTGTCCACGACCTTTCCTGTACTGCCGATAACGCCTTCCAAACCTGAAAGGTTCTGGCGTTCAAACGCTAATCTCCGCATACGAGAATAATTCTTGGGGAGGTGCTGCAAAGAACTTGTAACAACTTCAGTCAAATGTGGATGCATTTTGAGGAGATCTTCATTCCTCAGAGAAGATTTGCTAATGGTTTGGAAGACAACTCCGTTGCGTTCGGCCAATGTTTGAGCATGTAGCTCACTTAACTTCTTACTTTGCAATTCCACCTCATTCATCAGTTCTTCTTTTCGTTGCTTGATCCGGTGAAGTTGCTCGTCGCAGTGTTCATGTATCAATCTCTTGATATCAGCTACTTTTCCTTGGAGGTCACAGCCAAATGCTTCAATGAGATCACCAGCGTGTTTCATGCCTGCTTCCACTTCTTCCTTGTCTTGGGGTGATATGTTTCTCAGGCGCTCCGTCAGTCTGTGACGTAAAGATACAGCTTCTGAACTGATATCGCCAATCTGATCAGTATGAGAAGCGTGTTTGCTTTGAAGCTTACACTTTTCACACAGAACCTCTCTACATTTGGCACAATAATATCGCACCGTCATCTTGCCGTGGACAGGACAATGGTGCACTCGCCCCTGTCGAGGTATCGTTTTCTGGCCACTTTGGCTGGAGCTGCTTGATTCTTGATCTTCATCACTAGCGCGCTCCACCTTCGGTTCTGCATGATCGTGTGGAACATTGTCGAACATGGAATCGTCCACCAACAGCTGTTCGTGATTGCGACCAGGAGGTGGACATGGCGTAGGACGTCGACACTTGGCACAGATTATTCTCCCGTCGTCTTGAACACTGGCTGCCAAGCACTCCATGCAGACCTTGTGAAGACAGGTTAAGAGTTTGCCTTCTTTATCGACTCCATCTCTACAGAATACACAGGGTGGCGGCATCATCCAGTCGCACAAAATAAACTGATATACAGAATAAGCTACTGTTTGTTACGTGTATACACGGGCAAAACAAACACATAGCGGATATGAACTTGACCAGGGAGTACACGTCGCTGAGAACAAGTTTACAACATGGCTTAGAGGATGTGATTTATTTTCTTTTAACGTCACTGAGAGAGGAATATGACTAAGAGGATGTGAGCTGATAGATACCACCGCCATACATAATTCCAGCGCCATGTTTGTTAACCACTTGTGACTTAACGGTATAAGGAAGATGTGCAACATATCGCCTTTGGAATAAGATGACACTTATAGGGATCGGTGGCGCATTGGTGAGAACACTGTTTAGCTAGTAGCTGATTCATTCCCTGGTTCTATTGGAACGACCACTGGGATCAAAAATCACAAGCGAGCGCAAGTAATTTTCGAAATTACTGCCCAAGTCTTTCAGTAATTTAGGTGCTCAATACTTTCAGTATGAGGGCAAAAGGCCAGGTTTGGAGAACAGAAATTTTAGGTACAGAGAAGCAGTTTCCTATTGGATTAAGTGTGTTAGTGTTTTTTTAGTGTATTGAAAATTTAGGTATGAAACAGAGGCACCAAAAGTACCGAAAATAAAAGCACACCGAAAATTTGTAAAATTACAGTACGTTGTCAACAACTCCCATGGATAGATGTCCAGCCTGTAGCATGGTTTTGCCCTCATCAATCTCTGTGAGTTTACGAGAATGTGCGCTTTCTCATACGTGCGTTCATGTTTGTATGTGTGTGCCCCTGTTTCCTCTAGAAACGTTTTGCCCCCTCTCGTCCAAGTTTGCATTCAAACTTAAAAATACCTGTGTTCACTGCCACAGGGAATATGCCGAGAAGTGTCAAGATGCGCTTCAGCAAAGCAGACTACTGGTATGTAAGGCCGCGGTCACACCGAGCTCGATTCAGCCGTTCAGCCGAAACAAGCGCTTGTTTACGTCACTATTACCATGGAAATGGCTGAAAAATGTCCAACAAGCGACTTTCAGCCGTGGCTGACTCTCAGCCGTTTTTTTCCGGCTTGTTTCAGCCACAGCTTGTACAAGCGGCTGAAAGCCGAAATTCAAAAAATAATTTGAGTGCGCTTGGAGCTCCGGAGCACACCTTGTAGTTGGCATGATGAACTGATGTTCTTTCTTGTGTCCGTGGAACCGTGCTATCCCTGTGCCTTTGGTTTTGACCGTGAGTCTGTCTACCCCAACTACACTGTATTCAGTTTGATTTGGATTTTGTCCGACGACCATGGATTTCTGCCGCTGTGCCTCTAGACTGCTGCGTAGATTGTTGGAGCTGTGGTTTGAGGCCAAGACAAGGCACCACACTCACGACCGAAATCATGAAGAAAGCCGGGTACGAAGAAGAGAGTGGATTGCAAATGAGTTCAATAACGGCAACCGGCGGGGCAGAAAGCTCGACATCAGGAAACACCACCCAAACCATCGCGTCCATGCACACCGAACAAATAAAAAGAGCACGACTTCGCATTTCAGAATCCGGGCTTCCTTTGCTTCTTCATCAAAACTGAACACTAGAACAAGTACAGTTTTAGATCGCGAACGTTCTCCTCTCCAGTTTCTTGCAAACATTGGTGTGTTTCGAGATATTCAAAATTATTTGGCGGGTAAGAAAAACAAGCCATTCAAGCTTTGCACTCAAGGTCTGGTGTGACCGCGTCACAGGGATCACGCAAGCCAGCTGAGCGCCAGCGATAACAAGCCCAAAGTGGCTTGTTTCGGTGTGACCGGGGCCTAAGGGAACACTGGATAACAGAAATCTATGCATGGTATCAACATCGGCTTTGGTTTTGCCACAAAGATACTAAGTTATCATCAGCGAATTTCTATGCCAAAAAGGAAGCTTGGTTACTCACTAGTACATTTGTAGCGTATAGCGTATCCCCGTACGTTAGCATATCTCGTATGTTACTGTATTCCCGTACGTTAGCATATCCCCGTACTGTATTCCCATACGTTAGCGTATCCCCGTACATTAGCGTACAGAGTCTGCCTTTGCATAAAAGCTGCTGCTCACGATTCTTTTATTGCCAGTCAGTTAATTTAGTAGCCAGTTAGTTAATTTAGTTGCCAGTCAGTTAATTTCGTTGCCAGTACATTTCAATTGCCAATTACAGTGTGTTCACTGAGACCCGTGTTCATTTGCCTCCGAGAGAGACTGCGGCCCGCTACACATTTAGTTGTATTTTGGAAGCTAAGCCACTATCCCTCCAACCCTTTTCCAACATGTACATGTAATGGCATTTTCGTGCCACCATCGATAGCTCTGCCGTGTAGTGACGACACCTTGCTAGTTACATGCTCCAGGTATCCGCCGCCTCCTAATATAGCCTTATGCGAAGTCTAGATTAGTTCCAAACCTCAGCGAATTAAACCTCACGCAACGACAATTGAAAGGGCGAGGGGCTGTGCATTGCTGGAGCTGCAGTGTCCACACCTTGGTGGAAAGCAGCTAGGCCTCCGCGGAATATGCTCGTATTTTTACCGATACTTCCTTTGAGCATTGCTCAAAATTTCGACCGATTATTCCCGTAATTCCACCAAAAATTCTCACAATAATGCTTTTTTTCTTCCCTTTTTTGCAGATACCGTACCGCGTACAGGTTTTTTTGCCACTTGTGCGGGCAAAAAAAATACGATTCGCGTGAAACTCGGCTGTAAGCTTTTTTTCTTTCTTTTTTGAAATACCGGGCGATCAACTTCAGGATCACAAGCTTTTTGGTACAAATCAGGGTGTTCTAAATGGAAACAAAATTGAAAAAAGAAGGGCATTACTCAAATTTTACCGATTATTCCACAAAAATTGCCAATAATTCCCGTTTTAAAAATCACACCGATAATTCCCGAAATTATGCCGGCACATTCCGCGGAGGCCGGCCTAAAAGCAGCAGGAACGATGGCATTGTTCGTAAAAGTAAGTTGTCATGCATGAAATCCTAGTGACTGGCTTGTTAGAAAATAGAACCAACAAAATTAATGATTGCACCATCAGCTGAGTAATCAAATCTTTGCACGAAAAGGGTCCCAATTCCTAGATGATACCGACTTTACCTACGATATTTTGACGATTATTCTGTTTTGTGAAAGTAACCGGTCCGACACAAGTATAGCGCTGGAATATTGCATCCTGTGTGGATGCTAGAGATTTACGTCAATTAAGTTGATGTTTCGAATGACTTCAGTAAGATGTGAAGTATAGATTTGCTATGCCTGTTCTATGTCTTGTTTGTAGCATTAACCTGACCAGGACTATCTAACAGTTGTAGTACTGTTCGATTTGAAGATGCGGGCACAGTGTGTATTCTGCAAAGATGAGTTTCAGAAAGCAGGCACACTTTTAAAGTGTCTTCACAGGGTCTGCCATGAATGTTTTCCAGCCTGCACACAGGCAAAAGAAATTTAGAACGTTTAGTGCAAATAATTGGCTCTTCTGCGTGATATTTGTGCTGCTGCCATATTCCGTATCAGTTATACATGTGTACATAATTATCTGAAGGAAAACAAGAGTTTCATGCACAAGCGGGTGCAATCATCAGCCAAAAAGCAACAATAGTGGACTAGACAGAAAAGTGGTCTTATAACAGGGCCTGGTGGGGTGAGGTGAGAAAAGGATGATAGGAGCCAAGATCAGGGCCAGAGAAAATTAGTGCCAGTTGAAGGAAAGAGCAATTTGGGCTAGTGCAAAGCCAGTTGGCTGGTTGGTGCACGTGTAAGCACACACTAGGGAAATCAGCGCCGTAAGGGATAATAGTTATGGGATGTGTAGGCAGCGCTGATTTCCCAGGTGGATATCGGTGCTTCAGGTGATAGCTTCTCCTGCGTAGTTCTTACATAATTATATACATGTATGCAGAGCAAACCTTGCACCAAGCCTGTACGCTCCTGGCCAACATACACTCCACCGACGATACTTGTAAGTGCTACCGTTATTATACGTATGCAAAACTGAACAAACATCGCGCTATAATTTTGAATGACTTGTGGAGGCCCTCACCCAATTTTCCATTAAAGTAACGTGTTCCTCAGGACCAGAGCCAACTATTCAGACCTAAGTGAAGATTGGTTCTGGTTCGTCTTCATGATGCTCGGAGCGCAGTCGTAGCATAGCACGTACTAATTCTCTTCGATTGGAAGATGCGACCATCGTGTGTATTCTGCAACGATGACTCAGGGAAAGCCGGCAAGTTACTCAAGTGTCTTCATAAGATTTGCTATGACTGTCTGCCAGCCAGCGTTCAACAAGATGGGACAATATGCTGTGCCAATTGTCAACGTCCTACGCCATGTCCACCTCCTGCTCGAAGTCATAAGCAGGTGTTGATCGATGATTCTATGTTTGACGACGTTCTATGTGACGAAGATGAATCCGAGAAGGTGGAGGTGAGTGACCAAAACCTTGGAAGGGTACTTGCTGTGAGTAGCGACCCTATCGATCCAGAATCAACCACCCCCTTTGACGCCCGTTCACACTCCATCAGCTTCCTTGGTCGCAAGTCACAGGCCAAACAACACAGGCGAAATCACACGTGTCCTTTCCACAGCCAGATGGAGATAAGACATTACTGCAATAAATGTCGAGTTGCTTTGTGTGATAAGTGTAAGCAACATCACAAGCACAATTCCAAAGGAGATCAGATTGGCGATATAGCTAAGGAAGCCGCAGCAGGACGGCACAGACTAACAGAGCGGTTCAGAAACATCATCCACAAGACCAAAGACTATGAAGTAGATGCAAGCCTGCAGTATGCCGAGGATCTCCTAGAAGCATTTGGTGTGGACGTAGCTGGAAAAGTCGCCAATGTCAAAAGATTGATACACGAGAGCTGCGACGACCAACTTAGGGTCATTAAGAATCGAGAACAGGAACTGGAGGGGAAGCTGGAAATGTGGAGGCAGAAGCAGGCCGATTGCCAAGCCAAATTCTTGACTGAGTATACTGAAGCTCTGCACAAAGCTAAAGTCGAAGAGAACATCACGAGAGCTGCTGTACGCAACGAAGACCTCCTTAAATTGTACCCACATCTGCTTCAGATACTAAGAAGTCTGATGTGGTCTAGTGACGCCCAGGCGCAATCGTTTATGAAGACTGGGACGTTTGCGTACGAGAACCTATCCAAATTGAAAAGCAGAATCGGTGCTATGGGAAAAGTTGTTGATAACACTGACATCGATCTCTCGGCGTGTTTGTGTAGAGATGCAGGCATTTACTCCACATTTTCTGGTGCGTCAAAGCCGATTGTTGCGCTAGTAAGAAATTCGAGAGGCCAGGATGTATCCGAACCTAGGTTGAAAGCCTGCAGCATTCAAATCTGGGCCACTCAATATGAGGCTAATGGTGCTCGGACAGCAGCGGTGCCATTGCCGATAGTATGTTACAGGACAGGTGAAGTGCATACTGTATTCAAGGAAGAATCTGCTCGCCCGGCGGCCTTCTTCCTAGAACTACAGTTCGATCCTCCCTGCCCATTACCGGAATTGCTGAACCCGTCATACCACACAGACCTGACAAAGTATGTACCTTTAAAGACATGGATTTTCGTGTACCCATCGGGGGCTAGCTACTTTGACCCACGGTACAGTTCCCCTAGAGGATTCATTGAAACTTCCCCATGTTTTTCTCCTCATTTCAGAGGAAACATGGGCACGCTGCTGCAGCAAGTACATGAGGGATTTGCTTCTATTCGAGCCAGCAAACCGGTTGAAGACCGATATTCTGGACCAATCACAATACAAATTGAATTTTGCGAATCCAGTAATCTCCACATCGGGTTTACGTGGGGCTGCACAGAGACTAGTCAAGAAATGAAACTCGTTCTTGCATCCTCCGGTAAAGAACGCTCCCTTTCTAAACCAGCTATTGGTGGTTGTGTGACTGGTGACGTCATCCAAATATCGAGATGTGCCGGTTCGTTGGATACATATAATGTCGTGAAAATGAAGGCTGATGGCTCGGAGAAGAAGAAGAGAATTATGCGTGTAGATGCCAGTAATAAGCCTACCTTGATGGTCCGAATGTTTGACTACGACACAGCGGTATGGATTGCTCAATGCCAGAGTGTACAGGTAGACAACATATAAGCAAGACGAGAAAAGACCAGAATTTTACCACGCTGTCCTACCTGGCTTGTAGCACGATATCAGAACACGTGACACGTAATGATGTTCAAAGTCCTTGATCACTTTCTGTACTCGTGTAGTCATAATGAGGAGAATCTCCACGTGAACACGTCCCACGGAATAAGTGCAGTTTATGCAACGTATCGTCAGTATTTTCATTAGCTTTGGATTGTACACGCCTTGGTGGATATCAGTACCCGCGTCGCACCTGTACTATGAGTTTTGTATTTTGTTTGGCATTTTTCCTTTTTGTGCCTGTTTTGTCCATTTTAATCTATTCGAAGTGGCTTATGCGAACATGTTTGTCTGGTTTGCATGATTTGCGTACCCATTAATCTTGCCGCAGGCGACGCTGATGTCTGAGAACTAGCACACATTACAGGTCATTAATTGTACACGTTTTAGAAACGCCGTGGAGACAATAATACACTTTGTTTGTCTGGAAATATTTAGTAGGCGATTTTGTTCACCTAACCAGTCGAGTACGAAAAATTACTTCAAGTACTTTTGTTTTTGTCCATATCTGTATCGATTAACTTAAACATGGCCCAAATGTCATGTTTCTTTATACTTGTATATGTATGTACATGTAACTCCAGTCAGCGATATATGAACCACAGTCAACCACCATAACAGTTATGTGGAAACTTGAAAAGAACCTCTCCTCCTTGAACATTGGGCAAGGTGAACGTCTCTCTCTCTCTCTCTCTCTCTCTCTCTCTCTCTCTCTCTCTCTCTCTCTCTCTCTCTCTCTCTCTCTCTTTCTCTCTCTCGCTCGTTCGCTCGCTTTCTTCAATTACATGAGTACACATGCACTCACACAGTCACGCACTTACCTTACTCGTACGGTTAGCGTCCTCTCTTGAATAATGCCCTATCTCTAATAGTGCCCCAGTCTCTAAGAGCCAATAACGCGTCGCGGACGGGCGATAAGTGAATCTAAACCCCAAAGGGAACCCACCTGCAGATTTTGAGCGAAATCGGATAAATCTCTTTATTTAACGTTAAATAATCGACGCGGAGACAACACTTCTAAAAATAGCAATAAATGGAACAAAAATTATGCTGCCATCGCCACACTACAACAAAGCCATGAAATCTTTCGATTTTCCCGTCACATTCATCAGTGGAATGTTGTCCCTGAAGAGTATTTATGCTGAACAATTTATTAAAACATACATTCAATAATGTGAACTTAGAAATTGCGACGTCGGCTGTATTAGTCATGAAGTTGGTTGTGTAGTATCCCTGCCCGACCAATACGGAAGCAATACGGAAGCAATACGGAACTTGTGAGGAACTGCTGAAAAGTGCCCTGGAGCATGCAAGTAGTAATGCTCTCACCCGAAAGAGCAACATCGATATCGTGATGCACGCCAGAAAATCACTGCTTTTCGCGGGTGGTCGAGCATGGATTGAAAAGGACAAAGACGAGATTTTTGATGTTACCATGGGATCGCATGATGGGGCGGAAGCCTGCGAGTTGGTTGGCGCTTTCATCCTCAGTAAGCTAGTGCCGATCTTCGGGAAAGAAAACGTGGGTCTCTACAGGGATGATGGCTTGGCCATACTCCGAAACGCTAATGGCCACCGCGCGGACCGGGTCCGTAAGGATGTTATTGAGGCATTCAGGAAGCTCGGACTGAGAATAACAATAGATACCAACATGAAAGCCGTGCACTTCCTCGACATTACCATGAACATCGCAACCGGCATCTACAAGCCCTACAGGAAGCCTAACGACACGCCACTATATGTCAACACAAAGTCCAACCACCCGCCTAGCGTGATCAAGAGCATACCTGTTGGCGTCAACAAGCGGCTCGTATCAATCTCATGCACCAAGGAGGTCTTCGAGCAAGCGCGGCCGCTTTATGCCGATGCCCTACGCGCAAGCGGTCACGCAAGTGAACTGTCGTTCCCTGATGAAGACCAACCGCCACCGGCAGCGGGCAGTCGTCCCAAGAAGAGAAATCGTGACCGCAGGGTTATCTGGTTCAACCCGCCATATAGTGCGAGTGTGGCCACAGGCATCGGTGCACGGTTCCTGAGCCTCATCCGAAAGCATTTCCCTAAGGGCAGCAAGATGCACAAATTATTCAACAGGAACACTGTGAAGATCGCATATAGCTGCATGCCGAATATGGCCCGACTCATTAAGGCCCACAACAAGAGAGTGTTGCACCCACCAACACCGGACAAGGACTGCAACTGCAGGATCAAGAACTCGTGTCCACTCGAAGGAAAGTGCCAGGCGGACAACGTCATCTACCAGGCCACGGTGTCGGACGACACCCGTAACGCCAAGGTCTATACCGGCATGTCTGCGCCGCCTTTCAAAGCTCGCTACTCCAACCATTTGACTACGCTCAGGCATGACCGCTATGAGAATTCCACCGAGTTGTCAAAGCATGTTTGGTCGATGAAGCGGGACAACAGACAGTACGTCATTGACTGGAAGATCCGCGACAGGGCCACCTCGTTCGATAACACGTCCAAGAGATGTGGCCTCTGCACTACCGAGAAGTATCACATCCTCGAAACCGACGCCAGAACTAGGCTAAACAAGCGAAATGAGATTGTGTCAAAATGCAGGCACGAAAGCAAGTATGTCCTATCAAATTTTGTGCCCATCACATAAGGACAGTGATTATTCTATGGCCTTGGTAGCGCCTCTATATCTGTTACCTGGCATGGCACCACTCTGCGCTATCACCTTTCCCTAGGCACTCTGTGCAATGCATCATGAAAAATGGGCTGGTCACACCCCGCAATATCATCACCCTCATCTAGCACCTAGGCACTCTGTACACTGCATCATGAAAAATGGACTTGTCACATCCGGGACCCGACATAATGATAATTTTCACACTCCATAGTGACGGAGTTCACACCTTCTGAGTATATGACCAGTGTATCATACTTTGTTTGATCATCCATCTGATGATCCGTTGCTTGAACGGTGAACACTGTGTAATGGAAGTTGACCTCTGACGGTTTTTCCGCTTGTGTGTGAACTTGACCTTATGTATATTAATTTTAGTGTATCTCCGCATATAAGCGCACGGCGTGTGCTGCATAAAAGCTGCTGCGCATTTCTGTTTTAATTAGAGAGATTAGATAGCAACGACAAAGCTAACTCGAAGAAGAAGTAGTCAACCTCTAGGTATGCACCGGAGAGAAAGTTATTTATTTGCCGCTTCTTCTTTCACTAATAATTATATACCAGGTGTGTACCTGGGAGAAGAGAAGAATAAAACGAACTCTGTTTGATTACACCGCGCCTGCCACTCGGCTACCTGTTACAGTTGCTCCAAAGAGGACCACACCCTTCTTGCCGAACTTGACACTTAAATGACTCACGACTGCCATCCGGAGCACACGAGGAGTACGTCGCACCTTCCATTCGGCAAACCAGCAAGAAAGCACCACTCCCTGCTCAATACACAATGTTTCGGGGAATTCATCCCTCGTCAATTGAGGTTGAGTAGGCTGAGGAAGATTGTGCCCGAAAGGCATCACTTATATACTGCTCTCCAGGCCAAACCATCACCAGGGATACAAACGCTTTTTTTGCAGCGCGACAAGCACCTTGTGAACGTGGACGTGCAACTAGTTGTTGGAGGTGACAGCGTTGTGAATAGCTATACTGGCTCTCAACATCTGTTTATTACAACTCCATGAGCGACTCTGACTCAAGCGGCTACCTAGGGTGTCGAGCTTCGTCGTGTGCCAAGGAGTGAAAGCGATAGTTGTAGTCGATAGTCAAGGTCTTTCTGAAGACATAGATCCCTCATTTGTAATAATCCGACAATATTTGAGCGTGTGACAAAATATTTGGTGATCGCCTATTGCATAGATCCACGTGGATCGATATTGGAATGGCTGGTGTTGTGACCATGTGAAGAGAAATTATGGTCAACCTTAAGGCGGGCTGCTTCTTGGGAATCAAAGTTTACCGTGGTGGAAATGAGATGAACAGATTTGGTCAAACGATCGAAAAAGGTAAAGTGTGACACTACTATCTCGGGAGGTTAATGGAAGAGGTATTATGAAGTCCATGTTGTGTGGGCACCGGTAGGTGTGGCAATGAACCCGACTTGGCCTGAGACTCACAAACATATGTTGGTCGATGACTCCATGTTCGCAGACGTCCCCTGTGACGATTATGAATCCGCGAAGATGGACGTTAGTGGCCAAAATTTTCGGAGGGTACTTGATATGACTAGTAGGGACCCTATCGATCCAGAATTAACGGCCTCCCCTGCCGTCTCTTCACACTCCATCAGCTTCCTTGGTGCCAAGTCGAAGGCCAAACAACACAGGCGAAATCACAAGTGTCCTTTCCACAGCCAGATGGAGATAAAACATTACTGCAGTAAATGTCGAGATGTTTTGTGTGATAAGTGTAAGCAACAACACAAGAACACCTCCAAAAGAGATCAGATTGGCGATATAGCTAAGGAAGCCGCAGCAGTACGGCACAGACTAACAGAGCGGTTCAGAAACATCATCCACAAGACCAAATACAATGAAATAGATACAAGCCCGAAGTATGCCGAGGATCTCCTAGAAGCATTAATTTTGGTTTGGACGTAGCCGGTCAAGGCGCCAATGTCAAAAGATTGCTACACGAGAGCTGCGACGACCAACTTAGGGTCATTAGGAACCGAGAACAGGAACTGGCGGGGAAGGTTGAAATGTGGAGGCAAAAGCAGGCCGATTGCCAAGCCAAATTCAAGACTGAGTACGCTGAGGCTGTGGCCAAACCTAAAGGCGAACAGGACACCACGAGAGCTGTTCTAGGCAATGAAGACCTCCACAAGTTGTACCCGCACTTGCTGCAGGTCTTAAGAAGTCTGATACGGTCTAGTGACGCCCATACGTTATCGTTAGATATTTGGGTGCGAAAATCTTTCCACATTGAAAAGCAGAATAGGTGCCATGGGAAAAGTAATTGACAACACTGAAATCGATCTGTCAATGTGTGCGTTTAGAGACGCGGGCATTTACTCCACATTTTCTGGTGCGTCTAGGCCGATTGTTGCCCTAGAAAGAAATTCGAGAGGCCGGGTCGTAGGCGCGCACCAACAAAATGAACCATGCTGTCATGGTCCGCTTGCTACGCCAACACAGGATCAGTAATGCAGAGCAGTCACAAACACATGCTTATAGTAATATTCAAGCAAGTGCAGTGACTCGAAGTCACACCGTACAATTATTGCCTTGACTTGAAATTAACCTCCATTTTAATATGACTGCAGGCTTCAGTAACACATCTGCACACTCGTGGTAAGACACGAACAGATAGGAAGACAGCTTACAAAGTAGAACATACTAACATACATGGCCCTACTTCGTTTTCGAATATTTTCGACTGGTAAACAGCCAATGTAAAAATCCCTGGAGACGCTACACAACACTCTACTCTATAGGGTATTGTAGACTTAACAGTACTCTGGTGGGGATCAACAGAGACAAACAGCGACATGAATAGGTGAGGACTGAGAATGCGCATGAGGGTACGCATGCATCGCTGGATTGGAATTGGCAAAAAAAGAATTATCGAGCTGGAACAAGACTATCGATTGTGAGGTAACGGAGAACAAGACTAAGGCTTTAGACTTGTCAAAACAAAGCGGCCGCAACCCAATAATTGATGCGTGTTATCCGAGCAACTAAAAAGGCTTCAAGAACCCAGAAAGCTACATGAAAGTAGATAATGCATCTTGATGTGAGCAACGAAGGTTGGGCAGACATATTGTACACAATCTATCATGATGTGTTTCTGCCATGCTTTTCTCTCTGGAATCATCGATTAGGCAGAGAAAGGGCGTCAATCTGAATCTCAGTATCTTTGTCGAACATGCGAATCATCAAGGTAGGCCGGTGAACATGAGCCATGGACACTGTGTTTACAGATCTGCCCTCTGGTGATATATAACTTACCTCAAACTTGTGGCAGGAGTCTGGAGAAGGCAGTATCTTTATCAGCTCGCCTCGAACCCATTTTTGCTTAGGACGACCGAAGCAGCGGGCATTGCCGGATGCCGCCAGGACATGAAAGTTTGCCTTCCTCCCGCCGCTGTCTCCAGATGTCAGTCCTATTTCAAGGTTACCGGAAGGACAGTTTCGTATGAGTATTATAGCTCCAGGGCAGGTGTCGTTCAATGGTTCCCGAGCACGAATTGTAGCCAGGCCATTCACCTGTTGGCGCACACACGCCACTACATGGGCGCTACCCAGGGTGAGTACAGGCATTGTTAACATGGAGAACTCTGGGTTATTGGTTTTAGCATCGAATATAACAGCTCTGTTCGCATATACCGCACCTATGCATGCACATCCACCTTCTGGTGGCTTGCTGGCCTCATGTATCTGCCAAACCGAGTCATTGAATGACTCCTTGAGGAAACACATAGGGATAGGAGAAGGGGTGTCTAGACGAACTTCCAGACTGAACACTCCGTAGGTGTCAAATTTAACGGTTGCTAGCACCTCACCTTTGCTGAATCCAGTAATCGGTATTCGCACTGTGGAGATGCGTAGGTTTGACACTGCCCAGAGCTGTATGCTAGAAGCCTTCAAAGCACGTTGGGACACTGGAAAACCATCACTCGTTCGCACTTGAGCAGTAATATTGATCCTCTCGCCAACATACGTGGAAAACAGAATGGGTAAGGACATCGCACATCTCGACAGATCGATGTCAGTGTTATCCACCACTAAACCGATGCTGTCAATGCACATTTTCACACGAAAAGGGCTCCAGTGACAAAGCATCTGGGTACCTGAGCTCAGCGAGAAATTGATCTCGCGGAGGTCCCCCTCGGTTTCTTCTAAGAATGTTTTGACGAGGGGACCTATTTTGAGGCAATCCACATCTGTTCGTGTAGACTGTAAGATACTCTGTATCCTTTCAAACTTACGCAGCGCTCCGCGGTAGGTCTTCCAGTGCTGATCACACAAGTCCCTTTTTCGTTCCTGTATTCTCTCCGCCTCCACTGAGAGGGTCCGTGCCCTATTTCGAATGCCACTAATCTCATTTTCGAAAGCTGAGTTCAGACTGCTCCTGATCCTTTCGAACAACAAGGATGCATCTGACTTAACTGCTTCAAGGATACCACTGCTGAACTGTGCGAGTTTGTCAGCATCATGATCTGCTCTATCTGGGGAAAGTCTTTGTAATCGTTCCGAAAGCATGCAATGCAATGCCGCAGCCTCACTGCGTATATCACCAATTTGGTCAATGTGCATCGCATGCTTACTGTCCTGCTTGCAAACCTTACAGATATGTTCTCGGCATCGTTTGCAGTAGTGCGCCAGCTCCTTCTTGATGTAGACCCGACAATAGCGCACTTTGGCCATATAACAACTGTGATTCTGGCAACGTTCCCCTCTCGGCAAGCCCCTACGGGCGGCAGCAGAAATCCTAGCATGTGGGACGCTACCAGACGGTGTTAAGTGCCCTTCGCCACGACTTAGAGCATCGTTATCGCTCGTTTCTGCTTGCATCGACTCATCTCCTCTGCCGTGCTGACTGCGATCAAACATGAAATCGTCTACCAGCACATGTTCGTGAGTGAGACCAGGTGGCGGACAGGGCGTAACAAGACGACATTTTGAACAGAAGATTTTACCATCTTCCTGAATACTGGCAGGCAAGCAGTTATTGCATATTTTGTGCAAATATTTTAGAAGCTTTCCTGGTTGCCGAGGTTCGGCCAAGCAAAAAACGCATTCTGGTCGCATTTCCCCAGTGACATGAATAAGGAAATGGCAGAAACTAAGGAAATGCTTGGAATCTGGATAGACGATGTCAATACAAACTATGTAGCGAATAGAATGGCCTGTACCGTAACACAGCTAATACTCTTACCAAGGATCTGAACAAGAATAACAATGTTCGCGCAATGGCATAGCGTGACCTTAGTGCACGTTCGGGTGCCATAGTCCAGAGCGGAATTTCACTAAAACATGTGGTTTGGTAGCTATATTTCACGTTGATCCTCCGACACGCCTGCGGGTTGGATGGTACTCATTATAGAAAGATATTGCTTGGCGTAATCTGTGAGATTATTCACGCCGTGGTGATAACCAGTATAAAACTAGTAACCAGCGGTTGCTACTTTGTGTAAAAAATATATACCTCTTCAGGAGGCGGGTGGTGACTTTGAAGAAAGTAAAGTTTCCATCCAATAAACTAGACATAGGATTTGCAGGGACTGTTCGGAAACTAGCCAAGAAATGAAACGTGTTCTTGCGTCACCGAATAAATCGCACTCTCGGTCTTCTCCTATTAAATTGTGTAATTTCGTCACTGAAGACGTCATACACGTAACACGCTGTCCCCACACCTTGGTTAATCCTCATTCCTTGTTGACCCTTTTCCTACGTTCCCAGTATATTGCGTGGGGGTCCACTTGGACCCGAGCCGTATTTCCCTGTGTTTTCATCAGCTCAGGCTATATTTTAGAGTTTTTTCTTGTGCTTCTCGTCACGTATACCACTACTCAAAACAACTACGTTCGTCTGCAAGAAACTGGAGTATGACGTGAAGGAGACATGGAACCTGCAACTCAGTATTTCCTACATCGCCGAAGAGTGGTGAAACGTGGAAAACACGAATAATGTTGGGTTGGCACAATCAGATGCGTTCTTACTTGACACCGATACAATAACTGTGTTGTTTTATGGTGCTAGAACTAACTCCAGAACAGAACAACAAGGAAGATCAAGGCTTGTTTGCTGATGATTGCGAGAGCATAAAACTTCAAGTCCCAGCAAACAAGCCTTGATTGTCCTTGTTGTTCTGTTCTGGAAGTAGAATAAGATATTCTCTCAACTACTGTTCAAACAGGGAATTGTGTGTTGCTTGAATTATCACTTGACTGACTCACGACTGCCATCCAGAGCACACGAGAAGTCCATGGAACCGTCCACTCGGCAAACCTGCAAGAAAGCACCACTCCCTACTCAAGTCGGCAGGAAAAACGCGAGCTCCCATGTAGGAAGCAACACACCATCCCTCAAGTATTGCCGAAGTCGCACCAATCTCTTCTTCACATTTTTGCCCCCCAGCGCGGGCTTGCAAATTAGATGGTTTGGAGGCAACAACGTTGTGAATGTCCAACGGTCCTCAGCGCTTGTCCTGCACCTCCACGAGCGACACTGACTCACACCGCTATCTGGTGTTCACGAGGTGTTTGTCGCGCTGGAAACGGAGAGTCTCCGTAAGTTTGTATGCCTGGTGATGTTTGTGCTTGAGGACCACAGTCATGCACATGCACAATCTTCCTCAGCCTACTCAAGCTCAACTGATGAGGGGTGAATTCCCCGAAACACTGTGTATTGAGAAGGGAGTAGTGCTTTCTTGCCGAGTGGACGGTTCGATGGACTACTCGTGTACTCTGGACGGCAGTCGTGAGTCAGTCAAGTGAGAATTCAAGTCGGTAGGGAAACACAAGCTCCCATGTAGGGAGCAACACACAATTCCCCAAGTATCACCGAAGTCGCACCAACCTCGTCTTCGCACTGTTCAAACAGGCGAGATAAATGGACACGGAAGGGGGTCTATTCGGACCCCGGGCACGTATTTTTGATTCTCCAAATGGTCTGAAGAACATATTGGGTTTTTTAGTCCCTTATGGACCTTCGGTAGAACATATTTTATTGACTACCACAGAACCACCAGATGCTGCACAGCAAGGGCGGTGGCATATCGGATGGAAGTGGGGCGTGGAAAAAGTAAGTCCTCCGACCAACGGTCGCGGATTCATCGTTACTCATGTGCGCAGATGAATAGGAGAAAAGAACATGTGCACCCAAGAGGGGAGGAAGCACTTTGCAAACGGCCATGGGGAGAATTTGAGATTGAGGTAGGACATAACAATAGTAAAAGCAGTGCACCGTAGAAATAGGAAGGTAAAGAGAACTGATAGGCGCATGCGGTACGAGGACTGGGAGAGACAAGCTAGGTTTACGGCTGAGGGAAGCGGATCAGAGAGGGGTAGAAGGGAGCTGGTGTGCAGTCAGTACATTAGGCTGGTGTGTTGGCTGCGATAGAGAGATCATAAACTATCTGTGGCCTACACCCACTTGCTACCCCGCAAGTGGTCGTTAACATTTTTCTTCAAGGTGTGCATATATACCTCTGCGAGAAGCGGGAGACTGATGAAGGATACGTGGGAGCTGATTCCAAGTTGCGATAATGGGAGTAGGGAAATAAGCGGAGTGTGTTGTTTCGTGACCGAGGAGGAAGGATACTGGCGAGTTGTGACGAATGACGTGTAGACATGCGGCATTGCGGTGCGGCTGCTGATGGTGGCAGAATGGCTTTCAGCATTTCCGGACTCTAATTCACGAGCTTGAAGCACAATATTCCCCCTCGACTCCAGATATATTGCAGCTTGTACAGAACCATGCCGTGTGCTCAACTATCGATGAAACGGTAATGTGCAAGGCAGGTCCTGACCTTGTTGGTGGCCACGGTGGGCGACTGACTTGTGTTCCAGCAACATCAGGTCCTGAAAGCTCTAGAAATCTTAGGAGTAACAAAGCTTTTTTAGAACACGGAGGCTCCACTGCAGCCAATTCATATTATGATCAGTAACCAGCGTCGTTGACGCTGCAAAGTTTTTCCAAACAAATTTAATCTCCACAGTTTCGCCCTTGGGGCTTCATCAGGGAGTAAATTAATAATGAATTGAAATTGGCTCTGTAGTAAACTATAATAGAGGAGCCTTGAGATATTGGCAATACAGAAGTGAGTAGAGGAGAGCACGAGATTATCACCATGTAACCAGTGTGCACCGCTTGTTGTCCTCGCCATTCATTTATTATAGTACAAATGTATGACACCTCGTGCTCTCCTCTCCTCACTTCTGTAGTGCCAATGTCTCAATAGAGATCCTTAGCAAAAGTACGATAACGCTAACTTTCACGGTACTCACTCCCAGCCATGCCCAAAGACGTTATCGGGTAACGGAAAAACGTTAGAGAGCTCAAAATAACGGGCCAACTTTCGTTATGGTAATCCTGCAAAAAATGAAAAACTCGCATTGTTTTCTAACTGGCGGGAGATAAAAATCACGTGTGGATCGGGATCAGAGTCGAGATTGCTTCCTCTTGTGACATTAATTTTAGCTTTTTTTGCGAGTTTTGCCTTTCAGTTGACAATCTCTGCGTCCTCTGCTTCGTGCCGTTCACCCTCTCTCCCATCGGGGAAACAAGGGACCGTTCCCGGGGCACTCCTGAACAAGAGATTCATCGGCCTCTCCGAGACGTGCTGGAGCTGGAGAACCCTTCCATTCTTCGGTGCTGCGTTGAGGAAAGGGTTTCCAAGGACCTGGGACTGATGCCTTAGTAAAAACAAAAACAAAAAAAACAGCGAAAATTCATTTTCGCCGTACCTTTGCCATTCCAGAGTGAAAGGCCTCGCCAAGGTATTCGTTCGGAACGACAGCAAACTAATCCCTGGTTCAAAATTTTGAATTTCCCGAATTTGTTTCCACGAAAATTCATATCGAAATGGGTGGCACGACTACTTCTTCTGTACTGTTGAGTCCAACAAGAGACTAACAACGGGAACAAGTAGGTTGGTAACGACATTTATTAGAAACGGGACAAGAGACAAAAACGAACGAAACGACTACATGGTGATTATTGAGAGCTCGACTCAAGAGAGCGATTATTCAGTAAAGACAGTTGAGAGAGTGATTTGAAGAGAGGCAACGCAATATATAGGGCCTGGGTAGCTATGGCAAACATGGACGCGCAAGTAGCTACCCAGGCCAAATGAATAATGCATGAACCCAACAGTACTATAACGTACATTGTGCTAAGGGAAAAGTCAGCTTGAACGATCCGAAGTACGGAAAGGTTAGCGTTTACGTTAGCGCTTTTTAGCTAAGGATATCTAATGTCTCAATGCTCCGCTATTATAGTTTGCTACAGAGCCAGTTTCATGTCATTATTGTGTTACTCCCTGATGAAGCCCCAAGGGCGAACATTTGGAGATTTATTTTCTTTTGAATAAAATTTGCAGCGTCAACGACCTTTGTGTAGTGGTAATGACTAATCATGAGTATCAAAGCTCCCTGGCTTTCGTCAAGGAGGTAACGAGATGTGTCAACGCGACACTAAATATGAGCACTCACAAGGTCGGAGTCAAGCGGCCCCAAGAAAATGAGATGCCTGGTTGCCTTCTCATTGTTGATGCAGGCAGGCGTGCTGGACAGCCCATTTCAAGGGCTGCACTTCGTGCGTGGACTATCATACGTACTCTCATATGAGCCATCCATACTCCGCCCGTTTCATGGGTGCCCTTTTTATGAGCTTAGCCTCGTGCGTGGACAGTTATACATACTATCATGTGAACCGTCCACACTCCGCCAATTTCATGAGTGCCTATTTCATGGGCTGCACCTTGCGCGCAGACTATCGGACAAACTATCATTTGGGTCGTCCACACTCTGCCCATTTCATGGGCTGCACCTAGTGCGTGGGGTACATGGATGCGGGTAATGGGGTCTTTCTCAGAACTTGTGCCAGTGGTTGTGAGACTTATCCACTCACCTCCACCTTTAGGCGCTGCATCTGCCGTTAGGGTTTACCGGGTTTTAGCGGCCGTCGTGAGTTCCCTTCGGGAACGGACACGATATTTACTCTTTTTTACATTACCCTGTGCGTGGATGATCCTATTATATGATTATCACATGCCAGATTTGGTTGCCCAGGGCTACGTTGAAGCACATGAATCGTCCATATGTTGTGTGGTCTCCACTGGTCAGTAATATCGAGTGCATGGGTGTTAATGCAAATCGAAATATGCAATAGGCCTACCATGGTATAGAAAGACAGATATGGGGGACAACAGTAATGTATATGTATGATGCTAGATTTTGTTTGTGTTTCAGTCGCATTTCTCCCCATTTCGTTTGGGATTCAACAGGGCATTTAAATAAAACACGAAGGTTGAGGTGAGTGCAACTTTTGATAGACTTTTCTGGTGTTATCGTTATGGAATTTTGTGATGGTTGAATCCAGCAAGCAATGAAATCGGTGAAGAAAATCAATGCCTTCCACGCAAGAATAGGAGGATCTGCTAGATGTAAGTGAAATTGCGCACATTTTCGAAACTCCCCAGCGTGTGGTTAAGTTGAGTGTCCTTGCACACATGACATTGCCAGCGCGTGGTCATTAAGTTGAGTGTCCTTGCACACATGACATTGGCATCGTTCGATTTCGAACGATCAGCTCCAAAAGGGTTAATCCATCCGTTAGCACCTGAATTTTTCACTTGTTGAGGGTATCGGGAAGGGGAAATGTTTGAAGAAAACATTGACTGCCCCCACCAGGACTCAAACCAGGGACCTTCGCTTGAGGCCAGCGAGGCTCAAACCACTGAGTTATGGTGTAGCTGCCATCCCAGCAAAGAACGTACAACCGATGTATTTTGAACTTTTCAAGACAACATTGCAAAGCAGTGTACGATGCACTAATTAACTCGTGCTTCCGAAGAATTCACAAGTACCGAAATTTGAATCCAGGTTATCTGTAAGGAAAGGGTGAAAACGTGGTACAAAGCTTACAAAGCCACAGATAATGGCAAGATGTTTCATCTGCTAACGATAACATTGAATATTCAAACATCTACAGAGTATGACCTACTTAGAGGGCGACTATCGACTTTTGAGGTAGTATCCTGAAATTATAATTTTAATGCACATTTACACGTACGATCAACCTTGACATAACACCACTTCCTTTTACAGCGGACGTTTGCTACATAGCGGTATTCTACGACTTACTTAATCGACCAATGAGAAGATTCGGACCATTGTGCCGGTGTCATACATTCGAACCATCAAATATGGCTTTATACTGGGAGCTAGCAGCACGGTTTGCTGAGCTCTGACATCTGGCATAAGACGCTGAATAGTATACGTATTCAACGAACGAGGACAGCGTTTAAAACGTAACATTGCTCCAGTTCCGCAATGGCAAATTGCCACAGGTGAGGAGTGCTCTTCAGCGGATGTTGCAAGAATTAGTTTCATTTCCTGACCACACTCTTCGTCGTCCCATGCGAACCCAATGTCTAGACTTTTGGATGGACATTCTTTAATTGTTATAGCCACTCCAAAGTCTCGTTCTTGAACTGGTTGAAGGGCTCGGAAGGAAGCAAGTCCATCCTTTCTCTGGTACAAGTTGATCTCGGGGTATGCCGGTGAAACTAACGACAAACGTGCAGATGATTCCATAAAATCTGTAAAGACTGATGATTCAAAGTAGACGGACTTGGTTTGGAACAGGAACACCCATGTTTTCAAAGGTGCATACATGTACGTAGTGCAGTACAATAATTCACGCACTTATTTCGGCAATCTGCAAGGTTTATCCAAATGAAGTTCAAGGAGATATACAGCAGGGTTTTGGATAGTGGCATACCCGAATACAAAATGCACCGCATCTTCGCGGTAACCGTTTATCTGCAGTTGCACAGGGGCCGCTACCTCACCATCAACAAGTATTTGACTTGCCCAGACTTGGATGCTGGAGAGTTTTAAAGCTGCTTTAGTCATAGGCTGGTCTCGCAAATCGACTATTTGACCCGATAGTTCTATATCATCCTCGCCTAAGAATCCAACGTAGCCGCCTGGCTCATCAAACCTACATCCCGACATATTGATGCCTGTGTTGTCCACGACTTTACCCATAACGCCAATAGGACCTTTCCAATCAGGAAAGTTTTTGCATTGAAACATCGCCCTCCACGTCGCAGAATATCTCTTGACGTCAATGGACCGCAAAGCATCTGTAAGTGCTTTGAGCAGATAAGGATGGATCTTAAGGAGGTCTTCATTGCTGGAAACACCATCGATGATGCGCCGAACCTCTACACATTTGGTAATACCTCTGTGATATTGGATCAAGAAGTGGGATTGGAGTTCGAATTGCTCCACCGTCCGTACTTTTCCCTCGATCATCAGCTCGTTTTCCCCCTTCTTAACCGCTCTCAGCTGCTCGCTGCAGTGTCCGTGTATCAATGCCTTGATATTGGCCACTTGATGTGCGAGGTCGCAATCAAACGCTTCCAGGACATCACTGGCGTATTGCAGGTTTGCGTCAACTTCCTTATCTTTGTCTTTGAGCTCAAGGTTTTTCAGTCGTTCCGTCAGTTTGTGTCGTAGTGCTGCGGCTGCTACAGGAATATCGGTACACTCATCCACATGTGAAGCGTGGTCGCTTTCGTGCTTACACTTTTCACACAAAACCTGTCGACAATGCGTGCAGAAATACCGCATCTCCATCTTACTGTGGAAAGGACAGAGACGCGATCGTGCGCACTGACGAGGCTTCTGCTTCTGGCAACCGACGGCATCCGACGAACTAGAACGAAGGGCTTGTGTTCCCGGTGCTTCTTCGCCACTGTCAAAGAGGCTCATATCATCATCACATCTAGCGTCTTGTACCTTTGCTTCCTCATGACTACTTGGAATCCTGTCGAACATGGAGTCATCAAGCAACAAGTCTTCGTGACAGCGACCAGGTGGAGGACATGCCGTCGTACGTCGACATTTGGCACAGCGTATTCTCCCGTCTTCTTGAACACTGGCTGGAAGGCATTCCATGCAGATCTTGTGCAGGCACTTCAGAATTTTCCGGCTTTCCTAAATCCATCTTGGCAGAACACACACGGTGGTCGCATATTCCAATAGAACACAACCGAAACTGGTAGGCAGGCTACGCTGTGGTATTACTACCTGATGACAACAGGAAACGGATCGGAGTTCACCCACTGAATGTCTTATTGAAATAGTTTGGAACACTAAACTTTAATGGTCAAACAGGCGATACAAACTTTTAGCGTCATAATTGTGTGGCACTGATAGGATTTATCACTTACCTGTTGTGAACGTGTTGCCTTCTGGTAGGTGGGAATCCTTTAAGGATAATATAGCTCGGTCAATACCTGAGCCATGAACACGCAGGATAGTTCGCGCTGCTACGAAGATCAAAACACGAAACTCATGAAAGCCTTTTCATTCTCGATCCCCACTTTCCTTCGCCTGTTGCGGTACGCCGGCGTGAGTGTTGCGCGCAACCCGTCTATCACGCTATAGTGTCATTTCATGCTACTTCCTCGCCACGATCTGTAATAGTTTTATTGTCCTTTCTTTGCGACATCACAAGCGTTATTCCACTGGTCTAACCTTGCCACATAATTATGGTGATGCCTGTCTACCGTTATTTGGAATATAGTCACTACAACAAAATAGCATAATGACCGCGGACACTCTAAAATTTGCTTCATCGCATTCAGTAGGACACCGGTACATAGGTTCTCAACTGTGATGACAAGGCATGGACACAAGGCATAAGGAAAGCGGTGGGTTATAAGATGTTCCATTTTACGCAGAGCGCAGCGAAATAGGCTTGAAATGATTTTCCTTCCAACATATTCGGTTTCAAATATGGCATATTGTTGTGCTTTATCGTTCTTCTTTTTTTCTGACTTCTACACTCCGTTTTTAGTCTCACCACTGCCCATATCTGGCGGCGTCCAACTACATGTGTATTTTGTTGCTGTTACTTTTGCTGTCTATGACTATATGTGTGCCAGTCTACATTTATGTGGAGGCAAAAAAAGCTGCGTTAGAATAAAAACCATCACACCACATCCGCACTTGTTCTAAATATATTACCATTTTTGCGCAGCGCTGAAGCGTTCCAGAGCACTACACTGCGCTCCCGAAAGACATGTCTAACCGGTTGACCCTAGCTCATAATCTGCATCAGCGTAGTGACGTTTGCAACCACGGTTCCACCTTCCTAGTAACAGAGAGACGTTCTTCCTACCTCCATATGTGCCAATTATATATCTTACATGATTCATTAAAGTATGTATTTAGGTAGCCAGTAGCGCCCTTCCGGCGCTAGAAATTTTACCCAGGTCTTCACTTTCCATCGAAATATTAGTTGGTCCCAAAGAAGTTTGCAAGATATTCAGATGTTGAGGTCAGACGTGCATTGTTTTCCTCTTATAATGTACATGGCCTAATCGCTGCGTATCCGTTCATACTTTTAGTCGTTTGTGTTTGTAAGATGCGACCACCGTGTGTGTTCTGCGAAGATGGCGAGGCGAGAGCAGGCAAGCTCCTCAAGTGTCTTCACAAGGTGTGCAATGACTGTCTTCCAGCAAGCGTTCAAGAAGACGGCAGAATACGCTGTGCCAAGTGTCGACGTCCTACGCCATGTCCACCTCCCGCTTGCAGTCACGAACAGTTGTTAGTTGATGACTCCATGTTCGACAATGCTCCGAATAGAAGTATTGGAATAAAGAAGGCGGACGCGAAAGATAAAGAACTTCAAATCGTCGTAGATGAAAGTTTGAACACTGTTAGCGTCCGACCAGAATCAGAAGGAGCTGACGTGGACCGTTCAACCGTGCTGAGAGCCGAGGGTTCCCATAAGCAGATTCCTCATCACGGACGAGAACACCTTTGTCTCTATCACACCAAGATGGAGATGCGATACTACTGTACTCATTGTCTGGAGGTTTTGTGTGAAAAGTGCAAGGTCGACATCAAACACGCCCCACATATTGATCAGATCAGCCATGTCCATGAAGCAGCCACAGCACTAAGACACAGACTGACTAAGCGACTCCGCAATCTCGTCCCTGATGACAACGAAGAGGAAGTGAACCTAAGCATGCATCACGCAGGGGATCTCCTCGACGCATGTGAATGTGACCTATTACTTCGAGTGTCCAGTATCAAGACAGAGATAAGCGATACGGTTAAGAAACAACTTCTAAAAGTGCAGAATCGAAAGGAGGAGCTGATTAGCGAAGGGGTATTGCGTAGGAAGGAGCTAGACGATTATTACCGTAAGTCGGACAATGTGACAGGTGCTTTGCAACACCTACTTGCCGGACTCAGGGATGCTCTAAGAAATGAAGACCTGGTCAAAATGCATCCTTGCATAGATAAACTTCATAGAGCATCAATGCGTGACACTGAAGACAACATACGCTCCCTATTGCGGAGGCCAACATTCACGCGCCAGAAACTTTCCGACTTGAAAGCATGCTTTGGCGTCATGGGTAAAGTCGTGGATAACACTGAAATCGATTTATCGAGTTGTTCATTTAGTAATCAGGTCTGTTATAACGGAATTGTGGGGGAAGTGGTACACATCTCTGCTTTAGTGAGGAACAGGCAAGGCCATCCAGTGTCTGAAAGAGCATTGAAAGTCAGCAGCATTCAAATCTGGGCAACTCGAATTGAAGGTGGTTTTCCTCTGAAAGCCCCAGTGCTGGTTCCGATTTTAGGATTGAACCAAGGTGAAATTCACACATTTTTCCAGACTGACTGTAGTCAACCAGCTGAATTTTTCCTAGAACTGCTGCTCGATACTCCCTGTCCTTTTCCAGAACTTGAGTGTGTACCGTTGCACAGGTATATTTCTATGTGTACGCCTTTAAAGGTTTGGTATAACATGTACAAATCCAGGGCCATCTTCTTTGACCTACCAAGTGACTGTCCTTCCAGAGAGTACATAGACGTCGAGGGAACTCTTATTTTAACAACCCATTCCCAGCCGATCCCGGGTATCTTCTTGCACCAAGTGAAGTCGGGAGTTGCTGTGATACGAGCCATGGAGCCTATTCAAGATCGAGACTTTTCAGTAGCATTCCTAATTGAAAACTGCCCATCCACAAAACTAGACATAGGATTTACATGGGGCAGTGTAGAGACTACCGAGGAAATGAGACTTGTTCTTGCGTCTTCCAATGAATCGCACTCCCCCTTTTTTCCTATTTGTAATTTTGTCACTGATGACGTCATACACGTAACACGCTGTCCCCACATGCTGGTTAAGTATAACATTCATCATTATTCTGAAGTTGGATCGCTGAAAAACAAGCACGAAGTGACTTTAGATTCAAATACGAGGCCAATCTTAATGTTGCGGATGTTCTGCCTCGATACACAAATTACAATTGTTGAGTTGGATAAAGAACAATTACACCAATTATTTTAAGATCGGATGGAGATAATAGGTACACTCTGGCCCGTCTCATAGACCCGTTAAGTAATCAGTTAGCGCAAGTTATAATTTTTAGATCACCTGAGGGATAATTTCCTCGTTTGATGGCCTAACAATCACAAATATTTTGTCTGGTCTTGTCATTATTTTCATTCTGGTTTTGTGAATTATTACGGCGTTCGTTTTGTTTTCGCTGAAATCGCCACCTTGTTTTATGCAACCCGGCCAATAACCATAGCGAGTTGATCTAGTTAATTCCGGTGATTACATCACTATATTGTCGATTAGCACATTAACTTCCGTGGAATTCGAAGAAATATTAATTGTGCCCCTAAAGCAAGAAAATTGTAACAATGATTGTAAGTCTGGCAACAAATGGAGGCAAGGTACAGTGGCAATTTGACACTAGAAGAGCAAGATTGCCATTGGACAATACTCGGTGAAAACTGGTTGGAATGAATGTGAAAAAAGAAATCCAAACATAAGACGTGACTTGTACATTGCCGTAAGGCGTAATACTGCGTTCTTCGAGGGAACCTCATACTCTTCTAAGAATCTAAACAAATTATAACAAAGTTCGCGCGAAGGCAGCGTGAACTTAGTGCACAATCTGGTACCAACGATCTGGGCGGATTTACACTCAAACAGTCGGTTAATAATTCTATTATAAATAATAACATTGCAGACTCAGCGTAGGACGTTCAGGGTGGTTGTAACTCTGAGTTTTATGATGTTAGGCAATCATCAGACAACTGATACTCGGGTCTACCCAACAGTATGCATATAAACACATAGGGCCACAAGCATATACAAATTTAGCGCTAAATCTGGTGTAAGGTATGGCTAGAAAGCTGGCGCGGGCCAAGGCGCGACTGTAGAAGTGCTAGAAGGGTGGCGGGCAACAGGCAGGTGTGAGCATGAAAGCGCGGAAAGAGGCGATGGGGAGGCAGTGTACAGCAGATGGGTGGAGGTGCCAGGAGGATGGCGGGCAATGGGCCAGTGGGATCGCTAAGGGGTATTTGGGTGACGGGAGGGCATGAGCATGATGAGCAGAGTGGCACAGCCAACAACAGGCCAAGGGATTGTGTTATTAATAATCTATATTGGGGTGCTCAGGCAAAGTGCAGTACAGTACTTGGTCAGTTCATTTGATAGGTGTGAAATTTGCGAGGCGAAACTTATTCGAGAACTTACGCGAGATCATCTCAGACCGCTTGTTGAGCAGGAGCTTCTTGGGTGTAGTCGGGATGTGGAATTTTTCCGTGGTGCATAGATTGTATTTTTTTACTCACATCTGTATGATCGGCTCCTCTCCCGCACCTACCATGTGATGGTCAACGGCTTTCCCTCGCTCTTGACCTCCCATACGTGTTTTGCGAGCGCCGTGCTGTTTTTGTATTTTTCAGGGCGCATGGAGGTCAGGTGGTTGGCGTGACGATATTTTGACGATTATTCTGTTTTGTGAAAGTAACCGGTCCGACACAAATATAGCGCTGGAATATTGCATCCTGTGTGGATGCTAGAGATTTACGTCAATTAAGTTGATGTTTCGAATGACTTCAGTAAGATGTAAAGTTTATATTTGCTATGCCTGTTCTTTGTCTTGTTTGTAGCATTAACCTGACCAGGACTATCTAACAGTTGTAGTACTGTTCGATTTGAAGATGCGGGCACAGTGTGTATTCTGCAAAGAGGAGTTTCAGAAAGCAGGCAAACTTTTAAAGTGTCTTCACAGGGTATTCCATGAACGTCTTCCAGCCTGCATTGAGGCAAAAGAAATTTAGAACTTTTTGCGCAAATAGTTGGCTCTTCTGCGTGATATTAATTTTGTGCTGCTGCCATAGTCCGTATGAGTTATACATGTATACATTTTTAACAGTGCAAACCTTGCACCAAGCCTGTGCGCTCCTGGACAGCTTCCACTCCACCGACGATACTTGAAAGTGCTACCGTTATTATACGTATTCATCACTGAGCAAACATCGCGCTATAATTTTGAATGACTTGTGGAGGCCCTCACCCAATTTTCCATTAAAGTAACGTGTTTCTCAGGACCAGAGCCAACTATTCAGCCCTAAGTGAAGATTGGTTCTGGTTTGTCTTCATGATGCTCGGAGCGCAGTCGTAGCATAACACATACTAATTCTTAGTTCTCTTCGATCGCAAGATGCGCCCATCGTGTGTATTCTGCAAGGGTACTTGATATGACTAGGGACCCTATCGATCCAGAATCAACGGCCTCCCCTGCCGTCTCTTCACACTCCATCAGCTTCCTTGGTCGCAAGTCGCAGGCCAAACAACACAGGCGAAATCACACGTGTCCTTGCCACAGCCAGATGGAGATAAGACATTACTGCAGTAAATGTCGAGATGTTTTGTGTGATAAGTGTAGGCAACAACACAAGCACACTTCCAAAGGAGATCAGATTGGCGATATAGCTAAGGAAGCCGCAGCAGTACGGCACAGACTAACAGAGCGGTTCAGAAACATCATCCACAAGACCAAAGACTATGAAGTAGATGCAAGCCTGCAGTATGCCGAGGATCTCCTAGAAGCATTTGGTGTGGACGTAGCTGGTCAAGTCGCCAATGTCAAAAGATTGCTACACGAGAGCTGCGACGAACAACTTAGGGTCATTAGGAACCGAGAACAGGAACTGGCGTGGAAGGTGGAAATGTGGAGGCAGAAGCAAGCCGATTACCAAGCCAAATTCAAGACTGAGTACGCTGAGGCTGTGCACAAACTCAAAGGCGAACAGAACATCACGAGAGCTGTTCTAGGCAATGAAGACCTCCTCAAGTTGTACCCACACTTGCTGCAGGTCTTAAGAAGTCTGATGCGGTCTAGTGACGCCCATACGTTATCGTTGATAAAGATTGGAATATTTGCGTGCGAGAATCTTTCCATATTGAAATGCAGAATAGAT
The DNA here is from genome assembly GCF_964019385.1 of Sycon ciliatum. Taxonomy (NCBI): domain Eukaryota; kingdom Metazoa; phylum Porifera; class Calcarea; order Leucosolenida; family Sycettidae; genus Sycon; species Sycon ciliatum. The sequence goes on along the minus strand of NC_088652.1, from coordinate 22,406,872 downwards.
GCCATGGGAAAAGTAATTGACAACACTGAAATCAATCTGTCAATGTGTGCGTTTAGAGACGCGGGCATTTACTCCACATTTTCTGGTGCGTCTAGGCCGATTGTTGCCCTAGTAAGAAATTCGAGAGGCCGGGTCGTAGGCGCGCGTGAGTTGCAAGCCTGCAGCATTCACATCTGGGCCACTCGAATTGAAGCTAATTTTGCTCGGACAGCACCTGTGCCATTGCCGATAACGTGTTGTATGTCAAGTGAAATGCATACTTTATTCAAGTATGAATCTACTCGACCGGCTGCCTTCTTACTAGAACTGCGACTCGAACGTCCTTGTTTATTACCGCAATCGTTATATGGATCACATTGCAGAAACGTGAGGATGTATGATCCTTTGAAAACATGGATTTTCGTGCACCCATCCGGAGCTAGCTACTTTGACCCACACTTTAGTTCGCCTAGAGGATTCATTAAAACCTCCGAAAGTTTTTCTTCTTATTTCGCAGGAGTTCCGGCCATGTTAGTGCAGCAAGTAAAGAATGGAATTGCTACTATTCGAGCCAGCAAACCGGTTGAAGACCGATATTCTGGACCAATCACAATTGAAATTTTATCTTGTGAATCCAGTAATCTCGACATAGGGTTTACATGGGACTGTACAGAGACTAGTCAAGAAATGAAACTCGTTCTTGCATCCTCCGCTAAAGAACACTCCTCTCCTGAAGTTATTTGCGGCTGTGTCACTGGTGACGTCATCCAAATATCGCGATGTCTCCATTCCCTGAATACGTATGATATCTTGAAAATGAAGTGTGGTTGCTCGGAGAAGAAGAAGAGAATTGTGGGTGTTGATCCCAGAAATACGCCTATCCTGATGTTTCGCATGTTTGACCCCGACACATCGATATGGATTGCTCAATTCCAGGAAGTATAGGTAGACAACGCATTAGCAAAAAGATGAGAAAAGATTTAAATTATACCAAGCTACCCTCCCGTGATGATGTTCAAAGTACGTTCGGTACTGCTGTAGTCATAACGAGGAGAATGTCCCCGTATCCACGTACGATGGACTAATTGCAGTACATACAACGTCTTGTCAGTATTTTCATTTGCTTTGGTTTGTACCCATTGCCGACTGAACAGGTGGGGTGGACATCTGTACCCGCGTTGTATTTGCATGATAACTGTTTGTTTTGTCTTTTTCGCATTTTTCTTCCATTTTGTACCTGTCTTGTTACCCATTAATCCGATAGCATGCCATACTGATGGCTAGCAAAATAGCACATAAAACGGGTCATTGTACACATCGTAGAAACGGCGTGGAGACAATAGTACACATTGATTATTTTAGTTGTCTTCAGTGCGCGATTGCGGTCACATAATTATAAACCTGTCAGGATACGAAACAATTCTTAGTTTTGTTTTCATCCTTATCTGTAACGATTAACACATGGCCAAAATGTCCTATTTATCTTATACATGTACATTTTACATATACGTACATGTAGCTCCAGTCCGTGATATCTGAACCACAGTCGCCCACCATAACAGTTGCGCTGAATGACCCTCCCCCCCCCCCCCTTCACTGGAACATTGGGCAAAGCTAAATTGTCTCCTTCATTCACAACTTCCCAAATACATGTAAACTCACACACTCACGCACTTGTAGCCTTTCTTACTCTCCCCCTCCCCACCCTTAGGCGTGCTTGTGGCATTGAAGCCGAGACCTTTGGTCGGTGGAGCCCCTGGCACCTCACCATCTCTGCTGCTCAGTGCAGCCCCTACTCAGTACCTGGTTGTTTTTGTCCACATAATTATTTATTTTACGAGTTGGGTTTGTGAATAATAGTAAAAAAAGAAAGAAAGAGAAAATACATTTGTGAAATGTAAAGAAGGCAGGGTAGGTAGGCCTTGGCGGATAATGCTCGTACAATTGGCAGGGTCTGATCGAAAAGCAGTGAAATTGGCAGAACCATCAAATTCTAATAGCATGCGTATCTTTCAATTCCGGTCCGTTTCTTTATTCCCATACCGGTACATATAGAATACTTGTAATTGTACCAGACATGCATAGAACATACCTTAAAAAGTTACAAATTCCGCCAATTTTTCTGCTGGAATTATTGGCCACGAGGCCAGGGTTATTGGCAGAGCACTCAAATGGCCGGCCTGTGGCTATATGTGCTGCATACCGTCCTGGAACGTGCTCAGACACAGACACCAGCATCTTCGACGTGATCTGCAATGGCCTCACCTCCACAGCCTGCCGCAACTCTGCTGTGATAGTTGCTGGAGACTTCAATGTACATAACCAAGAGTGGCTCCACAGTAGCAGAACAACTACAGCCGGCGAGCATGCAGAGGACATGTGCTACATGCACGGTCTTGAGCAGCTAGTCGACCAACCAACGCGTGGCCGCAATACACTGGACCTGATTATGTCCGACCTACCCGTAGAATCATTGGCTACTGTCTTGCCACCTCTTGGCAAATCTGACCATGCCTGTATACTTGCTGACTTCCAGATCCGTGCATCACGCGAGCCTCCCATATCAAGAACAGTATGGAGGTATCAGCATGCTGATTGGGCCAGGCTCCGTCACTTCTTCAGAACCACCAATTGGGCAGCTATTGCTCGGACTGATCCAGACCTGTCATGCACTGGCATCTCAGAGAGGATCCTTGAGGGTATGAAGAGATTCATCCCCTCTAAAATTCTGAAAACCCGAGCATCAGATCCTCCATGGTGGACCCCTGAGTGCACTGCTGCCACAGTGAGGATACGACGTGCATGAAAGTGCCGGAGAGACGACCAGTCTGACGACGATCGGCAGTCAGCCTACCAAGATGCACGGCTCTCAACGATTGCCTGTCTCAAAACTGTCAAGAGTGCTTTCATGGCGAAACTGAGACAGAAAATGACCTCAAAGCAGCTGCCACCCGGTGACTGGTGGCGCACCGTCAAGTGTGCCTCTGGCAATGGGCGTAGTCAATCTGTTCCGACATTACGTGATCCCGATGGATGTGAGTACACAGCCAGCGCAGACAAAGCAGAATGTATGGCCCGCTATTTTGCAAGCAAATGTAGTCTCGGACAAGATGACCTGTCAGCCCCATTCCCATATGTCAGACCTCGAACTGACCAGGCTCTTTCGGACGTCCGTTTCCGCGTCGCTGCTGTTGAACGCACCCTTCGCCAGCTCAACCCATCAAAGGCAACCTGACCGGATAGGATACCGGCACGAGTGTTGAAAGCCTGCTCTGCTGAACTGGCGCAACCGCTTTCCATACTGTTTACCCAATGCTTCCAAACTGGGATACAGCCCAAGACATGGAAGATTGCCAACATAGTCCCTATATTCAAACGGAAATCAAAGTATCTACCCTCCAATTACCGTCCAGTTTCGCTCTTGTGTATTCTGTCCAAGGTGATGGAGACAATCATCAACAGAACAATCACCAGTTTCCTCGAGTCGAATTACGTCTTCTCCACCAGACAGTTTGGATTTCGCCATGGTCATAGTGCAGCCGACCTCCTTACCAGTCTCCACCACCAGTGGCTGCATACAGCCGGGGAGTAAGGCGCAGCACGCATACTCGCCATTGACATCGCCGGTGCGTCTGATCGCGTATCACACCCCGGTGTGCTACACAAGTCCGACGTATACGGCCTGCGTGGGCAACTGCACCAGTGGCTCAGCAGCTACCCCAGTGAACGCTACCTTTAAGTGGTCATTTGTGGCCAGACATCCTCAAGGCTCCCAATTCAGGCTGGAGTCCCCTAGGGCAGTATTCTGGGTCCGACTCTCTTCCTCATGTACATGAACGACTGCGAGGACCACGTACCAGCCGGTGCTGACCTAGCCTCGTTCGCAGACGACACTACGCTGTGTGCCAACATCACCCCCACCACCCAAGAAGATACCACCCAAGCCCTCCAGCTAGCAGTCAACAACATCTCCCGCTGGGGTCAAGAATGGAAAATAAAATTTGAACCAGCCAAATCCCAGGCACTGACCGTCAGTTTCCACCGCACCCAATGGGACATGCCACCGATTGACTTCAACGGATCAAATGTGACGGAACAGGAGGAGCTCAAAATCTTGGGCATCAGTTTCGATGGTCAGCTTACCTTCCGGCGCCACCTTCGTACCGTAGCCCTCCGGGCAACACAGCAACTTGGTGCTTTGCGTCAGGCTTTCCACCTCCTAGACGTGCCCGGTCGCATCCAAGCCTACAATGCTTTTGTGCGCCCAGTGATGGAGTACTGCCCTATTGTCTGGATGGGAGCGGCCCCATCCCATCTTGCAAGACTCGACCGTGTGCAAGCCCGGGCCATCCGTGCCATCGCCCCAATGTGTTGGCTGCCGAGTCTTGCTCTTCGTCAGATGGTTGCAGCACTTTGCCTCCTGTACAAGATGCATTGTCCGGATGCGCATCCCCTTCTACAGAGGATGCTGCCACCCCAGCAGCCCCAACACCGAACAGTCCACTCCACCCTGATGATGAATACAGTCTTAGTCTTACTCTTAGATCCATGCTGCTGAAGGTGACAATTACTCCTCTGGTTAGAACAATAACTTGGCGACATGTCACGTGCATACAGTGTTAGGTCTAGCCATGAATGATACCCAATAGCATAAATCGTCATTGTGTACTGTTGCCGACTGGCCCTTTGCATTTCCCGCTGTCATGCTTGCGGTCCGTTGTTTCATACATAGCTAGCTGGCTTTCCAAGCTGCGTCGCGTTATCATGGTTATGTTCTGCTGTACGTGCAGTCTGCGCTGCGTACCGTGCGGGTACGATTTAGTTCCGGTTTAGGTCAAGCAGTACTACTACTACTACGAGTAGTTCCGAGATCATGGCTTTTTTCTGAGTTCTCTTTTTTCCTTGTAGACAAATGTAAGCTAAATAAAACGTCTTGGTTGTGTGGCCGCTTGGGTTGGGTCACAGGGGCCTTGCCATCATTCCACTACAGTTTCTGGTGCCGAAACCCGGGACTGCGGGGAGGAACTAAGGATGGCGAAAGCAGAAGGCGCGTTGCGCGCATTTAGTGGCCAGGAGGACTTGGAAGAGTTCTGGCAGAAGTTCCAGGTCGTGGGAAAAATTCAGAAATGGAGCACAGGCAAGGAGCGAATGGCGCATGTGCCTCTGTATCTATCTGGCGATGCCTTTACGGTGTGGAGACAAATGGCTACTGCGGATCAGGAGGACGAGGATAAGGTGAAAGCACGGCTTGAGGAGTCGTTCGCCTGCTCGTCGAGGGAGGCGTACTCCCAGTTTGTGCGACGTCGGAAGCGGGAAGATGAAACTGTTGATGTTTATGCATCTGACTTGCGCCTTTTGTTGACGCGTAGTGGCCACAAGGAAGCAGCAGATGGAAGAGACCCGGTGCTCGTCGAGCAGTTCTTGTCAGGTCTGCCTCGTCGATTTGCAAATCAGCTGCGCCTCAGCGCGGCGGCTAGTGGGGATCCCACGATGACACAGCTGACGAAGCAAGCACGTGCTCTCCTTGCAGTGGCGGATGAGCCTGGTGTCAGCGCGTCTGCCGTAGGACCTGAGCCAGGAGACAGCAGAGTATGCTACCTGTGCGGAGAAACTGGCCACCTGAGGAGGGACTGCCCCAAGAAGAAGAAGGTGCAGTGTTTCAGATGTAAGCGATTTGGTCACATCAAGAGGCACTGTCCTGAGGCCAAATCCGAAGGACAAGTGAGTGGCAGGACTCCTGGTGCAGGTGCCAATGCATTTGCAGTATCACCAGATGTCGCTGCTGCAGAGTGCGAAGATGATGCATGTCTTGCCCTCGTTGCCAGGCGTCGTGGTGGCCTGCCGAAAGTCTTCGTGTCGGTCAATGGAGAGCAGACCAGGCTGAAGGCAGCCATTGACTCTTGCTCGAGTCGCTCCCTAGTGTCTTCTGCTGCGGTGCGTACACTGTCTGTGCCTGTCTGCAAGCCGTCGGGTGAGGACATGATCACGGCTATTAACGGCAACTCACTCGATATCACTGGCACTGTGGAGCTGACTGTCTCCCGTGATGACAACAATGTGTACCTGCCGAAAATCAAGGCCAAGTTTCTGGTAGTTGATTCTCTGGACGTGGTTCGCTCTGACATGCTGATTGGTCTTGATGTGATCTCATCGGCCGGTGGTGTTGCTCTGGAGTATTCAGAGAGTGACGGCCAGCTAACTGGTGCTGTGTTCGGAACGAGGCCAGTCGTGGCTGCAGTCGAGAGTAAGATCAGCAATGAAGAGCACTTGCCACGCCACGTTCAGGTCCGACAGGATGGAGACAAGGTCACGTTGGAGATGAGTGACTGTGAAGTGATGTTCGACCCCGAGAAAGGCTTCTGGGAAGTCACTTGGAAATGGTGCGACGGAGCTGCTCCAAGTTCACCTATCGGTACAGGCATCGGCGAGTATTCCCGCCAGGGATTATCGGATGATCAGGAGGTGAAGTTTGTCACCGAGGTCCAAAACTGGATTGATCAAGGATGGCTAGTTCCTTATGACGAAGGCTCGCACGGCGAGATTGGCGGTGTTTTGCCTCTGCTGGCAGTGTGTCAAGAGCACAAAGTGTCCACTCCGGTCCACCCCTGTCTGGATTATCGCGCGCTGAACAGTCTCATTGTGTCTCATCCGGGCCTGGATGCACCAGCATGTGAAGAGAAGCTTCGGAAATGGCGCCAGTGCGGCGATGCTATGGATATCCTGGATATTCGGAAGGCCTTCCTGAACGTGCGTGTACAGCCTGCCTTGCAGCGGTTTCAGGTGGTGGCTTGGAAAGGTCAGAAGTTTGTCATGCAGCGCATGGGGTTCGGCCTTTCAATCGCACCAAAAGTCATGGATGCTATTGTCCGGTGGGTTACGAAGGACTTTCCGGCAACTGACAACTATGTGGATGACTTCCTGACACCACGCCATCAGACCAAGGAGCTGGCTGCCTCTTTGCAACGGTATGGTCTACCAACGAAGCCGCCTGTGAAGCTTGAGGAGGCGTGCGTGCTTGGCCTGAAGATTGATGCTGAGGGAGACCAGCTGCGATGGGATCGTCGTGACCCGACATCCATTGATATTCCTGCTGTGCTGACGAAGCGTAGCATCTTTCGCTGGTGTGGCGCCCTGACGGCGCATTATCCTGTGTGTCGCTGGCTGCGGCCGATGTCAAGCTGGCTCCGTCGTTTGGCCTGTCTGACTGATGCATGGGATGAGCCGGTTCCAGAAGAGTTGCAGGTGTTGTGTCGTGACGTCATGGCTCGGGTGCTGAAGGAAGACCCAGTTCATGGTGCTTGGAGCGTTCCAAGCGGCGAGGAACACTCCTGGAAGATCTGGTGTGATGCCTCGAGTATCGCCTATGGCGTGGCCCTGGAAGTCGACGGCCGAGTGGTAGAGGACCAATGCTGGCTGAGACTGAAGAACGACACTCGCCACATCAACCTATCAGAGCTCGAGGCGGTCATCAAGGGCCTGAGTTTGGCGGTTGAGTGGAATGTGCGCAAGGTGAAGGTCTTGACCGACTCCAAGACCGTTCATGGCTGGCTGAGCTCGCTTTTCGGCCACTTGAAGCGAATCAAAGTCAGTGGGCTGAACAAGGTGGTGGTTCACCGGCGACTCCAAATCATCGATGACTTGATCAAAGCGGCTGACCTCAGCGTTGATCTGGAGTGGGTTCCATCTGCCAGCAACAAGGCAGACGAGCTGACTAGAGTTCCTGAGAAGCTCGTCCAGTACTGGAAAGGTCAGTCAGGCGTCGGCGAGTTTGACGTCGGCGTGTCTGGTGCCTGCATCGATCCATCTGCTCTTGGCCCTGTGTCGCTCCAAGAGATAGCCAGCGAACAGGAAAGTGATGCGGCCATCACAGCGGTGATTGCAGCGAAGACAGCTGAACAGGAAGTTGTCGCTGCTGGCTACAAGAAGATCCAGAATCAACTCTGTGTTGTCGACGGTGTCCTGATGAGGAGCTTCAAGGTGCCGACTGGTGAAGAAGAAGTCGTTCCAGTAGTCCCAGAGTCTCTGGAGGAGAGAGTGTTGCGCGCAGCCCATCTTCAGACTGGACACGCCGGTTGGGAGGGAACCTGGCGGTTTCTGCAATGCCGGTGCTTCTTTCCCTCAATGGCAGCAAAGTGCCAGGACTTTGTTGGCAAGTGTAAGGCCTGTGCTGTTGCCAGTCCGCAGCGTGGCGAGAGTGTTCCAGCTACGAGGTCTGCCATGCCATCTGGTCCGTGGAACACCGTGTTCATCGACACCATGGAGCTCGGCGGCAGTCGTGATGGCAGGTTCCACTGCGTCCTGGTGTGTGTGGACGCATTTACCAAATGGACTGAAGTCGTTCCGTTGCCCCGGCACGATGCACGAAGTGTTGCTGATGCCTTTCTGTCCATCTGTGCCCGGTGGGGCCCACCAGAGATTGTGCGCTGCGACAACGGCACCGAGTTTGTCAACGCTATCATGTCGGCTTTGTTTGCGGCGTTTGGAGTTCGAGTGCAGCATGGTGCAGTTCGTCACCCGCAGAGTCAAGGCACGGTAGAGAGGTTCAATCGTACGCTCCTCACTTTGATTCGGAAGGTGTTGGAGGAAGAGGATGATTGGAAAGCGGCTCTTGATCTGCTGCTATTCAAGTACCGTGTACGCCCGCATAGTGTCACTCGAATCAGCCCGGCCGAGGCGATGTATGGCTGGAAGCCGAAGCGCCTGGTGGTGGAGAAGTCCGGCAGCGAGCTATCTGAGAGCGCTTGGGTGGACAAGCTGAAGATGCAGACGGCCCGGGTGTGGGATTATTTAGACGGCCAGTTATCGCAAGCTGACTCCATCGATGAATCGAGATCTCGTGTCGCCTGTCCCTATCAGCCCGGAGATCCAGTACTGTTGCGACGCCAGGACCGACGGCAGAAGCGCCAGCCTCCCTACGAGCGTGGTTGGGTGGTCGAGGCAGTGGTGGCATCCTCAACGGTCGTCGTTGCGCACGGTCGCGGTGGCACGAAGATCGTGAATGTTGATCTGTTGAAGATGGATCCAGGCGAGGCTGAGTCAGAGTCAACGGAAGTCGACCAGGTGGAGGCCAGTTCTAGCAGCAATGGCGAACTGCCCATTGCCTTTGACCTGCCGATTGCTGAAGATGATCAGCCAGTTGGACGAAGCCTCCGGAATCGAGATACATTGAGAGCCCCAAGGAGGTATGCTCCGTGAGTGTGGAGCTGATGGTGTGCAGTAGTTCATTTGTTCTGTGGTTCTATTATTCTAGGTTGTTTCCTAAATGCTATAGGTTTTTCCTTTCACAGCGTTTCGAGTGTATTCCGGTCCTTGCTCGTAAAGAGACTTGTCACCTGGTGGAGGTGTGATGATGAATACAGTCTTAGTCTTACTCTTAGATCCATGCTGCTGAAGGTGACAATTACTCCTCTGGTTAGAACAATAACTTGGCGACATGTCACGTGCATACAGTGTTAGGTCTAGCCATGAATGATACCCAATAGCATAAATCGTCATTGTGTACTGTTGCCGACTGGCCCTTTGCATTTCCCGCTGTCATGCTTGCGGTCCGTTGTTTCATACATAGCTAGCTGGCTTTCCAAGCTGCGTCGCGTTATCATGGTTATGTTCTGCTGTACGTGCAGTCTGCGCTGCGTACCGTGCGGGTACGATTTAGTTCCGGTTTAGGTCAAGCAGTACTACTACTACTACGAGTAGTTCCGAGATCATGGCTTTTTTCTGAGTTCTCTTTTTTCCTTGTAGACAAATGTAAGCTAAATAAAACGTCTTGGTTGTGTGGCCGCTTGGGTTGGGTCACAGGGGCTTTGCCATCATTCCACTACAACCCGTAGTACATTCCAGAGATGTAATGCTCACGCACACCAACTGGCCAATGAACTTCCAGTCCGTTCCCGAAACAACCTGTGTCGAGCCTACCCTCACGCAGTTGTCCCCGTCTGGAACCAGCTGCCTGCCGAAGTCTTCTCTGGTCCTTTCTGCACCACGAACTTGCAACACTTCAAAGTTGCAGCCAACCGCTATTTGAAGACCAACGACTGGTCGTGGGCACATGACCATCTCTGATCATCAGCATCATATCTGCCTCACCCCATGACTTCCAAATTCCGCTCCACATACTATTCCCAATAACGTCTGTTCTTCTTTTCTCTCCTTCTCCTCCTAGCACTGTCTGTCTTATCATTCCCCTCCTTCTAATGTACTGTCTCTCCTCCTAACATTTCGTATCATGTACCTGTCACTCCTTTCATTTTCTTCTTTTTTTTTGGTGCATTTTATGTCCCCATGACGTCGAGACCTCAGGTCTTTCATGGCTTTGTTGTAGTATGGCGATCACAGCAGAATTTGTTCTCTTTATTGCTATCTTCTATTTAACGTTTTATACGAAAGTCCACATGTACGCTCAATTGAAATGTCAAATGTCAAGAACGCAACAAAAGTCTTAGGAAAACACCGAAACGGTCAGCTATTCATTTCAACACATTTGTTCTCTTATTGCTATTCAATTTTATAATTATTTCATTTTTTGATACGAAAGTCCACATGTACGTTCAATTGAAATGTCAAAGATCAAGAACGCAACAAAAGTCTCAGGAGAACATGGAAAGGGTCAGCAATTCATTTCAGCTCAAACTACATCCATACTGTGCAAGAGGCTCAAGGTCATTGCCTCTCAGTGTATGTAGATGGCTCCCAGGTGGCATCACCATATCCCCTTTCCACTCCGCGAAGTACTGAGTGCGGGTTCCTCTTGTTCTGTTGGAGATCACCTTCTCTACGATATAGCGAGTGTTACCTTGCGGATCTACCAACGTTGGCGGAGCAGGCTGAGTTCGCCCTTCCATTGTGGAGGCGCAACTTGCTTGACGGTCGATCCCTATCTTCGGGCGTGAGCAGATAATCCCGAAAGACTAGCACCTCATCTCCCTTTTGGACGTCCGTCTGGTGACTGCTGGTGAGTAAACGAAGGCACTGCACGAGCATGCATATGCCAGAGAGCCTATGCATGACTAAAACTAAAAACGTCAACACCTGCGTGACGTCATTTAATGGGTAATAGCAAAAATGTTATTAAAGTGCAAGAGGTATCGAGTCAATATCCTTACGCCATTGAGATGTCGCACATGGCATTTGCAATACCTCACAGGATTTTGGCGCGTTCGGTTTTTGCGATATGTTGCAACATTCATCTACGTGTAGACTTGTAGGCGTGACTATTGCCAAGAAATTCGGAGCCTATTGGGAGATTAATCGGTTTGAGGGAAAGACACAAACCGGAAAAGTCTGAAGAAAAAATTGACTGCCCCCATCAGAACTTGAACCAGGGACCATAGCTTGTAGCCAGCGATGCTCTAACCAATGAGCTATGTTATTGGGGGATTACTTGGCTTTTTCGCTTGAGATTTTTTCGTGTGCAATAGTCAGTGTGAGTTATACTTGTGAGAACTGGGATGTTGAGCCGATAGTGATTATGTAATGGGAAAAGGACTAATATGTTACTAGTTATGACTAACAGTCCACCAAGGTAAAGAGATAATAATACAGTCAGATAGTGCGACAAAACGGCACAGACCTGACAAGGATATTGAGACATTCGACGACCTGACACCTGGCTCCAACACATCCCCGAAGCGAAAGTGGTAACTTATAGGTCCTTTGCTCTTTACAAGTTATACTTGTATGTTAGTTTAACGGAGAAAACCATGCACCAACCTTGTACACTCCTGGACAGCTTCCATTTCACCTACGATATTGGAAGTGCTACATTTGTTACACGTATGCCTCACTGAACAAACATCGCGCTATAATTTGAAATGACGTGTGGAGGACCTCACCCAATTAGCCATAAAACGATGTGTTCATAGGGATCAGAGCAAATTATTCAACCCGAAGTGAAAATTGGCTCGTTTTCGTCTCCATGATATCCAGTGCGCAGTCGTAGTCATAATAATTATTAGTTCTCTTCGATTGGAAGATGCGACCATCGTGTGTATTCTGCAAAGATGATTCCGGGAAAGCCTGTAAATTTCTCAAGTGTCTTCATAGGATTTGCGGTGACTGTCTTCAAGCCAGCGTTACGCAAGATGAGAAAATACATTGTGCCAAGTGTCGACGTCCTACGTCATACCCGCCTCCTGGTCCGGGTCACAAACATATGTTGGTCGATGACTCCATGTTCGCAGACGTTCCCTGTGACGATTATGAATCCGCGACGGTGGACGTGAGTGGCCAAACATTTCGAAGGGTACTTGATATGACTAGGGACCCTATCGATCCACGACCAACGGCCTCCCCTGCCGTCTCTTCACACTCCATCAGCTTCCTTGATCCCAAGTTGCAGGCCAAACAACACAGGCGAAATCACACGTGTCCTTTCCACAGCCAGATGGCGATAAGACATTACTGCAGTAAATGTCGAGATGTTTTGTGTGATAAGTGTAAGCAACAACACAAGCACACCTCCAAAAGAGATCAGATTGGCGATATAGCTAAGGAAGCCGCAGCAGTACGACACAGACTAACAAAGCGGTTCGGAAACATCATCCACAAGACCAAAGACTATGAAGTAGATGCAAGCCTGCAGTATGCCGAGGACCTCCAGAAGCATTTGGTGTGGACGTAGCCGGTCAAGTCGCCAATGTCAAAAGATCGATACACGAGAGCTGCGACGACCAACTTAGGGTCATTAGGAACCGAGAATAGGAGCTGGCGGGGAAGGTGGAAATGTGGAGGCAGAAGCAAGCCAATTGCCAAGCCAAATTCAAGACTGAGTACGCTGAGGCTGTGCACAAACTTAAAGGCGAACAGGACATCACGAGAGCTGTTCTAGGCAATGAAGACCTCCTCAAGTTGTACCCGCACTTGTTGTAGTTGTAGCTGCAGGTCTTAAGAAGTCTGATGCGGTCTAGTGACGCCCATACGTTATCGTTGATAAATATTGAGATATTTGCGTGCGAGAATCTTTCCATATTTAAAAGCAGAATAGGTGCCATGGGAAAAGTAATTGACAACACTGAAATCGATCTGTCAATGTGTGCGTTTAGAGACGCGGGCATTTAGTCCACAATTTCTGGTGCGTCTGGGCCGATTGTTGCCCTCGTAAGAAATTCGAGAGGCCGGGTCGTAGGCGCGCGTGAGTTGCAAGCCTGCAGCATTCAAATCTTGGCCACTCGAATTGAAGCTGATTTTGCTCGGACAGCACCTGTGCCATTGCCGATAAAGTAGGTTTGCAGCGGGCAAACCAAAGTTATCATGCCACAGAAGCACTCGCGGCCAGCGCCTCGCAGGCAGTCCGCAACGCCGGCTGTCATCGTACATCGTCCCCAAGCGTGGGAAAATGGCACATGCGCAAGCGTGGGACTCGCAGCCTTGCTGGCAAAGAACAGCAGCGAGACCTTTTTATGCAAACAAATTTGTTTGAGCACCTTAGCTTGCAATATCAGCAGTCTTGTGCGACTTTTCTGCAGCGTTGTGCGACTAGTGTCTACCGCTAGCGTATCATGAGTCGTTTTCAAACAGCAGCTCCAGGAGATCCGCGAGCTAATCCGCTCCTCCATCCGAGAAGCCATTTCCGGGGACGACTCTGGCGAGCCGGATGCTGAGATCGACTGCGCACAAGACCTGAACTCGGCAGGTGCTAGGTAGGCTTGACTCTGACGTGCCTGTACATGCATCTCCACCACATGCCCACACCCGTCCCCTGTGTGTTGCACATGTGGCCCAGAGAGTGGTGGAGAAAGTGCTGCGAGGGGAGTTCGTAGATTTAGCACTCCTCCTCAGGCTCCTGCGCTCCTCAGTAGTGCCCGCTGAACCCCCAGCCAAACGTTTCAGGCCCGAGAACGACTCGGATGGGTCAGTAGTGCTGGCCCCAGCATAGCAGAAAAAGCGAGAGTCGAGTCTATAGACAGTGGCCTGGGCCGAAGCGTGGGCAGTGTTGTCCATCATTGTGGGCAGGCAACGCACACACTGCCTGAACAAACTGTTGGTATACCAGCATCACGTCCTAAGGGCGTTAAGCATTCTACCCTCAGCAAGAATCTTAGATCAGCTTTTGACTACCCTGATGTTGGGGATGCTCACCTGGGGCAAGAGGGCATGTCTTGGTGTCATGCCAAATAAATCGGGTGGGCATCGCTTGATCATTTATCTTTCAGCCCCGGAAGCTGGTCCGACCCGTGCTCATGTGCTAGTCATGTCTCTTGCATTGTCATTGCTGTTTTGACTCTCGAGCGTGCAACTTGCGGAACATTTGTTCCCACACAATTTCCTTCCCACCCTCCCACCCGCTACCTCAACTCATGTTTCTGGCGCACACATGACGTATTTCTCGCTCAACATGTTTCGGTTGCATATACGGCATCGGGCGTGTTCTTTATCTCTTGCCAATATGTGCTTGCCATGCCTATATGATGCCAAATCGCCATTGGGGTTATACACCCGGTTTTTTCCCTCACTACTGCGTCCGTCGGCGCGAAGGTTTTTTCCCGGCTGGCTTGGTCCAGAAAAATTAATCTGACGGTCCCAAGTGGTTCTTCATCATGGCCTATTTCTGTTATCCCCATGCACATCTTTCCCATTTGAGACACACTCTGTTCCCAGTTCTTGCTTTCATGCCTCACTCGTGCTTCGGTTCACATCTGGCTGCGGCCAACTACCCTTCAATTTGTGTGTTGTCGCTATTGCTGTCTATAATCTGTGTGTACCAGTATATATATGGCGCGAGAATGTATTCTTACAATCCATGAGAATATATGCTCTCAACTGCCATGCATACCTTTATATTTAGCATTAGGTGGCTCTACTCAGAGTCGTTGGCGGCTCCATGCGGAGTCATTTGCCGGCTCCATGCGGAGTCATTTGCCGACTCCATGTGGAATCATTTGCCGGCTCCACGCGGAGTCATTTGCCGGCTCCATGCGGAGTCATTTGCTGGCTCCATGCGGAGTCATTTGCCGGCCCCATGCGGAGTCTTTTGCAGGCTCCATGTGAAGTCATTTGCCGGCTCCATGCGGAGTCATTTGCCAGCTCAGCTCTAGAGGTCCCGAGCAGAGCTATCATACAAGTTGCCCAAATCGGCGCTCCCATGGAATGGCATTGCCCTAATCAGAGACATCAGTTGACCCAATTCCCCCAGCCTTCAGCTCTTCACTGACACGCCTGGCGTCGGTTTCGGCGGGCTTTACAACACAGCGCGGTTCTATGGCACATGGTCAGCAGACCAGTCGGATGGCCTATTTCGCAGCATTATCTGGCGGGAACTCTACCCAAGTGCCCTTGTGCTCTCTTTATGGGGAGAACAATGGACGCATCATGCTGCCCAACGTGAACAAACAGACTACTTCAACAGAGCACATCATCTCCGTCAGATGCTACTGATAAAGGCCGGTGACCTAATTAGGGACTCAGTAGCCCCAAGTTCTGCCCGCACATACCCGCCGGGACTGGGGCGTATCTGAAGCTGTGTACACAACTGGGATGCCAGCCGAGTAGGCCGTCGGTAAATGACTTGCTTGCATTCATCACCCACTGCGTATACGGTCACAGATCTAGCGCAACCATCCGAGTATATGTATCCGCCTTGAGGTATTACCTCCTCTGCCATGGTGGGCCGTCACACACAACTCAGCACGATAGAGTTACAGCAGCCCTGAAGGGAGCGGAGCATCAGCAAAGGCAGCACCTCCAGCAAGCAGCACCGACACAATGTCAACGCCAGGCTATCACCCAATCAGACCTGCAGCAGCTCTTGACCGTGATCCAGCGCTCCCACTACTGCGAATCGGACAGGTGCATGCTCTGGGCCGCCTTCATGACAGCCTTTGCGGAATTGCTCAGAGTGAGCGAGGATACTGCCGCCTCTCCCCGCTCCGCTTCGAATGGCCGCACTCTGACCCTGGGTCAAGTCTCACTCACTGGGACTCAGATCAGCATACGACTCGGGATAACGAAGACCTCCCAACGGGTCACTGGAGGCCAAGTCATCTTGCAGCCATGGTCCGGCAGCCAGCTCTGCCCTGTCCAAGCAATGCGCAAGTACCACGCTATCCGCCACGCAACCCCAACAATGTCGCCGCCGTTCATATTCCGAAGTGGGCAATATCTCACAGCCAAAGATGTGAACTACTGGATGACGAGAGCCCTAGGTCCGGGTGTTAGCAGTGACTCCCTCAGGATCGGCGGGGCTACTGCAATGGCCGGAAGGAATGCCTCAGCTTGGCAATTCCAGAAGGCCGGCCGCTGGGCTAGTGACACGTACAAAACGTACCTCCGTGTGCCGGCTGGCCTGCCTCTTGGCCAGCAATGAGCCGGCTTCGCTGCCATTTGTGCATGCGCGTGCTGCTGGGCACTGTTTTTGTATCAATCCTGCCCAAAATACTCTAAGCACTCTGCACCCCTTATGAAAGAATAATTATGATCTCTCAGCAGCTTGTCCGATTAAGTGTCTCTTCTCCAGCCTGGACCACATACTCAAACTCTTTAACGCATTGTGTTGCGCACTGTCACTGCTAAGCTTATCTGCATGCATGTAGCGCAGCGTTTACTCAACCGCGGAAAGAACGCAAGAAAGGAAATATGGTTAAGAGCAGTGTGTATAAGCGGGGTTGCCACTAACCACTGACTCTTCTTTGGGAAGCAAGCAAAGCCCCTCAGCTGAATGCATTTTGGAACAATTCTCTGCATGAGCTTTCAAGCACTGGCGGCACGCGCTGCCCAGCAGCAGGACCACATGGTCCCAGCATAGACACATTGTGTCCAGCAGCCGGGCCAATTGGCCCCAGCATACAGCAGGACCGTCCGGTCCCACCAGTCATTTGACTACCTGCGCACAGCCGTGCCCCACATGGGCACAGAAGCATCAGTTAGGACCACATGGTCCCAGTAGGACCAGCTGGTCCCAGCATAGACACATTGTGTCCAGCAGCCGGGCCAATTGGCTCCAGCATACAGCAGGACCGTCCGGTCCCAGCAGTCATTTGACTACCTGCGCACAGCCGTGACCCACAAGGGCACAGCAGCATTAGTTAAGACCTCATGGTCCCAGCATAGACACATTGTGTCCAGCAGCCGGGCCAATTGGCCCCAGCATACAGCAGGACCGTCCGGTCCCAGCAGTCATTTGACTACCTGCGCACAGCCGTGCCCCACACGGGCACAGCAGCATTAGTTAGGATTATTGGCCTTAATCTCTTGCACTGCCTGCCATCTACCAGCATTGTAACAGAATTTTCTACAATCCCGCTTTGCGGGGCCGCCTGGTATAAATGCATTGTTGCAAACAATTCGCAGACTACAAATTGTGTTACAAAACACTTGAAATGATCCAGCCACAGCAGCTCGGCAACCCCAACTTCCACTTGCTTCATGTGCGTGTTGATAACGTTTTGTATGTCAAGTGAAATGCATACTGTATTCAGGTATGAATCTACTCGACCGGCTGCCTTCTTACTTGAACTGCGGCTCGAATGTCCATGTTTATTACCGCAATCGTTAGATGGATCACATTGCAGAAACGTGAAAATGTATGATCCTTTGAAAACATGGATTTCCTGCACCCATCCGGAGCTAGCTACTTTGACCCACACTTTAGTTCGCCTAGAGGATTCATTAAAACCTCCGAAAGTTGTTCTTCTTATTTCGCAGGGGTTCTGGCCATGTTAGTGCAGCAAGTAAAGAATGGAGTTGCTACTATTCGAGCCAGCAAACCGGTTGAAGACTGATATTCTGAACCAATCACAATTGAAATTTTATCTTGTGAATCCAGTAATCTCGACATAGGGTTTACATGGGACTGTACAGAGACTAGTCAAGAAATGAAACTCGTTCTTGCATCCTCCGCTTTTAAAAGAACACTCCTCTCCTGAAGCTATTTTTATTTAGCCTACCTTCGCCCAATATTTGATTATGCCGATACGTCTTGGGTTGGATTATCCTCTTCCGCTGCTGAAAAGCTTGAAATACACCACAAGAATATCCTCCGTCAAACCCGCATGCTCTCATCATCCGCCCTTTATAAAATCGCTCACACAACCCCGTTATCACATGGACGCAGTGCACATCTGGCTTCTCTTTACCATTCTATTAAGCCTAATAACACTAGACCTACTCTCTTTCATTCACAACTTCCCAAATACATGTAAACTCACACACTCTAGGACTTATACCCTCTCTTACTCCCCCACCCTTAGGGCCCGGTCACACATGCACTCGAAAGTAGCGTATACGCTGAAGCGAGGTCGCAGGAGCAAAAAATGGCATGGCAACTGCCAAAAGCGGAACTTCCGCTTCAGCGGAAACTCCAATCCGCTTCCTCCAAAATTTTTGAAGCGAGACTGTCGCTTCTGCGGATTCGCTTCAGCGGAAAACACCATGGTCTGCTTTATGGACTTGCTACGAGAAATTTGTATGCGTATGATGTCCATGCAACAAAAATGCGTGCAAGATAGTCATTGACCTCGTCCATTCTCCGTACTGTATGCACCACAGTCCACTTTACTCTCATTTTCCGCCGAAGTAGGAGTTGTGCCCTGTTTGTGTGTGTGACCATGCACACGTGGTTTCGCTGGAGCGACACCAGGCTCGCTGCCGCCGAACCTCGTCGCCCAAGCGAATCCCAGTGCATGTGTGACCGGGCCCTTAGGCGTGCTTGTGGCATTGAAGCCGAGACATTTGGTCGGTGGAGCCCCTGGCACCTCACCATCTCTGCTGCTCAGCGCAGCCCCTACTCGGTAGCTGTTTGTTTTTGTCCACATAATTATTTATTTTACGAGTTGGGTTTGTGAAAATATTTTTGTGAATAATAGTAAAAAAGAAAATAAGAGAAAATACAGTTGTGAAATGTACAGAAGGCAGGGTAGGTAGGCCTTGGCGGATACTACAGGGTCTGATCGTAAAGCAGTGAAATTTGCAGAACCATAAAATTCTTATAGCATTCTTTCAATTCGGCTCCATTTCTTTATCCACATACCGGTACATATAGAATAATTGTACCAGACATGCATGAAACATACCTGAAAAAGTTACAAATTTCACCAATTTTTCTGCCAGGATTATTGGCCACGAGGCCAGGGTTATTGGCAGAGAACTCAAAACGATGGACATCACAGGTTAGCAGGTCGATGCAAATTACGTTGCTCCGCATAAATTGGTTTTACAGAGCATGACTTAAGCTGTTGTTTTCCACTAGTTTCCACGTATGTTAATTCTGAAGTAGTGGACATAGTATGTCTGAAGATCGATCTAATGACGACCTTGCCATGCTCGGCTTTGACGACCTTCGTGACCTGGCCAAGAAAAATGAAAATCTCGTTCACCAACAAAATGAACTGTGCTGTGATGGTCCGCTTGCTACGCCAACACTGGATCGATAATGCAGAACAGTCACATATACATGCTACTAGTAAAAATCAAGCTAGTGCTGTAACTCGAAGTCACACACAATTCTTGCCTTGACCTGAAATTGATCTTCATTTTAATATGACTGCAGGCTTCACTAAAACATCCGCACACTCGTGGTAAGACACGAACAGATAGGAAGACAGCACACAAAGTATAACATGCCAACATACTGTATTTCGTTTTCGAATATTTTCGACTGGTAAACAGCCTATGTAAAAATCCCTGGAGACGCTACACACCACTCTACTCTATAGGGTATTGTAGACTTAACAGTACTCTGGTGGGTATCAACAGAGACAAACAGCGACATGAATAGGTGAGGACTGAGAATACGCATGAGTGTACGCACGCATCACTGGATTGGAATTGGCAAAAGAATAATTATCGAGCTGGAACTAGACTATCGATTGTGGGGTAAAGGAGAACGAGACTAAGCCTTTAGACTTGCCAAAATACAGCGGCAGCAACCTAATAAGCGGTTTTGATGCGTGTCATCCGAGCACCTAACAAGGCTTCAAGAACCCAGAAAGCTAGATGAAAGTAGATAATTCATCTTGGTTTGAGCAACGAAAGGTTGGGCAGACATATTGTACACAATCTATCATGATGTGTTTCTGCCATGCTTATCTTTCTACTTCAAGTACAATCATCGATTACGCAGAGAAAGGGCGTTAATATGAATCTCAGTATCTTTGTGGAACATGCGAATCATCAAGGTGGGCCGGTGAACATGAGCCACTTGTTGTGTAATCGTAGGTGACATTTACGTTTTGTTGTTCTTTCATATTATTAGTATTTATTATCAGAGTCTAATCAATTCGTTCGTCGTTGTCAACGTGTACACGAGGTACTGCTTGCCTTGAGTCAACAACAAGGAATTCACGAGTTACGATTGTGCTTACTACGACGTTGCATGTTGTTTGTACATTTACAATCACGTACATGCAGCTTGGCAAGTAAGTTAGTTGTGTCACGATGCAATGCATACCAATTTATTTCACTACACGTATTTCTCGTAACACATCAATTCTTACTTCGTAGGTGTTTAGGTCCGGTCTTGCGTGACAGAGGTAGTTACTCTTAGTTAGCTTTCTCCATGATTGATTCTAAGAAACACGGACATTGATTCTAGCTTCGAACTGTTTCTTCTTTGTCTGCCTGTGCATTTTGTTCTCAAACAAATCCTTCGTTCAATGTGTTTATATTTTCGCGCTCTGCAGATTTGTTTGCCTCGCGCTCAGCTTTGTTTCCTTTTCTTTGTCAACTGCATTATTATGACGTATGACTTGTGTACGCACTTATCACGTGACCGTTTGACTGCATGCGCTATGCACGCTCTAGGCTAGTGCATTTGAGCGATCGTAGCGATCCGCTTTCCTTGCCGTTTCGTCTTCTCCGCTTCTTTACTCATTCGAGTCAGTGTCGCTGCACTAGTTTGTTTTGCAGTTTATCCACGTCGCAGTCGTTCATGGTCGCCATCTTTACATTTGATTTTGATGCGCAGCTGCATGCTGATGCAGCTGCCTTTTTCATTCTTTCGATGATCTTCTTTCCAATGTTTATACTGAATCTACTGTATGTATTCTCTCACCCAAGTTTGCAACGGTTGTCGGTTGTAGCATGCCAAGGGTTGGATGCAGGGGTGGTTAATTAAGCTAGTAGTAGTAGAAACAATTCAGTAACAAGTGGTACCGAAACCCGATCGAACAGAGCCTCAGGACCGGTCGAGTGCTCGTGTAGAACTGCAGGAGGCAGTCGAGTGAATTTGAGTATTTGTAGTGTTTGTGGTGTTGGTTTGAGCTACACCAGTGCAGTGGCAGTGTAACCATGGCATCCATCAAAATGGATGGTTACTTGAGAGCGTTCAAAGGAAAAGGCGAAGACTTCCAGTTGTTTTGGAGGAAGTTTTTGGTTCTGTGCCGATTGCAGAAACTGTCGACGGAAACCGACCGCATGGCATCGTTGCCATTGTTTTTGGATGGTGATGCCTTCCACCTGTTTGAGCAGTTGTCTGATACTGACAAGGCGAGTGAATCAGCAGTAAAGAAGGCCCTGGAGTCTGCTTACACCATGACCCCGGCGGATGCGTTCCGACAATTTAAAGCGCGGACGCTCCGGGACGATGAGCCCGTGGATACCTACGTCACCGACCTGAAGCGCTTATTGGCGCTGTCCGGTCACACATGTGCCGATGATAAGGATATGGTGTTGCTCGAGCAATTGTTGGATGGCCTGTCCTTGGACTATGGACGGCAGGTGCGCATGGCGAGCACGGAGTCAGACCTGACTGTCACTAAGTGTGTCGCCAAAGTCCGTGCTCTGCGATCTACGGACGACTCCTGCCGCAAGCGTGCCAGTGTATCGGGAGCTGTTGCCGCTGCTGCTCCGGAACTTCGCCAGTCCAGTGTGTTGTGCTTCAACTGCAATGAGGTGGGGCACGTCCAGCGCAACTGTCCACATCGCCGGTACCAGAAGGGCGGACGGCAGCAGAGGGGCAATGAGAAGCCACGCCCTCCGCCCAAGGAGCAGAGGCCGCTTATGTGCTTCTTTTGCGATCAAGAGGGCCACATGAAGAGGGACTGTCGGTTGCGCCGCAAGTTCCTCGCCTCTTTGGCACAGTCCTCGGCAGCAGCTGCAGAGCCAGTGCAGTCTGACAGGTGCCTGTGCATGGCGAATTTGGCACGGCCGGGATTGCCAAAGGTCTTTGTTGATGTGTCCTGTGACACTGCATCGGGAGTCCGTGTGCGGTCCGTCATAGACACTGGTTCTACCCGGACGTTGGTGACGTCAGCACTTGTCGACCAGCTCGGGACTCCTGTGACGGCCCACACGGGCCAACCAGTATTGGCGCTGGATGGCCAACCCTTGCGTATCCTGGGCAGTGCGCTGTTGAAGTTTGTCCGGGAAGATGATTGTGTCAGTATCCCCGCTGTCGCCATGGAGGTTCTCGTCGTTCCAAGTCTGTCTGTGGTCGGCACTGATGTTCTGCTCGGGTCCGACACTATTGCGCAGTGTGGGGGTCTGCACCTGCGCTACGATGACGCTGGCAGCTTGTGCTGCGTGACGCTCGGCCAGCATGCCGACGTGACAGCTAGTGTGGCCGACGTTCCACTGCGGCATGTCAGCTGTCGGACCGAC
This sequence comes from Sycon ciliatum, assembly GCF_964019385.1. Lineage (NCBI taxonomy): Eukaryota > Metazoa > Porifera > Calcarea > Leucosolenida > Sycettidae > Sycon > Sycon ciliatum. The sequence continues at coordinate 22,384,363 of NC_088652.1, read as the reverse complement.
GGGGACGACATCATCCTGACGTCCGACGATGGGTCAGTACGTTGGGACGCCACGCAGCGTTGCTGGACCCTCAACTGGCAATGGCGAGATGGCAAGCCACCGCATGCACCAGTCGGCCACGGGATCGGCGAGTATTCCCGCTCCAAACTGACAGACGAGGAAGAGCGCAAGTTTGGTGCAGAGATCCAGGGCTGGATCGATGCCGGGTGGATGGTGCCTCACGACGAGGCTGTTCATGGTGCTCCGGAATGCGTCTTGCCGTTGTTGGCAGTCAGCCAGCCGCACAAGGCCAGCACACCTGTCCGTCCGTGTCTGGACTACCGGCTACTGAACGAACGACTGATCTCAAGTCCTGGTCTAGACGCCCCAGCATGTGCCGAGACGCTGCGGTCGTGGCGCGTCAAGGGCCCTGATGGTTATGTCCTGGTTGATCTGAAGAAAGCATACCTTCAAGTTCGTGTTCACCCTGATCTGCTGCGCTACCAGGTCGTGGTATGGCGAGGTCGCTCTTACGTCATGACGCGGATGGGATTCGGCCTGAACATTGCGCCGAAATTTATGGACATCATTGTGCGCTGGGTGACTCGAGAGTTTGATGACGTCGACAACTATATTGACGACGTCCGTGTACCTGTTGCCCTGACAGAGACGGTGACTGCGCGCCTGGCTAGCTATGGGCTGGAGACCAAGCCGGCGGAACCAATGCCCACCTCTCGTGTTCTCGGCTTGCAGTTGTCAACGCCGCCAGATGGCCGTACTGAGTGGCGCCGCCGTGACGGAGTCAAGACAGCGTTTGATGAGCCACTCACCAAGCGCAAGGTGTTTCAGTGGTGTGGGCGTCTCACCAGCCATTACCCCGTCGTTGGTTGGCTGCGGCCCGCGTGCAGTATGGCGAAACGTTTGGCGTGCCTAGAGAGTTGCGGCTGGGACGACACGGTGTCACCTGAGTTGCTGCAGATATGTGTTGACCTGCAGCAAAGGCTCCACAATCATGATCCGGTGTGTGGTGTATGGCATGCAGATCTGACCAGTTCTGCTACTGTGTGGTGCGATGCTTCGGACCTTGCCCTCGGTGCGTCGTTGGAGATCGGGGGTGACGTGGTTGAAGATGGCACGTGGATGCGCCAAGTCAGCGATCGTCGCCACATCAACGTGGCTGAGTTGGACGCGGCCATCAAGGGCGTCAAGCTTGCAGTATCATGGAATGTGCAGGATTTGCTGGTCAAAACCGACTCCAAGACAGTCGCTGCCTGGTTGGACCAAGTGTTCACCAATGCCCAGCGAGTGCGGACTAAGGGGTTGAATGATGTTCTCATTCAACGGCGTCTCCAGGTCCTTGCTGATCTACTCGATGTAACTGGTTTACGTGCACGAATCGAGTGGGTGCCCAGTGCAGAGAACCGTGCCGACGTTCTCACCCGTGTTCCGGACCTGTGGAATCAGCGTGCCAAGTCGTTGTTGCAGCGTGCTGAGCAGCCGCCTGATGTTCCTGAGCCGCCGCCTGCTGCTGATCCGGATGAGTGTGTCGCCGCTGCGCCAAGTGTCCACCTGCCATGTGCACTTCGTTTGACCGACATTACCGCAGCTCAGGCCGATGACGCTACGCTACAGTCTGTCATCCGTGGCCTTCAACATGATCAGCCACTACCCAGTGAGTACCGTAATGTTCGTACGCAGTTGTTGCTTGATGATGGTGTATTGTATCGCTCTGTCAAATCGCCTGTTGATGGCATTGTGATAGTTCCTGTTGTGCCTGCTGCGTTAGTCTCTGCTGTGGTTTCTAATGCTCATGAAGTGTCTGGTCATGGCTCTTGGGAGAAGATGTACTATATGTTGCGTCAGTGCTGCTTCTTTCCTGGTCTTGCGTCTGTGTGTCAGAGTTTTGTGTCTCAGTGTTTGCAATGCAGTGCTGCTAACCCTCGTCGTGGTCCGTCTGTTGCTGCTTCGCGTCATGCTATTTCTGGTCGCCCATGGGGTGAGGTGGTGTTAGATGTTCTAGAGCTTGGCTCGAGTAATGGTTCCCCCTTTCATTGTGTCTTGGTGTGTGTTGACACTTTCACCAAGTGGGTTGAAATTGCTCCGCTACAGCGCCATGATGCTGCTTCTGTTGCTGCTGCTTTTGTGCGGATGTGTCAGGTCTGGGGTGCACCAGATAGTGTTCGTACGGATAATGGTACGGAATTTTGCAATGCCATTGTGTCTTCCCTGTTTTCGGTTATGGGTGTTACTGTTCGTACTGGTGCTGTGCGTCACCCGCAATCACAAGGGTCTGCGGAGCGCATGAATCGCACTGTGCTCGGGCTGATGCGCAAGGTTTTAGATTCGTCCACTGGTGATTGGCTGTTGGACCTTGATATGCTCTTGTACTGCTACCGTAATCGCCCCCATAGTGCAACTGGTCTGTCGCCCATGCAAGCTATGGTTGGTTGGCAGCCACCTCATCTGTTAATTGCATCCGAGCCATTGCTGTACTCGGCGAGTCATTGGGTGGATACCCTGTCTGCTCGTTCAGCACGCATTCGAGATTTGGTGGATGATGCTTTGTCCCGAACAGACTTTATCGAGCCCGTCCAACCGTGCCCTTACCAGGTTGGTGATTGTGTCCTGTTGTTGCGTCCTGACCGTCACCAGAAACGTCAGTCTGCTTTCGAGGACGGTTGGGTTGTACAGTCTGTTGTTTCACCCTCCACTGTTAGTATTTCGAAGCCTGGTCGTCGAGACAAGACTGTCAATGTCGCCCTGTTGAAGTCTGTTCCCGTTCGTGAGCCTGCTGTTCTTAATGTTCCAGCTCCTGTTGTTGCTGAGTTGCCCGAGGAGGAAGAATCGCTAGTCAGTCTAGATTGGCCTATTCCTGTCGTTCAGCATGGTTATGGGTTGCGCGATCGTGCTTCGATTCGCCCCCCTGTTCGCCTCTCCTTGTAAATTCACCTGGGGGAGAGGTGTTGTGTAATCGTAGGTGACATTTACGTTTTGTTGTTCTTTCATATTATTAGTATTTATTATCAGAGTCTAATCAATTCGTTCGTCGTTGTCAACGTGTACACGAGGTACTGCTTGCCTTGAGTCAACAACAAGGAATTCACGAGTTACGATTGTGCTTACTACGACGTTGCATGTTGTTTGTACATTTACAATCACGTACATGCAGCTTGGCAAGTAAGTTAGTAGTGTCACGATGCAATGCATACCAATTTATTTCACTACACGTATTTCTCGTAACACATCAATTCTTACTTCGTAGGTGTTTAGGTCCGGTCTTGCGTGACAGAGGTAGTTACTCTTAGTTAGCTTTCTCCATGATTGATTCTAAGAAACACGGACATTGATTCTAGCTTCGAACTGTTTCTTCTTTGTCTGCCTGTGCATTTTGTTCTCAAACAAATCCTTCGTTCAATGTGTTTATATTTTCGCGCTCTGCAGATTTGTTTGCCTCGCGCTCAGCTTTGTTTCCTTTTCTTTGTCAACTGCATTATTATGACGTATGACTTGTGTACGCACTTATCACGTGACCGTTTGACTGCATGCGCTATGCACGCTCTAGGCTAGTGCATTTGAGCGATCGTAGCGATCCGCTTTCCTTGCCGTTTCGTCTTCTCCGCTTCTTTACTCATTCGAGTCAGTGTCGCTGCACTAGTTTGTTTTGCAGTTTATCCACGTCGCAGTCGTTCATGGTCGCCATCTTTACATTTGATTTTGATGCGCAGCTGCATGCTGATGCAGCTGCCTTTTTCATTCTTTCGATGATCTTCTTTCCAATGTTTATACTGAATCTACTGTATGTATTCTCTCACCCAAGTTTGCAACGGTTGTCGGTTGTAGCATGCCAAGGGTTGGATGCAGGGGTGGTTAATTAAGCTAGTAGTAGTAGAAACAATTCAGTAACACACTGACACTGTGATTTCAGATCGGCCCTCTGATGATATATAACTTACCTCAAACTTGTGGCAGGAGTCTGGAGAAGGCAGTATCTTTATCAGCTCGCCTCGAACCCATTTTTGCTTAGGACGACCGAAGCAGCGGGCATTGCCGGATGCCGCCAGGACATGAAAGTTTGCCTTCCTCCCGGCGCTGTCTCCAGATGTCAGTCCTATTTCAAGGTTACCGGAAGGACAGTTTTGTATGAGTATTATAGCTCCAGGGCAGGTGTCGTTCAATGGCTCCCGAGCACGAATTGTAGCCAGGCCATTCACCTGTTGGCGCACACACGCCACTACATGGGCGCTACCCAGGGTGAGTACAGGCATTGTTAACATGGAGAACTCTGGTTTATTGGTTTTAGCATCGAATATAACAGCTCTGTTCGCATATACCGCACCTATGCATGCACATCCACCTTCTGGTAGCTTGCTGGCCTCCTGTATCTGCCAAACCAAGTCATTGAATGCCTCCTTGAGGAAACACATAGGGATAGGAGAAGGGGTGTCTAGACGAACTTCCAGACTGAACACTCCGTAGGTGTCAAATTTAACAGTTGCTCTCACCTCACCTTTGCTGAATCCAGTAATCGGTATTCGCACTGTGGAGATGCGAAGGTTTGACACTGCCCAGAGCTGTATGCTAGAAGCCTTCAAAGCACGTTGAGAAACTGGAAAACCATCACTCGTTCGCACTTGAGCAGTAATATTGATCCTCTCGCCAACATACGTGGAAAACAGACCGGGTAAGGACATCACACATCTCGACAGATCGATGTCAGTGTTATCCACCACTAAACCCATGCTGTCAATGCACATTTTCACACGAATAGGGCTCCAGTGACGAAGCATCTGGGTACCTGAGCTCAGCGAGAAATTGATCTCGCGGAGGTCACCCTCGGTTTCTTCTAAGAATGTTTTGACGAGGGGACCTATTTTGAGGCAATCCACATCGGTTTGTGTAGACTGTAAGATACTCTGTATCCTTTCAAATTTACGCAGCGCTCCGCGGTAGGTCTTCCAGTGCTGATCACGCAAGTCCCTTTGTTGTTCTTGTATTCTCTCCGCCTCCACTAAGAGGGCTCGCGCCCTATTTCGAATGCTACTAATTTCATTTTCGAAAGCTGAGTTTAGACTCCTCCTGATACTCTCGACCAAACAGGATGCGTCCGACTGAGCTGCTTCAAGAATACCACTGCTGAACTGTGTGAGTTCGTCAGCCTCCCGATCTGCTCTGTCAGGGGAAAGTGTTTGTAGTCGTTCCGAAAGCATGCCATGCAATGCCGCAGCCTCACTGCGCATATCACCAATTTTGTCAATGTGCTTCGCGTGCTTACTCTCCTGCTTGCAAACCTTACAGATATGTTCTCGGCATCGCTTGCAGTAGTGCTTCAGCTCCTTCTTGATGTGGACCCGACAATAGCGCACTTTGGCCTTATAACAATTGTGGTCCTGGCAACGTTCCCCTTTCGGCAAGCCCCGACAGGCGGCAGCAGAATTCCCGGCATGTGGGACGCTACCAGGCGGTGTTACTTGCCCTTCGCCAATTAGAGCATCTTTATCGCTCGCTTCTGCTTGCATTGCATCATCTCCTCTGCCGTGCTGACTGCGATCAAACATGGAATCGTCTACCAGCAACTGTTCGTGAGTGAGACCAGGTGGCGGACAGGGCGTAACAAGACGACATTTTGAACAGAGGATTTTACCATCTTCCTGAATACTGGCGGGCAAGCAGTCATTGCATATTTTGTGCAAACATTTTAGAAGCTTTCCTGGTTGCCGAGGTTCGGCCAAGCAAAAAACGCATTCTGGTCGCATTTCCCCAGTCACATGAATCAGGAAATGGCAGAAACTAACGAAATGCTTGGAATGTGAATAGACGATGTCAACACACACTATCTAACGAATAGAATGGCGTGCACCGTAACACAGCTAATACTCTTACCAAGGATCTGAACAAGAATAACAATGTTCGCGCAATGGCATAGCGTGACCTTAGTGCACGTTCGAGTACCATAGTCCAGAGCGAAATTTCACTAACAAATTTGGTTAGGTAGCTATATTTCACGTTGATCGTCTGACACGCCTGCGGGTTGGACGGTACTCATTATAGAAAGATATAGCTTGGCGTAATCTGTGAGATTATTCACGCCGTGGTGATAACCAGTATAAAACTAGTAACCAGCGGTTGCTACTTTGTGTAAAAAATATATACCTCTTCAGGAGGCGGGTGGTGACTTTGAAGAAAGTAAAGTGTCCATCCAATAACCTAGACATAGTGTTTGCAGGGACTGTTCGGAAACTAGCCAAGAAATGAAACGTGTTCTTGCGTCCCCGAATAAATCGTACTCTCCGTCTTCTCCCATTAAATTGTGTAATTTCGTCACTGAAGACGTCATACACGTAACACGCTGTCCCCACACCTTGGTTAACCCTCATTCCTTGTTGATCCTTCTCCTATGTTCCCAGTATATTGGGGTCCACTTGGACCCTAGCCGTATTTCGCTGTGTTTTCATCAGCTCAGGCCATATTTTAGAGGTTTTTTTTCTTGTACTCCTCGTCACATATACCACTACTCAAAACAACTACGTTCGTCAGCAAAAAACTGGAGTATGACGTGAAGGAGACATGAAACCTGCAACTGGGTATTTCCTACATCGCCGAAGAGTGGTGAAACTTGGAAAACACGAATAATGTTGGGTTAGCACAATCAGATGCGTTCTTCCTTGACACCCATACAATAACTGTGTTGTTTTATGGAGTTAGAACTACCCCCAGAACAGAACAACAAGGACAATCAAGGCTTGTTTGCTGATGATTGCGAGAGCATGACACTTCACGTCCCAGCAAACAAGCCTTGATTGTCTTTGTTGTTCTGTTCTGGAGTTAGTACTAGATATTCTGTCAACTACTGTTCAAACAGGGAATTGTGTGTTGCTTGAATTCTCACTTGACTGACTCACGACTGCCATCCAGAGCACTCGAGAAGTCCATCGAACCGTCCACTCGCCACACCTGCAAGAAAGCACCAGTCCCTACTCAAGTCGGCAGGAAAAGCGCGAGCTCCCATGTAGGAAGCAACACACCATCCCTCAAGTATCGCCGAAGTCGCACCAACCTCTTCTTCACATGTTTGTCCCCAGCGCGGGCTTGCGAATTAGATGGTTTGGAGGCAATAACGTTGTGAATGGCCAACGGTCCTCAGCGCGTGTCCAGCACCTCCACAAGCGACACTGACTGACACTGCTATTTGGTGTTCACGAGGTGTTTGTCGCGCTGGAAACGGAGAGTCTCTGTAAGTTTGTATCCCTGGTGATGTTTGTGCTTGGAGACCACAGTCATGCACATGCACAATCTTCCTTAGCCTACTCAAGCTCTCCGACACACTGTGTATTGAGAAGGGAGTAGTGCTTTCTTGCCGAGTGGACGGTTCGATGGACTACTCGTGTGCTCTGGACGGCAGTCGTAAGTCAGTCAAGTGAGAATTCAAGTCGGCAGGAAAACTCAAGCTCTCATATAGGGAGCAACACACAATTCCCCAAGTATCGCCGATGTCGCACCAACCTCGTCTTCGAGGACGCGGGGTCCATTCGGTCCCAGGGCACGTATTTTTCATTCTCCAAATAGTCTGAAGAACATATTGGGTTTTGTAGTCCCTCATGGAGCTCTGGTAGAACATTTTTATTGACACAGAACCATCAGATGCTGCACAGCGAGGACGGTGGCATATCGGATGGAAGTGGGGCGTGGAAAAAGTAATTCCTCCGACCAACGGTCGCGGATTCATCGTTACTTATGTGCGCAGATGCATAGGAGAAAAGAACATGTGCACGCAAGAGGGGAGGAAGCACCTTTGCAAACGGCCATGGGGAGAATTTGAGAATTTGAGAATTTGAGATTGAGGTAGGAGATGACAGTAGTAAAAGCAGTGCACCGTGGAAATAAGAAGATAAAGAGAACTTATATGCGCATAAGGTACGATGACTGGGAGAGACAAGCTAGGTTTACGGCTGAGGGAAGCGGATCAGAGAGGGGTAGAAGGGAGCTGGTGTGCGGTCAGTATATTAGGCTGGTGTGTTGGCTGTGATAGAGAGATCATAACCTGTGTGTGGCCTACACCCACTCGCTGCCCCGCAAGTGGTCGTTAACATTTTTCTTGAAGGTGTGCATATATACCTCTGCGAGAAGCGGGAGACTGCTGAAGGATACGTGGGAGCTGATTCCACGTTGCGATAATGGGAGTGGGGAAATGAGCGGAGTGTGTTGTTTCGTGATTGAGGAGGAAGGATACTGGCGAGTTGTTACGAATGACATGTAGACATGCGGCATTGCGGTGCGGCTGCTGATGGTGGCAGAATGGCTTTCAGCATTTCCGGACTCTAATTCACGAGCTTGAAGCACAATATTCCCCCTCGACTCCAGATATATTGCAGCTTGTACAGAACTATGCCGTGTGCTCAACTATCGATGAAACGGTAATGTGCAAGGCAGGTCCTGACCTTGTTGGTGGCCACGGTGGGCGACTGACTTGTGGTCCAGCAACACCAGGTCCTGAAAGCTCTAGAAATCTTAGGAGTATCAAAGCTTTTTAGAACCCGGAGGCTCCACTGCAGCCAATTCATATCATGATCAGTCACCACCACTATACTAAGGTCGTTGACGCTGCAAAGTTTATTCCAAAAAATGAAATCTCCAAATTTTCGCCTTTGGGGCTTCATCAGGGAGTAAATTAATAATGAAATGAAACTGGCTCTGTAGTAAACTATAATAGAGGAGCCTTGAGACATTGGCAATACAGAAGTGAGTAGAGGAGAGCACGAGATTATCACCATGTAACCAGTGTGCACCGCTTGTTGTCCTCGCCATTCATTTATTATAGTACAAATGTATGACGCCTCGTGCTCTCCTCTCCTCACTTCTGTAGTGCCAATGTCTCAATAGAGATCCTTAGCAAAAGTACGATAACGCTTACTTTCACGGTACTCACTCCCAGCCATGCCCAAAGACGTTATCGGGTAACGGAAAAACGTTGGAGAGCTCAAAATAACGGGCCAACTTTCGTTATGGTAATCCTGCAAAAAAATGGAAAACTCGCATTGTTTTCTTACTGGCGGGAGATAAAAATCACGTGTGGATCGGGATCAGAGTCGAGATTGCTTCCTCTTGTGACATAAATTTGAGCTTTTTTGCGAGTTTTGCCTTTCAGTTGACAATCTCTGCGTCCTCTGCTTCGTGCCGTTCACCCTCTCTCCCATCGGGGAAACAAGGGACCGTTCCCGGGGCACTCCTGAACAAGAGATTCATCGGCCTCTCCGAGACGTGCTGGAGCTGGAGAACCCTTCCATTCTTCGGTGCTGCGTTGAGGAAAGGGTTTCCAAGGACCTGGGACTGATGCCTTAGTAAAAACAAAAACAAAACAAAAAACAGCGAAAACTCATTTTCGCCATACATTTGCCGTTCCAGCGTGAAAGACCTCGCCAAGGTATTCGTTCGGAACGACAGCAAACTAATCCCAGGTTCAAAATTTTGAATTTCCCGAATTTTTTTCCACGAAAATTCATATCGAAATAGGTGGCACGACTACTTTGTCTGTACTGTTGAGTCCAACAAGAGACTAACAACGGGAACAAGTAGGTTGGTAACGACATTTATTAGAAACGGGACAAGAGACAAAGACGAACGAAACGACTACATGGTGATTATTGAGAGCTCGACTCAAGAGAGCGATTATTCAGTAAAGAGAGTTGAGAGAGTGATTTGAAGAGAGGCAACGCAATATATAGGGCCTGGGTAGCTATGGCAAACATGGACGCGCAAGTAGCTACCCAGGCCAAATGAATAATGCATGAACCCAACAGTACTATAACGTACATTGTGCTAAGGGAAAAGTCAGCTTGAACGATCCGAAGTACGGAAAGGTTAGCGTTTACGTTTGCGCTTTTTAGCTAAGGATATCTAATGTCTCAATGCTCCGCTATTATAGTTTGCTACAGAGCCAGTTTCATTTCATTATTGTGTTACTCCCTGATGAAGCCCCAAGGGCGAACATTTGGAGATTTCTTTTCTTTTGAATAAAATTTGCAGCGTCAACGACCTTTGTGTAGTGGTGATGACTAATCATGAGTATCAAAGCTCCCTGGCTTTCGTCAAGGAGGTAACGAGATGTGTCAACGCGACACTAAATATGAGCACTCACAAGGTCGGAGTCAAGCGGCCCCAAGAAAATGAGATGCCTGGTTGCCTTCTCATTGTTGATGCAGGCAGGCGTGCTGGACAGCCCATTTCAAGGGCTGCACTTCGTGCGTGGACTATCATACGCACTCTCATATGAGCCATCCATACTCCGCCCGTTACATGGGCGCCCTTTTTATGAGCTTAGCCTCGTGCGTGGACAGTTATACATACCATCATGTGAACCGTCCACACTCCGCCAACTTCATGAGTGCCTATTTCATGGGCTGCACCTTGCGCGCGGACTATCGCACAAACTATCATTTGGGTCGTCCACACTCTGCCCATTTCATGGGCTGCACCTAGTGCGTGGGGTACATGGATGCGGGTAATGGGGTCTTTCTCAGAACTTGTGCCAATGGTTGTGAGACTTATCCACTCACCTCCACCTTTAGGCGCTGCATCTGCCGTTAGGGTTTACCGGGTGTTAGCGGCCGTCGTGAGTTCCCTTCGGGAACGGACACGATATTTTACTCTTTTTTACATTACCCTGTGCGTGGATGATCCTATTATATGATTATCACATGCCAGATTTGGTTGCCCAGGGCTACGTTGAAGCACATGAATCGTCCATATGTTTTGTGGTCTTCACTGGTCAGTAATATCGAGTGCATGGGTGTTAATGCAAATCGAAATATGCAATAGGCCTACCATGGTATAGAAAGACAGATATGGGGGACAACAGTAATGTACATGTATGATGCTAGATTTTGTTTGTGTCTCAGTCGCATTTCTCCCCATTTCGTTTGGGATTCAACAGGGCATTTAAATAAAACACGAAGGTTGAGGTGAGTGCAACTTTTGATAGACTTTTCTGGTGTTATCGTTATGGAATATTGTGATGGTTGAATCCAGCAAGCAATGAAATCGGTGAAGAAAATCAATGCCTTCCACGCAAGAATAGGAGGATCTGCTAGATGTAAGTGAAATTGCGCACATTTTCGAAACTACCCAGCGTGTGGTCATTAAGTTGAGTGTCCTTGCACACATGACATTGCCAGCGCGTGGTCATTAAGTTGAGTGTCCTTGCACACATGACATTGGCATCGTTCGATTTCGAACGATCAGCTCCAAAAGGGTTAATCCATCCGTTAGCACCTGAATTTTTCACTTGTTGAGGGTATGGGGAAGGGGAAATGTTTGAAGAAAACATTGACTGCCCCCACCAGGACTCAAACCAGGGACCTTCGCGTGAGGCCAGCGAGGCTCAAACCACTGAGTTATGGTGTAGCTGCCATCCCAGCAAAGAACGTACAACCGATGTATTTTGAACTTTTCAAGACAACATTGCAAAGCAGTGTACGATGCACTAATTAACTCGTGCTTCCGAAGAATTCACAAGTACAGAAAATTGAATCCAGGTTATCTGTAGGAAAGAGTGGTAACGTGGTACAAAGCTTACAAAGCCACAGATAATGGCAAGATGTTTCATCTGCTAACGATAACATTGAATATTCAAACATCTACAGAGTATGACCTACTTACTATCGACTTTTGAGGTAGTATCCTGAAATTATAATTTTAATGCACATTTACACGTACGATCAACCTTGACATAATACCACTTCCTTTTACAGCGGACGTTTGCTACATAGCGGTATTCTACGACTTACTTAATCGACCAATGAGAAGATTCGGACCATTGTGCCGGTGTCATACATTCGAACCATCAAATATGGCTTTATACTGGGAGCTAGCAGCACGGTTTGCTCAGCTCTGACATCTGGCATAAGACGCTGAATAGTATACGTGTTCAACGAACGAGGACAGCGTTTAAAACGTAACATTGCTCCAGTTCCGCAATGGCAAATTGCCACAGGTGAGGAGTGCTCTTCAGCGGATGTTGCAAGAATTAGTTTCATTTCCTGACCACACTCTTCGTCGTCCCATGCGAACCCAATGTCTAGACTTTTGGATGGACATTCTATAATTGTTATAGCCACTCCAAAGTCTCGTTCTTGAACTGGTTGAAGGGCTCGGAAGGAAGCAAGTCCATCCTTTCTCTGGTACAAGTTGATCTCGGGGTATGCCGGTGAAACTAACGACGAACGTGCAGATGATTCCATAAAATCTGTAAAGACTGATGATTCAAAGTAGACGGACTTGGTTTGGAACAGGAACACCCATGTTTTCAAAGGGGCATACATGTACATAGTGCAGTACAATAATTCACGCACTGATTTCGGCAATCTGCAAGGTTTATCCAACTGAAGTTCAAGGAGATATACAGCAGGGTTTCGGATAGTGGCATACCCGAATACAAAATGCACCGCACCTTCGCTATAACCGTTTATTTGCAGTTGCACAGGGGCCGCTACCTCACCATCAACATGTATTTGACTTGCCCAGACTTGGATGCTGGAGAGTTTTAAAGCTGCTTTAGTAACAGGCTGGTTTCGCCAATCGACTATTTGACCCGATAGTTCTATATCATCCTCGCCTAAGAATTCAACGTAGCCGCCTGGCTCATCAAACCTACATCCCGACATATTGATGCCTGTGTTGTCCACGACTTTACCCATAACGCCAATACGACCTTTCCAATCAAGAAAGTTTTTGCATTGAAACATCGCCCTCCACATCGCAGAATATCTCTTGACGTCAATGGAGCGCAAAGCATCTGTAAGTGCTTTAAGCAAATAAGGATGGATCTTAAGGAGGTCTTCATTGCTGGAAACACCATCGATGATGCGCCGAACCTCTACACATTTGGAAATACCTACGTGATACTGGATCAAGAAGTGGGATTGGAGTTCGAATTGCTCCACCGTCCGCACTTTTCCCTCGATCATCAGCTCATTCTCCCGCTTCTTAACCGCTCTCAGTTGCTCGCTGCAGTGTCCGTGTATCAATGCCTTGATATTGGCCACTTGATGTGCGAGGTCGCAAATCAAACGCTTCCAGGACATCACTGGCGTATTGCAGGCTTGCGTCAACTTCTTTATCTTTGTCTTTCGGCTCAAGGTTTTTCAGTCGCTCCGTCAGTTTGTGTCGTAGTGCTGCGGCTGCTACAGGAATATCGGTAAACACATCCACATGTGAAGCGTGGTCGCTTTCGTGCTTACACTTTTCACACAAAACCTGTCGACAATGCGCGCAGAAATACCGCATCTCCATCTTACTGTGGAAAGGACAGAGATGCGATCGTGCGCACTGACGACGCTTCTGCTTCTGGCAACCGACGGCATCAAACGAACTAGAACGAAGGGCTTGTGTTGCCTGTGCTTCTTCCCCACTGGCAACGAGGCTTATATCATCATCACATCTAGCGTCCTGTACATTTGGTTCCTCATGACTACTTAGAATCCTGTCGAACATGGAGTCATCAACCAACAAGTCTTCGTGACTGCGACCAGGTGGAGGACATGCCGTCGTACGTCGACATTTGGCACAGCGTATTCTCCCGTCTTCTTGAACACTGGCTGGAAGGCATTCCATGCAGATCTTGTGCAGGCACTTCAGAAATTTTCCGGCTTTCTTAAATCCATCTTGGCAGAACACACACGGTGGTCGCATCTTCCAATAGAACACAACCGAAACTGGTAGGCAGGCTACGCTGTGGTATTGCTACCTGATGACAACGGGAAACGGATCGGAGTTTGCATACTGAATGTCTTATTGAAATAGTTTGGAACACTAAACTTTAATGTTCAAACAGACGATACAAACTTCTAGGGTCATAATTGTGTGGCACTGATAGGATTTATCACTTACCTGTTGTGAACGTGTTGCCTTCTGGTAGGTGGGAATCCTTTAAGGATAATATAGCTCGGTCGATACCTGAGAAGATCAAAACACAAAACTCATGAAAGCCTTTTCATTCTCGATCCCTACTTTCCTTCGCCTGGTGCGGTACGCCGGCGTGAGTGTTTCGCGCAACCCGTCTATCACGCTATAGTGTCATTTCATGCTACTTCCTCGCCACGATCTGTAATAGTTTCATTGTCCTTTCTTTGCGACATCACCAGCGTTATTCGACTCGTCTAACCTTGCCACGTATGGTGATGCCTGTTTACCGTTATTTAGAATATAGTCACTACAAAAAAACCAACTAGTTTAATGACCACGGACACTTCAAAATTTGCTTCATCGCATTCAGTAGGTCACCGGTACATAGGTTCTCAACTGTGATGACAAGGCATGGACACAAGGCATAAGGAAAGCGGTGGGTTATAAGATGTTCTATTTTACGTAGAGCTCAGCGAAATAGGCTAGAAATGATTTTCCTTCCAACATAATTCGATTTCAAATATGGCATATTGTTGTGCTTTATCTTTCTTCTTTTTTTCTGACTTCTACACTCCGTTTTTAGTCTCACCACTGCCCACATCTGGCGGCGTCCAACTACATGTCAATTTTGTTGCTGTTACTTTTGCTGTCTATGACTCTATGTGTGCCTGTATACATGTATGTGGAGGCAAAAAAGCTGCGTTAGAATAAAATCCATCACACCACAGCCGCACTTGTTCTAAATTTATTACCATTTTTGCGCAGCGCTGAAGCGTTCCAGAGCACTACACTGCGCTCCCGAAAGACATGTCTAACCGTTAGACCCTAGCTCATAATCTGCATCAGCGTAGTGACGTTTGCAACCACGGTTCCACCTTCCTAGTAACAAACAGACGTTCCCCCTACCTCCATATGTGCCAATTATATATATCTTATATGTTTCATTAAAGTATGTATTTACGTAGCCAGTAGCGCCCTTCTCGCGCTAGAAATTTTACCCAGGTCTTCACTTTCCATCGAAATATTAGTTGGTCCCAAAGAGGTTTGCAAGGTATTCAGATGTTGAGGTCAGACGTGCATTGTTTTCCTCTTATAATGTGCATGGCCTAGTCGCTGCGTATCCGTTCATACTTTATATTAAGTCGTTTGTGTTTGTAAGATGCGACCACCGTGCGTGTTCTGCGAAGATGGCGAGGCGAGAGCAGGCAAGCTCCTCAAGTGTCTTCACAAGGTGTGCAATGACTGTCTTCCAGCAAGCGTTCAAGAAGACGGGGGAATACGCTGTGCCAAGTGTCGACGTCTTACGCCATGTCCACCTCCTGCTCGCAGTCACGGTCAGGTTTTAGTTGATGACTCCATGTTCGACAATGCTCCGATTAGAAGTATTGGAATAAAGAAGGCGGACGCGAAAGATAAAGGTCTTCAAATCGTCGTAGATGAAAGTTTGAACACTGTTAGCGTCCGACCAGAATCAGAAGGAGCTGACGTGGACCGTTCAACCGTGCTGAGAGCCGAGGGTTCCCATAAGCAGATTCCTCATCACGGACGAGAACACCTTTGTCTCTATCACACTAAGATGGAGATGCGATACTACTGTACTCATTGTCGGGAGGTTTTGTGTGAAAAGTGCAAGGTCGACATCAAACACGCCCATCATATTGATCAGATCAGCCATGTCCATGAAGCAGCCGCAGCACTAAGACACAGACTGACTGCGCGACTCCGCAATCTTGTCCCTGATGACAACGAAGAGGAAGTGAACCTAAGCATGCATCACGCAGGGGATCTCCTCGAAGCATGTGAATGTGACCTAATACTTCGAGTGTCCAGTATCAAGACAGAGATAAGCGATACGGTTAAGAAACAACTTCAAAAAGTGCAGAAGCGAAAGGAGGAGCTGATTAGCGAAGGGGAATTGCGTAGGAAGGAGCTAGACGACTATTACCGTAAGTCGGACAATGTGACAGGTGCTTTGCAACTTCTACTTGCCGGACTCAGGCGTGCTCTAAGAAATGAAGACCTGGTCAAAATGCATCCTTGCTTAGATAAACCTCATAGAGAATCCGTGCGTTCAACTGAAGAAAAAATACGCTACCTATTGCGGAGGCCAACATTCACGCGCCAGAAACTTTCCGACTTGAAAGCATGCTTTGGCGTCATGGGTAAAGTCGTGGATAACACTGAAATCGATTTATCGAGTTGTTCATTTAGTAATCAGGTCTGTTATAACGGAATTGTGGGGGAAGTGGTACACATCGCTGCTTTAGTGAGGAACGGGCAAGGCCATCCATTGTCTGAAAGAGCATTGAAAGTCAGCAGCATTCAAATCTGGGCAACTCGAATTGAAGGTGGTTTTCCTCTGAAAGCCCAAGTGCTGGTTCCGATTTTAGGATTGAACCAAGGTGAAATTCACACATTTTTCCAGACTGACTGTAGTCAACCAGCTGAATTTTTCCTAGAACTGCTGCTCGATACTCCCTGTCCTTTTCCAGAACTTGAGTTTGTACCGTTGCGCAGGTATATTTCTATGTGTTCGCCTTTAAAGGTTTGGTATTATATGTACAAATCCAGTGCCATCTTCTTTGACCTACCAAGTAACTCTCCTTCCAGAGAGTACATAGAAGTAGCGCCAACTGTTATGTTAACAACCCATTCCCAGCCGATCCCGGGTGCCTCGTTGCACCAAGTGAAGTCGGGAGTTGCCGTGATACGAGCCATGGAGCCTATTCAAAAACGAGACTTTTCAGTAGCATTCTTTATTCAAAACTGCCCATCCACAAAACTAGACATAGGATTTACATGGGATTGTGTAGAGACTAGAGAGGACATGAGACTTGTTCTTGCGTCCTCCAATGAATCGCACTCCCCCTTTTTTCCTATTTGTAATTTTGTCACTAATGACGTCTTACACGTAACACGCTGTCCCCACACGCTGGTTAAGTATAACATTGATCATTATTCTGAAGTTGGATCGCTGAAGAACAAGCACGAAGTGACCTTAGATTCAAATACGAGGCCAATCTTAATGTTGCGGGTGTTCTGCCCCGATACACAAATTAGTATTTTTGAGTTGGATAAAGAACAATTAAACGAAGAATTTCAACATCGGATGAAGATAATAGGTACATTCTGACCCGTCCCATAGACCCGTTAAGTAATCAGTTAGCGCAAGTTATAATTTTTAGATCACCTGAGGGATAATTGTCTCGTTTGATGGCCTCACAATCATAAATATTTTGTCTGGTCTTGTCATTATTTTCATTCTGGTTTTATGAATTAGTACGGCGTTCGTTTTGTTTTTCGCTGAAATCGCCACCTTGATTTATGCAACCCGGCCAATAACCATAGCGAGTTGATCTAGTTAACTCCGGTGAATACATCACTATAATTATTGTCGATTTGCACATTAACTTCCGTGGAATTCGAAGAAATATTAATTGTGCCCTAAAGCAAGAAAATTGTAACAATGATTGTAAGTCTGGCAACAAACGGAGGCAAGGTATAGTGGCAATTTGACACTAGAAGAGCAAGAGTGCCATTTGACAATACTCGGTGAAAACTGGTTGGAATGAATGTGAAAAAAGATATCCAAACATAAGAACTGACTTGTACATTGCCGTAAGGCGTAATACTGCGTTCTTCGAGGGAACCTCATACTCTTCTAAGAATCTAAACAAATTATAACAAAGTTCGCGCGAAGGCAGCGTAAACTTAGTGCACAATCTGGTACCAACGATCTGGGCGGATTTACACTCAAACAGATAGTTAATATTTATATTATATAATAATAACATAGCAGAGTCAGCGGAGGACGTTCAGGGTGGTTGTCACTCTGAGTTTCATGCTGTTAAGCAATCATCAGACAACTGATACTCGAGTCTACCCAACAGTATGCTTATAAACACATAGGGCCACAAGCATATACAAATTTAGCGCTAAATCTTGTGTAAGGTATGGCTAGAAAGCTGGCGCGGGCCAAGGCGCGACTGTAGAAGTGCTAGCAGGGTGGCGGGCAACAGGCAGGTGTGAGCGTGAAAGCGCGGAAAGAGGCGATGGGGAGGCAGTGTACAGCAGATGGGTTAAGGTGCCAGGAGGATGGCAGGCAATGGGCCAGTGGGATCGCTAAGGGGTATTTGGGGGACGGGCAGGCGTGAGCATGGTGAGCAGAGTGGCATAGCCAACAACAGGCCAAGGGATGGTGTTATTACATTTATATTGGGGTGCTGAGGCAAAGTGCAGTACAGTACTTGGTCAGTTCATTTGATAGGTGTGAAAATTTCGAACTTATTCGAGAACTTATTCGAGATCATCTCAGACCGCTTGTTGAGCAGGAGCTTCAATATGTGTATGACAGGCAGGGCGGATTTCTTACTATATTGGACTTCAATATGTGTATGCCAGGCAGGGCGGATTTCTAACTATATTGGACTTCAATATGTGTATGACAGGCAGGACGGATTTCTAACTATATTGGACTTCAATACGTGTATTCCAGGCAGGGCGGATTTCTAACAATATTGGACTTCAATATGTGTATGACAGGCAGGGCGGATTTCTAACTATATTGGACTTCAATATGTGTATGACAGGCAGGGTGGATTTCTAACTTGCTACTTACTTTATAAATGGGACCTGTGTGGGGTTGGCGGCTGGATCATGTCAAGTTACACATGATAAAGTCGAGGTCTGCCCCATGGATTCTTAGAATTCAAACCTAACGTAACGGAATTGTTACAACACCGAACCTTAATTAATTCTATTGAAACTATTCATTGTGTCAATCAGCGAATTGTAAATTCAGCAATTCTACTATATATTTTGGGGAAAGTGGCAGGCCAGCGAAACCCTGAAAAAGAAACAAACTTACCCCGACAAAGATTAGATGAAATTACCATTTTAGTAAGTGTTAGCTTTCACGAGCGTTTCGCACCATAGTTTTATGACAGGCTTGAGAAATATTCTGCCTTGAGTTTGAGACAGGTCACTATCATGAACAAGAGCATGGTATGCATGCATATCAGCGGAGAAAGATTTGCGCCCAAAGTTCCACCTTCCTTGGTACATTCAGTCGTTCTCTCCACCTTCCACATGTGCCAGTACTATATTTTAGATGTTTCATTATAATTATGAATCTACGTAGCCAGTAGCGCCCTTGATGCGCCAGCAATGTCTATCACGCAGTGAGGTCCTCACTTTCGAATAAAGTTTGTTGCTAATCAGATGTTGAGCTCAGTTGTGCTTTGTTTCCCTTCATGGTGCACATAGCATAAGCATAGCTTATCTGTTCATAGTTATAATCGTTTGTGTTTGTAAGATGCGACCACCGTGTGTCTTCAGCTAAGATGGGGTCGAGAGAGCACGCAAGTTCCTCAAGTGTCTTCACAAGGTGTGCAATGACTGTCTTCCAGCAAGCGTTCAAGAAGATGGCAGAATACGCTGTGCCAAGTGTCGACGTGCTAAGCCATGTCCATCTCCTGCTCGCAGTCACGGACAGGTTTTAGTTGATGACTGATCATGACTCCATGTTCGACAATGTTCTAGGCCTCGACCAAATATGCTTGCGCATATTTCCGCATATTTTGTGAGACGGTTCACATATGGCATATTGAGCGGCAAAGAGAATATTGGAATGACGCCAGCATATAATTCAAATATTTTGAAGAAAATGAGGACAAAACATTCACATTATGGACAAAATGCGATCAGAAATGCCTTTTATGGATGAATTTGGAATGGTTGAGGCGTTTGCTACATTTCCCCATGGATGGACACTATCGCTACGGTTGCTGGGGACACACCCCAGCCAAACTATTCCGGATGTGTTTTGATTTGCACCATAAGCATGATAGCCGTGAAGCCAATGAATATTCCAAGGTTGTAATTTTACTTAAATGATCTACACTTTCTGCTTATGTCGAGAATATTTTGGCATATTTGGGCATATCTTTTTGCATATCTTGCTAAGCTTTTGGCATATTGTGGACGTTTTCCCTGATATGCGACAAGCATAATAATTATGCTCTTTTTTTAGCATATTTGGTCGAGGCCTACAATATTCCAAATAGAAGCATTGGAATAAAGAAAGCGGACGTGAAAGATAAAGATCCTCAAATTGTAGTTGATGATAGTTTATCACTTCTAGCGTACGACCATAGTCAGCGAGAGCTGACTTGAACCTGCCAATCGTACGGAGAGTCGACAAATCTATTTCAGTGTTATCCACGACTTTACCCATAACCCCAAAGCGTCCTTGCACGTCGGAAAGTTTCTGGGGCTTTAATGTTGGTCTCCGAAATAGGGCACGTATTTTCGGCTGAATATTACGCAAATATGCTGTAACGCTTTTTTGCGATGTCTTCATTTTTTAGAGCACGCCTGAGTCCGGCAAGTATATGGTGCAAAGCACCTGCCATAGTGTCCGACTTACAGAAATAGTCTTGGCGTTCGATTAGCTGCAACGCCGATCCAGCTCTGCATAGGGTCTTGGTCGAGCGGAGTCGGATCTCTTGATGTCATGCGTACACTCCACACCACCGCAAGCCCGGTCTCGAGGCAGGGCACCTTTGTTTTTGATCCGAGAGTACCCGCGACTCCCCGGACTCCCCTCAGATATGTACAATATTATGACGGCAAGATCCCATTACGCTCGACCAAGACCCTATGCAGAGTTGGATCAGGCGTTTCACACTCTGGTGGGTTATATACTCTTGGTTAATAGAGAAGTTTCGGGGTACTATTTTCCGTGCCAAAATACGTATGGGCACTACGGATTTTTCCAGGGGTGCTCCATACGATTTTTCAGCACGGAGAATCCGTGTGGACTTGCTTTTATCTGAACCATGTTTCTTATGGAGATTTTGCGTCATCGGGTGCAGAAACATTTTTCGCGTAAAAATTTGGTACGAGAAACATCGATTTTCCGCGGGAAGTTTTGATTTCGGTACAATTTTTCAAAATAATAAGGCACAACGCGGGAATGTGACGTGTCTGCAATCGTAACCTAGGCAAGGACGGCAAACACATAAGTTCCGTACTCCGGAACATTTCACTGCTGGAAATCGACGGATAAAAAATCCGTGGCGCCTCTCACGATTTTGTCGATTAGCCCAAGAATTTGAGTGGAATATGAGCCATTAATTAATAAAAGGTTGCCCTAAACGAAGAATTTATTTTATTTATTTATTTATATCTGCACCTCGTGGCATATCAAGAAAGCCAATTGAATTGAGGAGAGGGTGAGACCAACCACGGATGAAGAGAAAAAGAAAATGAAGAGCACGTACACAAAAATCTCTAGCACGGATTGTATATCTGGTGAAAGTAATAGAACCGAGGTGATGTGTAGTTGCGATTCGACACTAGAAGAACTAGAGCGGCATTTGACAATGCGCGGTGAGAACTGGTTGGAATGAATCTGAAAAGGTGTCCAAACACAAGACTGACTTGTACATTGCCATAAGGCGTAACACTGCGTTCTTCGAAGGCAGCTCTTACTCGCCTAATGATCTAAACAAAGATAACAACTTTCGCGCAAGGGCAGCGTGAACTTAGTATACAATCTTCTACAATAGGCCATGGGGCGGGGGTTATTACAGCTGGTTGTGTTGGCTATAATATGATCTGAAAACATACAAAACATACAGGTGAGATGTCCATGTCCATCAGTGTTAGGTTTCACCGACATAAGCATCAGCTGGTTACACGAACGTTACATGCATGTACAATGCAAGCATCAACGGAGCAAAGTTAGCACTCAAAGTTTCACCTCCCCAGTGACATTCAATGGCTCTCCCTTCCTCCCGTATGTGCCAATTCTATAGCTTAGAGATTTCATTCAATTATACATTAACGTAGCCAGTTACGCCCTTGACGCGCTAGAAATGTCTATCACGCAGTTAGTTCTTCTCCAATAAAGTTAGTTGCACCCAAAGACATTTCCAAGATATTCTGTTGTTGAGCCCAGTTGTGCTTTGTTTCCCATCATGGCGTACTTGGCATAAGTGTTGCTTATCCGTTCATTTCCAGTTTTAGTCTTTTGTGTTTGTAAGATGCGACCAGAGTGTGTGTTCTGCGAAGCTGGGGTGGAGAGAGCAGGCAAGCTGCTCAAGTGTCTTCACAAGGTGTGCAATGACTGTCTTCCAGCAAGCGTTCAAAAAGATGGCAGGATACGCTGTGCGAAGTGTCGACGTCCAACGCCATGTCCACCTCCTGGTCGCAATCACAAACAGATGTTAGTTGATGACTCCATGTTCGACAATGTCGCCAAAATTCCGGATGGGACTGTGAAGGCGGTCACGAAGGATCTTAATCTCCAAATTGTGGATGATGAAAATATGACCCCTGTTTGTGTCCAGCCTGATTCAAAGAGCTCCCAAGCCGTCCTGTCGACCATGACAGAATACCAAGGTTTCATGAAGGAGAAATCTCAGGGGCGAATGCATTTCTGTCCTTTTCACACCAAGATGGAGATGCGATATTACTGCGCCCAATGTCGCGCGGCTTTGTGTGAGAATTGCAAGGTCGAAAGCAAGCACGCATCACATACTGGTGAGATAAGCGACGCCACTGAAACTGCAACAGCGCTGAGACAGAGGCTGACTGAGCGACTCCGCAATCTCGTCCCAGATGACAAAGGAAAGGAAGTGGACGCAAGTTTGGATCACGCCAGCGATCTAATCGATGCTTTTGAATATGACCTAGTAGGTCGAGTGTCCAATATCAAGACGAAGATACGCGAAAAGTGCAAAGAGCTACATCTGAAAGTGAACAACCGAAAGTTGGAGCTAATTAGCGAAGGAGAATTGCGGCAGAAGAAGCTCGTCAAACGCCAATACTATTACCGTGAGTGGGACAATGTGTCAAGTGCCTTCCAGCGCATACTTCCTGGACCCAGACATGCTCTAAGAAGTGAAGACCTCCTTAAATTGCATCCATATTTGGATGAACTCCTTACAGCATATTCCAGTACCATAGAGACCGGAAGACGTTCGCTATTATCGAGGTCGACATTCACGTGCCAGAATCTTCCCGAATTGCAAGGACACTTTGGCGGGATGGGTAAAATCGTGGATAACACTGCAATCGATTTGGCGAGTTGTTCATTCAGTAGCCAAGTCGGTTACTACGGAATTGCAGGTGAAGCACTACCTCTTTCTGTTCTCGTTAGAGACTGGCGAGGCCAACCTGTGTCTGAGCGAGCATTGAAAGTCAGCAGCATTCAAATCTGGGCAATTCGAATTGAAGGTGATTTCTCTCGGATAGCTACAGTGCATGTGCCGATAATCGGTTATAACTCAGGTCAAGTTAACGCACTTTTCCTGAATAACTGTAGTCAGCCAGCTGTATTTCTCTTAGAACTGTTGCTAGATACACCTTGTCCCTTACCAGAACGTAAATGGAGATCGTTGGCCAATGGTATTGACAAAATTGAGCCCTTACAAACTTGGCATTTCGTGTTGAAATCCAGGGCCGTGGTCTTTCACCCACTTTCCTGTTCTCCCAGAGACCATATAAAGGTAACAGGAATTATATCTAAGTGTTCACAGCGTTTTGCGGGCCTTAATTTGAACCAAGTACAGTCCGGAGTTGCTACGATAAGAGCCAGTAGCCCAATACAAGAAAAAGACTTTGTAGTGCTATTCAGAGTGGGACGTTCCAGTGAGCTAGACATTGGATTTACATGGGAATGTCAAAAGACTAGTCCGGAAATGAAACTTGTTCTTGCGTCCTCCAATAAATCCCTCTCCTCACTTTCTCCTATTTGTAATCTAGTCGCTAGAGACTATATACACGTAACACGCTGTCCTCACACGCTGGTTAAGTATAATGTGGATCACTATTCTGATGATGGATCGTTGAAGAACACACAAGAGGTGACTGTAGATTCAAGTTCGAATCCAATCCTAATGGTTCGTATGTTCCGCCATGGTACACATGTTTTCGTTTTGGAATATAATAAAAAACAACTAAAACAACAATTGCAATATTTACGTATGATCAGAATGAAAGGTACGAACTGACTCGTCTCACGCATCGATATCAGTAAGCGCATATTATGGTTTAAGTGTCAATTGCTCATGCTATTTGATTTCTGACGACTTCATACATAATGTCCTTGTTCGATGGCTTACTCACCATTAATCCTAGGAGTTGTCTTGGCATTTTTAACGTATGCGTTTTGTGCACAAATAAAATGTTTGTTTTGGTTTTTGATGAAATGCACACCATGCCTCCTTAATTTAGTATGCAGTTACAGTTATCGTGATTATCGCCCTTATCCAGTTGTTAATATGATAAAGAAACGTGGTAGATGTATCCTTACATTTTAACCTGAGAAGGCCCAGCGGTGTTGTTGTTGTTGTAGAAGTTTGTTTAACGTCGCACCACAAACAGGCGATTTCGCCTCCTTTGATACATGTGGACGACAGAAGGAATGAGAGGGGGGGTGGGGGAGGGCAGAAGTACGGACAGAGGAAGGGTAAAAATAGACAAGCAAATCAAATCAACCTCAGGGCTAGACCAAAATAGCTTCATACATATATTGCAAAACACGTTTACTATTCTTCAGTCCGCTATGCCATAGAAACACACTAGCCGAAAAAGCATTGAAATGGAGCCATGATGCGCTTTTAGCAGGGCACAGAACTGAAGGTGGCTGAGCTCGGAACGGAGATCAGGCGGGAGCTGGTTCCACAGGACTGCGCCGATGAACTGCATGGTCGCTCGACCCGCAGGACGGGGCCAAAATGGTACTCGAACGGGGTGAGGTGCTGCTCCCCCAGTGCGGTCACCAGTAGCTCTCACGAAGAAGCTGGTGAGGAGGGAGCTAGTTTGGGAGAACAGACAACGACGGACAAAGATGAGGAGCTTAATGTTAAACATGTCCTCCAGGGTGGTGAGGCGGAGCTGTTCAAAGATCGGGCTCGTGCGCGACCACGGTGGCAGGCCGAAGAAGCCGCGGATAGCGCACTTCGTTAGACGTGTGAGGGGCTCCATGTTGCCAATTTGAAGTGACGGATAAAAGGCGTTGGAAGCGTACGACAACCTACCCTGGATCATCGACCTGTAAAACAGGATCTTTGACGCCAGGGCGAGGCTTCGGCGGCTCCGCCACAGCGCACCTACTGACTTCCGCACCTGCTGGATTGTGTAATTGACGTGAGTCTCCCAGGAGCGCTGCCCATCTACCATTACGCCCAGGTAGCGCGCTTGTTCCACAACTTCAAGGGCTGCATACCCACAGTGAATTCGAATGTTATCTGTGTCAGGGGCTGGGCCTCTTGGGGTAATCAACAGAGCTTGCGTTTTCTTTTGGTTCAGCATTAGTCCGCGGTCCTCCAACCACTGCGACAGGCCAGTGATGGCTGTGCTTAGAGAAGAGCACACTTGTACGCAACTGCCCGAGGCTTCAATTGCAATGTCGTCTGCAAATTCCTGGTTTGTGACCTGCTGGGGCAAGCAGCATCGAAGGTTACGGATGTATAGTGTGAACAGGTGGGGGCCGAGGACGGATCCTTGCGGCACCCCTCGACTGCATGCGACGTATTCCGAACAATTTCCGCCCACAACTACGCGTTGAAGCCGCTCACTCAGGTAACTAGTGAACCATAGCTGGACAGTACCTCCGACCCCAATGTCGGATAGCTCCTGTGCCAAGATGGTGTGTTTGACACAGTCGAAAGACTTCGACATATCCACGAATATCACACCTGTGAGTTTGCGCTCATACTTCGCTTTCAGCCAGCGATTGACAGCTAGCACAAGAGCGTCCTCCGTACTGTGGTTCTTCCTGTACGCGAATTGCGAGTCGGGGAGAATACTGTGATCGGTCAGAAAGGATTTAAGCTGAGCTTTGACGATCTTCTCGAGGAGGCGAGAAACGACTGGTAGTAGAGAAATAGGTCGATACGCAGTAGGCTGACAAGGGTCAAGGCCGCAACCTTTGAATAGCGGCGACACATTAGCAATTTTATACTGATGGGGAACACACCCCTGACATAGCGAAGTATTGAAAATCATGGTGAGCGAGGGAGCCAGTATTGATGCCGAGTTTCTAAGGACAATACCCGGCAAGTCATCATGTCCAGTCGCTTTTGACGCGTCAACGGACTGGAGAAGGGCCGTAATGTCCTCCGTCGAAACAGGCGCAAATTCCGTGAATGCTGGTGCTTCACGTTCGGCTGGTGCGTTGGCGCACAGCGCGTCTGGTCGTCCAGGGTCATGTACAACTTCGCCAAAAGTTCGGGAGAGGATTCGAACAGGTACTTGTGGTGGGCTTGAACTTTTCGCTCGTCCAGTCACCATGTTTATCGTGCTTCCGTCCATCCTTTCCGGTCGACTGTAGGCGAGCTTGAAAATACTGATCCTTTAGCCTCCGATCTAGCTTGCGCGCGGCTGCGCGGAGAGTGCGGTGTTGTTCTCGCAGGCGGACATCGTTTGGAGAGCGTGAAAGAAGTCGGTGGGCCTTGTTTTGTTGACGCACAGCAGATACAAGTTCAGGACACAACCATGGGCAAGGTCGCGTCTCGGCTTACGAGGAGGTTGTAAGGGGGCGTGACGATCTAGAGCAGTAAAAACTTTTGCGGACCATTCGCTTATCATTGCATCAACATCATTTGACTTGCTGAAAATCTCAAGATTGCAGCCCTGCAAGTCAGCGTTAAAGTGCTCCCGGTTTATCCTCCACACTCGCCTCTTTCGAGATGCAACTCGTTCGGACTGCCGGGTGGCGACGATAATGTTGGCCACAAATGCGTAGTGGTCGCTGATGTCACACTTGATGACCGTGCATGTTCCAACTAGAGACTTAGGGGCGAGGAGCAGATCTATTAGGGTGGAAGTTGATGCCGTTACTCTTGTCTGTGTCCGGATGTGGTTTTCCAGATCAAACCGCTGGAGCATGGTGTGCATCCGGCTGTGTCCCGACCACATGTCCACATTCAAGTCACCAATGGCGACCACGCGGTTGTTTCGTCGCAAGGTTAGATTGTTCAGACTGATTTCTAGGTCTTGCCATACTGCAGCAGGAGTGGACGGCGGAAGGTAGAACGCAGCGAGGGTGATGGGTTCGCCGGATTCTGTCTTCAAGGTGAGTATCAGATTTTCGATTGTGTCACTCTCGAGTTCAGCATGTCTGGAAACAGCCAGGGTATTTCGACTCCGCAGGTATAGATTCCATCCTCGAGGTTTTCTCACTTCCTGATTACCCCCCTTCTTTACCAGTACCCTTTTCGCTTGCTTCTACTCAGACTTCTTATTTAACCTCTTCACATTAATCTTTTTTTATCGTAATATTTTCTTTCTTTTAAGAATTGCACCCTATTGCACACGCATTGTACACGTATATTTATTCTCGGAGACCCCCTTGATTTAGGCTTCGGCCTTTGGGGAATCCCTCAAATAATAATAATAATAATAATAATAATAATAAAGACTGTATACAGCTATACCGCCACCAGGTCTGTGCCCGCGATCGAGCCTAAAGAGTCTATAATGAGGTATATGAATGGATGAGTCAGAAATCGAACAATCAAGCCACGTTTCAGCAATGCCGAAGATATCTACATTGTGGTAGTCTATGAAGTTTTGGATTTCTCCTAACTTCTTTCTAAGGCTGCATACATTCAGAAAAGCAAGTTTACAAGACTTCTGTCGACCGACAGTAGTTCTCTGTAATTTTGGATTCATTTAATCGATCTATAAGGAAGAACTACATCTAGAAACTAATCCAAAACCTAAAACAAAAAATACACAGGCAGTTCAAGCATACTATTTCAAGGTGCAGTTCACTGCACCACTTCATGACGGCTCCTACCGCGGCCGTCGTCACCCTCACACTCTTCCCCTGAGTCCGACTCTGTACCATAGAAGTTGTCTGTCTTGGTGGTCGGGCACCACCAAGGGCGCCTTCGCGCACAATTCGGCACTGGATGATGATGCATCACTCCTGGCTCCTCGCTTACGCTTCCTCTCCATGGAGTGCTCCAGCGCACTGAAGCGTTTCGCGACAGAGGGAAAAGTGGAGACGGTTTGTTGCGAGATGATTGGAGAAAAAGTAGAACACTTTCCACCTGCGACGTGCCAATCTGGCACCGGGGTAGGGACAGAAGATCCAGGAGCTGGAGTGGAAGTTACAGCTGCTTCAGTACCGGCTACATGTACTGCATTTATATTGGAAGCAAGGCTATTGTTGTGGTGCACGTGGTCATTAGAAGATGCAGCCACAGAAGGTTTCCGGGGAGTTGTGTTGTCTCCTTTACCACCGGGTTTAGTTACGTGTCCCGCGGCAGGTGGGACGGGTACGGCTGTGTCATGGTGTTCTGAAGCTCGTACTGTCACTGCCTCAGGTACCTGGATGACTGGATGACGGATAACGTGTTCTTGGGCCCGGAGTAGCACTGGCCATACTCAGCGTAGATGTAGGTTGCTGTGCATTTGTGCCTGTAGTGGGTATGCTAGATACGCTGTCACCATGATGTGTTGGAGTTCACTTCAGAGTTCGAACCTACGCAATTCGTACGGGTACTCCCACGTTCGCAGGTCAACTGAGGTACAGAATCTGAAGGTTCAGAAAACTAGAGTTACTGTTAGCACGACTTGAACTTTCAGGCTCTCTGCCCGCCCTTACTTTACACTCTCGTGCTTCATGACCCGTTGTGCCACAGCGCCAGCACGTCTGGGTCTGCCCCCTGTGCCACACCCGCAACTTTCTCTTCCCAACGGTCACACACGACGGTACGGGTTTAGACAGTACGATACTGACGTACCTGATTCCTGTCTTGAACGACGTGCCTTCGAAGCTGATCTTGCCGGGTGATGGCGGACCAATGAGCTTGCCGAAAACCGACAAAGATGCCGAAAGTGGGCCATCAGGCATTCCGACAAGGCAACCAAACACATGGAGCTGGGTGGAGCCCTCGTCGGTGAAATGCAGTTCCAACTGCTCACCTCGTATGCAAAGTCCCTTGCTCAAAACCGTCTCGCGCTGAGCTCTATTTGAAAGTGTGACTTGGCACCAACCAGGTTTTCCATGCAGATCAATCGGTGCCATTTGAAAATCCTCAACAAGAACTGTTTGGAATTACTGAATCTAGCCTTTGAAGGGTATTGGAATTCCTAGGGTTGCAAGTCAGACGTTCTCTCTTTCTCTCAGAGGGTATTGGTAGGAGCAAAAATGTCATATGTGCAAAACCTGAAATTGCACTCAAAAGGAGCATGAGCTTTCATTGGGGACGAGAGTAATTTTTTCTGATGCTCAAGGCAGTTTTCTTGATCATAGCGTGTTGTTGCATTCCTAATGGTGCGAGTAACTCGAAGTCTTGCCGAATCTCACGCTGACCGCAATTTATTTAGGCCAATTTCCCTATTTGTCAACTCCTATCGTTGTAACTGTTCAGCACGCACAGAAGGAAGTTGTTGTTGGAATCAACATTATCCTCAGAACATTGCCCTGACATTGCGCTGACAGCACATGGTCAAACAGTAAGCTGGCGCGTAGCAGCTGTGATGCATCACTCGCAGTCACAAAGTTACAATCATTGGCTGGTTGGTAGCACATCATGCCCCAATAGAGGAAAGTGAGCTTCTTTTTGATCAGAAAGATAACTTGCAGACTCAATCGAAGGAAACGGTACAGTAGATTGCCAGGCTTCGGCTGGTACGAACGCCTCGAGTCAGGTCCATCTCCCCGTATAACCCAGCAACAGTGAAGGACGAAAGGCAGCAAGGCACCCGCTACCACGACTAGACGAAAAGAATATGTCGTCGACCTTCGGTAACAGCGCGCAACCTGTAAACTAAACCAACTGATTAGGGTGCACTGTAGCCCTCTGAATGGCTTTCTCCACCGTATCGAAGCTAGAGACTGACCTCACTGTGTTTTCTGCCTTGCGTTTTCGGGGATCCAACACACTTCCTTCTTCACTGCCCAGAAATATCACAAAGCCACCATTCTGAAGCTCTTAAGTCGTCCTTATCAGCCAGTCAATCTGTGGCCGACTCGACCCTTCACTTCTGTGTGGCATGACTCTTGCAGTTGGAGAAGCTGTTGCGAAGTGTTGATAACAGACTGAGGCCAGATGTTCGATGATTTGCACCTGCCCTGTAGAACTGCCGTGTAGATGCACACAGTTCATTGGGTATTCTGCAATCAAGAAATACTCTGTTTGTCCCGTATTTCACCAACCCCTTGCTTTGCGTGTGTCCAAACTGCACTTTCAAGAGCGGCGTATACATCTTTAAAAACTTTTGGAATTTTACTTATCTCTGTGGATAGCCCACTTCTGCAGCAACTATCTCAGCTTCGCACGCACGCTACCCTCACAGTTGCGATGACCCTTGGACAGGCCACCTCTGTTCGCAGCCTTCCAACTGCCCACCCTCTTTGGCTTTCACTCCCTCGCGGACAGCGCAGCTGCACGCTGGAACACCGTCTCTGCTGAATTCCGTCTTGCCGACTGGACTCCCCCTTCTGTAACCTTTGTCATACTAGCCAACAAACACCTAGGGTTCCCTGTAAGTGTCCTTGCTGTGCTGGTGTTTTTATGTTTCGTGCATTGGTTCGGTTGAGAGTGCATAATAATAATAAATTCGACGGGTTCGCGTACCGGGCAGGTCAAGAACAAGGAGTCGTACAACTCCCTGGTCAAGAACCACCTTTCCGCTTCCGTGGGACGCCACCACCCCATGATCAGGCGTCAGATGCGGCTCCTAAACGGTGGGGGAGGATAGATCAGATCCACCAACCATAGGCCAGGCAGGCAGGCAGGCACAGTGGGTTGGTCTAAGACCATGATTAATGAACGAGAGGTACCAGGTTCAAGTCCTGCTTGGAAGCGGAAGGATTTTTCCAACCGTGCTGCGACCCACAGTTAATTGGGAACTCGTGGCCTGGCATGAGTAAATCATGGATGTGGCAAATGGGATTTAGGCCTTTGGCCTATGGTTGAGAGTGCATGGCGGTGACGAATTGTAAATGCAGTAGACTACACTAGCATAACCTATCCGTAATACGGTGCACCCTAGCCTAGAATGACGTTACAAGTAGACCTTGATTCACTTTTTCCGACAAGTAAAAAATGAGAGGGAGTGCATGAGAGAGTGAGAACAATTTGAAGGCGCAAGCGCGTCTTTGACCATTATCATTTTATGCTGGGTTTGCACCATTCACAGCGGGCACCGCTAAAGAATTAACCGCCACCAACGAGCCTGGTCTAAATCGCCCAGCGAAGTGAAGTGGTTTTGTCCTGGCTAGCGAAACCCTGAAAAAGACGCAAGCTTACACTGACTAAGCCTAAGGTTAGGTGAGATACTCATGCTCGTTAGTGTTAGGTTTCACTAGCATTTCGTACGGTAGTGTTATGCCAACCTTGCGTAATGTCATGTTTGCGCGGGACATTGGTCGCTACCATTAGCATTGCACGCATACAACGTGTAAAAAATCAGTGGAGCGAAGTGGCACGCATGCAACGTGCAAAATATCAGTGTAGTGAAGTGGCACGCAACATTCCACCCTGATAGTAACAGTCATAAGTTCTCCCTACCTTCCTTATGAGCCAATTCTATATTTAGAAAAGCGATCCTGTCAGCTTTTCTATTATTGTGTTCACATGGCAAGAAAAACGACACCGCTATGCTACGTAAGTTTCTACGTAAGGTGCTCGGTATTTCACTTAGGCTACGTAAGTCTCTACGTAAGGTGCTCGGTATTAGATCTACCAACGGGTGGTAGCCGCGTGCGGTGCACATGCACGGCAGACATTGTGTTGCAGTGCAGTCCGTGTTCGAACGTTCGGATGTGCATGCGCGAGGAACTTCCTTCTTTGGAACTGCTTCTTCTATGAGCTGTTTCGGATATTTCGTCTCCTGGCCTGGCTTATTTCGTTTCGGCTCTGCTGAGACCTCCTTTCGCGGAATATTACTCAATGACAGGTGAGTTGACAAGTTCCCTTTGATTCATTTGCTTGTGTTGACTCTTTCATTTACGAAAAGTGTGCTGATTTTAGGCGGAATGCAATATAGTTTAAAAATAATGGAAAAGCTGACAGGAACTCTTTGTTTCCTTCGATTCATTTGCTTATGCTCACCCTTTCATTTACGGAAACGTGTGATGATTTTATTCGGATTTAGATCCATTTTTATCTCTTTGCCCTTGTCTACAGTGTGCGAAGAACCGTGCGGCGAGTTCACCTTCTTGACGGTAAGGCTTATGTTAGATGTGTTGTCGAAATACATGTACTCATATTCATTGTACATTGGTACGTTACAAGTAAGGCACTGGTCAGTGGCATACTATCGTTGGCAGTTCCCAATCTGGAGGGAAAGGTTCAAGGACCCATTGACCGAGTTTGCAAAATAAATTCGCATATCAGGGAAAATCTCCATTGTGGAAAGGATCAGTAATTTGTTTGCTTCATACGAAACAAGCCAATGGGTGCAGTCTCGTCTCGTGAAGATCTTGTACTTGTGTGATTGGATTTGTTTACTTGAGTCTGGGCTGTTTGATTTATTATTTGTGAGTACCGCCGAGATTGCACTGCCCCAAATAAAGTTTCGTGCCGCCAAAGCAAGAATTACGATCTGCAATCTGTTTGTAGTACGTACATGTACCTGCAAGAATGTGCTGTACATGTATCGTACTTTCTCTGTTGCTGTTTCAGTTGCCGTCATGTTTCTAAAGAAAGGTTCAGACTCATTTGTTTCATACGAGACAAGTCAATGAGTTGGTGTGGCTTAGAATCTTTCGCTGTAGAAGAAATCTATCATTCATACTCACCAAAAGATGTGTAAGATTTTATTATTATGGAGTGCCTTGTTTATGTCTCAGTACCTCCAACCATAGCCTTGCCCCTTTTATCCTCAGGATCAGTGTAGTTGTTGGAACGAGGTGTCGGACTCAGCAATGTATTTGTTTACATTTTAATACATGTTTATTGTTCCTCCTTTGCTGTGTTGTTTTAGAAAATCGTGGACTAACAGTTTGAAGTCATTGAACTCCTTCCAAAAGTTGTATCGACATCAACAGGATTACGATTTCAGTGCAATATGATGCTGGATGACCTTATCACGAAAACCCATGATTATAAACCATTATAAACACAAATCAACAAAAACATCTGCGACACTCACCTGGTTACATTTCTGAAATAAATCTGATCGAGGGTGGGGAAATCTGAAATATCTGAAAGGCAAGAAAATTTTATGACAGAGTCATGAAATTCTGCTACAGGAACATGCACAGAATGACCTCCGTATAAAAAAAAAAGTATCACCACGGTCCACCACTACGTACTCACATGTTTCCCCGCAGAAGAACATGCATTATGCCATTTTCTGCAAGAAAAGGCTTGCACATCAATGCGTATAATACGGTATTGATATGTACATAAACCGTTTATGTACTCTTGATAAGATGTGAAGGCCATCATTTAGTTTAAATTTACATATTGATATAGTATTATAGGGCATTCCATTGATTGGTGACAGAAAAAACAAAAGAAATTATAGCAATAAAAACTGCTTTATGGCAGTTTTCTAAAAAAAAGTTATTGTGTTCTAGTCCATGGACCCCGTCTAAAAAGTAAGAAATTAACGAAATGTGATAGCCGAAAATTAAAATTTCACACAAAACCTCACAATAATCACACACAGAATGAAAAGCTACATGTAGAAGACCTTTTCCCCTCGTGATCCTCTTTCCTATGCATGCATGACATGCATGTTGCCAATTGTTGGTGCAGTACAAGTTTAGTGTTGAAAGCAGCATTTCAAGTGTTGTGATGATTGTGAGGTTTTGTGTGAAATTTTAATTTTCGGCTATCACATTTCGTTAATTTCTTACTTTTTAGACGGGGTCCATGGACTAGAACACAATAACGTTTTTTTAGAAAACTGCCATAAAGCAGTTTTTATTGCTATAATTATGTTAGATGTCTCTTTCTAAAGTAGTATGTACTTACGTAGTCGGTAGCGCCCTAGTCGCGCTAGAAATATAAATCAGGTCTTCACTTTCCATCGAATATTAGTTGGTCCCAAAGAAGTATGCAAGATATTCAGATGTTGAGGTCAGACGTGCATTGTTTCCTCTTATAATGTACATGGCCTAATCGTGGCTTATCCGTTCATACTTTTAGTCGTTTGTGTTTGTATGATGCGACCACCATTACGTGCGCGTTCTGCGAAGATGGCGTGGCGAGAGCAGGCAAGCTCATAAAGTGTCTTCACAAGGTGTGCAATGACTGTCTTCCAGCCAGCGTTCAAGAAGACGGGAGAAGACGCTGTGCCAAGTGTCGATGTCTTACGCCATGTCCTCCTCCTGCTCGCAGTCACGGACAGATTTTGGTTGATGACTCCATGTTCGACAATGTTCCAAATAGAAGTATTGGAATAAAGAAGGCGGACGCGAAAGACAAAGATCTTCACATCGTCGTTGATGAAAGTTTGAACACTGTTAGCGTCCGACCAGAATCAGAAGGAGCTGACGTGGACCGTTCAACCGTGCTGAGAGCCGAGGGTTTCCATTTGCAGATTCCTCATCACGGACGGGAATACCTTTGTCTCTATCACACGAAGATGGAGATGCGATACTACTGTACTCATTGTCAGGAGGTTTTGTGTGAAAAGTGCAAGGTCGACATCAAACACGCCCCACATATTGATCAGATCAGCCATGTCCATGAAGCAGCCACAGCACTAAGACACAGACTGACTGAGCAACTCCGCAATCTCGTCCCTGATGACAACGAAGAGGAAGTGAACCTAAGCATGCATCACGCAGGGGATCTCCTCGAAACATGTGAATATGATCTAGTACGTCGAGTGTCCAGTATGAAGGCAAAGATAAGCGACACGGTTAAGGAGCTACTTCTAAAAGTGCAGAAGCGAAAGGAGGAGCTGATTAGCGAAGGGGAATTGTGCAAGAAGGAGCTAGACGAACGCCAAAACTATTACTGTAAGTCGGACAATGTGGCAGGTGCGTTGCAACACATACGTTTCGGACTCAGGCGTGCTCTAAGACATGAAGACCTTGTTAAAATGTACTTGGTCCGGCTCATCGCAATTGTCGCTTATCTCCCACGCACCTTTTCACAGGTAAAACCCAGTCCAATCACGATATCTAACTTACTTTTGCTTGAAAGGTTGTGATGGCAAGGTCAAAGGAGGCACCAAAGAAACCTGATCGCGGCTAGCGCTTTGAATCGCGATGTGTTTGACTTTTTTGGGAAGTGGGAATATGGTCATTCACTGTCTGTGTTGCCAAAAGCCAAGCGCAGTGACCCGAAGACCGGAACTGTGGTAGGGGCAACTGACATCCTGGAGAGCGTGACAGGCTAGGCACGCGTGCACGGCAGAGGAGTAGGAGCTGCATGAGCGTCATCATGGTCATGCTGAAGAAGAAAGGTGTTTTGATGCGATGCGCCCGGCGGACGGTTGTTGTTCCTTGCTTGGTGGACCTAGCAGCAGCACTACAAGAGTCGTGGTCAGCGTATCCAGTGGAGCGTATGACAGCTGTCTGGAGAGGCCTGTATGCCTCGAAGGCGTTGTTGAAATACACTGTGGCGACACACAGGTCACACTGCCCACAGTTCCTTCAAGCACCGAAGTGACAGCCACAACTGTTCCTTTCCCATTGCTGCCATACGACAGCCTGAGAAAGCAAGAGATAATCCAGTCTACGCCAGCAGCTAGACACCAGAAAATGTCAGCTCATGTAACGGCGCGGCAGCTCGAGTGATGCAGAGTTGAATGAACTCTGGACCTGTAAGAGTGTGAGTGCAAGAACACGCTCCTTCGCGGATTTATTTCGTGTATTTTGCTTACCTTGCTTCCTTTCTTCGACTCGCTTCACCTGATTCCATTGCTGAAATTTTTTTCTTGTGGCAGAGAGTATTTTTGTATCATGCTTCCTCACTATGCCTACTGGAAATTTCACAGAGCGGTAAAAAAACCTCCTGTTCTTAGTGGCGATAGATAAGCGACAATTGCGATGAGCCGGACCAAGTATCCAGATAATTTAAACGAACTTCTTACAGCATCTTTGCGGAACTTAGACGACAAAAGACGTTCGACACCACGGAGGCCGATATTTTTTTGCAAGACACTTACCGAATTGCAAGGATACTTAGGGGCTAGTGGTAAAGTCGTGGATAACACAGGAATTGATTTGGGACGGTGTGCCTTTGGAAAAGATAGCTATAGGCAACTTACAGGGAAAGAACTTCACATTACTGCTTTAATCGGAGACACGCGAGGCCAACCTTTGTCTCAACGAGCATTGAAAGATACCAGCATTCAAATTTGGGCAACCCGAATTGAACGTGATTTTTGTCTAAAGGCGCCAGTCCAGGTGCCAATTGTAGGACTTTGTGAAGGCACAATTCTCGCCCTTTTCAAGAATGCCTTTAGCGAACCAGCTGCAATTGTCCTAGAGCTGTTGCTAGATATTCCCTGTCCTTTTCCAAAATTAAAACCTGTAGCGTTGTACAGTTATATAAATATGTGTTTGCCTTTAAAGGTTTGGTATTACGTGTACAAATCTAGTGCAGTGTTCTTTAGACGACCGAGTCACTGTATTTCCAAAGGATACATAGAAACAGCACACATAATATATTATCTTTCAGAACCGTTCGCGGGAAGCTACTTTCGCCAAGTAAAGTCAGGAGTTGCCACGATGCGCGGCCTGGAGCCTATTCAAGACTCAGACTTTGGAGTAGCTTTCCTAATTATAAAATTCCCATCCAATGAGCTAGATATAGGGTTCACATGGGACTGTGCAGAGACTAGTCAGGAAATGAAACTTGTTCTTGCGTCCTCGAATTAATCAAACTCATCGTCTTCTCCTATTAATGTAATTTCGCTTCGTATGACGTCATACACGTAACACGCTGTCCCCACACCCTGGTTAGGTATAAAATTGATCACTATTCTGAAGTTGAAGAACAAGCACAAAGTGACCTTAGATTTAAATACGAAGCCAATGTTAATGTTTCGGATGTTCTGCTGCGACACACAAGTTTCGGTTATGGAATATGATAAAAAACAACTAAAACAAAGATTTCAAGATGTGATCAAGATAAGAGGTGCACCCTGACCCGTCTCGTAGACCAATAACCTTATCCAACAACGCAAGTTGTACATTTTTAGGACCGCTCATCAAGCATGTCTCCTTCTGATCACCTCGTAGATTATTTCCTTGTTCGATGGCCTGTTTATCACTAGTTTCATGTGTTGTTCTCACATATCCTATCTGTTACCTTCAGCACCATCACTAGGTGTTAGTTTGGTTGTTTTAAAACAGTTTATTTCTGCTGCCGCTGATTGTTCATTAGTTGAACGATGATTCCTTCCGAGTGTTGAACTAAAACTTGATCGAATCATAATTTCTTTGTGTTGTCTTGTCATTATGAACATTTGCGTTTTGTGAATAAATAAATTGCTGAATAATAACTCGTGTGTTGAGCGAATAGTAGTATGGAAAGAAAAATGACCAGTAAGGTACTAGTTATGACTAACCCGTTACCTTGGTTACCTTGGTTACCTTGGTGGACGGTTAGGCATAACTAGTAGCTTATAGGTCACTTTCTTTTTCCAAATTAATTGTTTAACTCGGATGGTACGCCAATTGAAATTTTAATTATGGTGAAAAGGATAACAAAATGTTACGAGTTAGGAATAGTAATAACTGTCCACCAAAGTAATCAGATCTTATACAGTCAGCGAGTGCGACAAAATGGAACAAAACTGACAAAGGAGTATTGAGAAATTCCGCGACCTGACACCTAGCTCCAATATTTCTCCAACAACCTTCCAACTGGGAATCATCCAGTAACTTTCGGCATTCTTCGTTGCGCTTTGCTTCCCCTCCTGGACCTTTCCGAACCTGAGCCTTCCAATTTGGAAGGTTGTTGGTTTGCGCCTTGGAGAAGTGTTGGAGCAAGGTGTCAGGTCTCCGAATGTCTCAGTACAAATTAATTGTCCGTTTTGTATTTAGCTGAAATCGTCACCTTGACTCATGCAACCTCGCATTAGCCATACCGAGTTGATCTGGATAACTTCGATCTCTACAATACGATAATTTGGCTTTGGAATTGAAGTACAGTAAGTATCGTTTATAAAGTGACCGGATTATAATGATATACCGGTTATAGTGATAGAACACGGCAAAATCAAAATCAAATCAGAAAAAATACAGCTAAAATATCACTAAAAATACAGCTAAAATATCATTATACACTATTATCGGCTATACCGATATATCGCTTATTGGGATGGACTTCAGGAAGCAAACCATATCAAATGTACAGGAAAATATCGCATATAATGATCAAGAGTGATGATCACACATGTCCGTTTCTGGCTGTGCTACCCCTCGGAATGTGCTCCCTTTGTATGCTCTTGTCCGTTTCTGTATGCACATGTCCTTTTCTGGCTGCGCTACCCTCGCTCCCTTTGTATGGTCTTGTCCTTTTCTGTATCTTTCTGCATGCTCTTGTCCGTTTCTGGCTGTGTTGCCTCTAACGATGATGTTTCCAACTCACGTACACAGCCACTCATGTCTATTTCTGG
The DNA here is from genome assembly GCF_964019385.1 of Sycon ciliatum. NCBI lineage: Eukaryota > Metazoa > Porifera > Calcarea > Leucosolenida > Sycettidae > Sycon > Sycon ciliatum. Next base: position 22,345,927 of record NC_088652.1, on the reverse strand, counting down.
CTCTACGCAACTTGTTGGACACCGAGTAGATCTACGTGAGTACGGATCCAGCTCAGGCTTTTTTGGAGAACACGCAGAAGAAGAAGCCATGCCACATGATGTATCGAAGTTCTAGTACATTTAGAAAAGCGATCCTGTCAGCTTTTCTATTATTGTGTTCACATGGCAAGAAAAACGACACCGCTATGCTACGTAAGTTTCTACGTAAGGTGCTCGGTATTTCACTTAGGCTACGTAAGTCTAGACCTCCTTTCGCGGAATATTATATAACTCAATGACAGGTGAGTTGACCAGTTCCCTTTGATTCTTTTGCTTGTGTTGACTCTTTCATTTACGAAAAGTGTGCTCATTTTGGGCGGAATGCAATAAATAATGGAAAAGCTGGCAGGATCTCTTTTCTAAATTTAGCTTTTCCGCTGCCGAGGCCTCCTTTTAAGGAATACTCGATGACAGGTCTGACTGGTCAACTCGGTCTGAGTTGACCGGTTTCCTTCGATTCATTTGCTTATGCTCACCCTTTCATTTACGGAAACGTGTGCTGATTTTATTCGGATTTAGATCCATTTTTACCTCTTTGCCCTTGTCTACAGTGTGCGAAGAACGCGAGTTCACCTTCTTGACGGTAAGGCTTATGTTAGATGTGTTGTCGAAATACTCATATTCATTGTACATTGGTACGTTACAAGTAAGGCACTGGTCAGTGGCATACTATCGTTGGCAGTTCCCAATCTGGAGGGAAAGGTTCAAGGACCCATTGACCGAGTTTGCAAAATATATTCGCATATCAGGGAAAATCTCCATTGTGGAGACGTTCAGTAAACTTGTTTGCTTCATACGAAACAAGTCAAAGGGTGCAGTCTCGTCTCGTGAAGATGTCGTACTTGTATGATTAGATTTGCTTACTAGTACGCGAGTCTGGGCTGTTTGATTTATTATTTGTGAGTTCCGCCGAGATTGCACTGCCCCAAATGAAGTTTCGTGCCGCCAAGGCAAGAATTACGATCTGCAATCTGTTTGTAGTACCTGCAAGAATGTGCTGTACATGTATCGTACTTTCTCTCTTGCTGTTTCAGTTGCCGTCATGTTGCTAAAGAAACGTTCAGTAGAGAGGTTCTGCAAAACGAAAATTCGAACGAAGTTTCGCGACAGTCCTTGCGAAAGTGTGTACGAATTTTTGCACGAACTTTGCGTTCTGCACGTTTTCGTAGTTTGCGCGGGCCAAGTGCACGTACGCCATGACCCGATCTCACGAAAGTGTGTACGACTGTTCATTTCGCGTTCCCTGCAAGTTTCGCGTCCAAAGTTGCGAAAGTTCGTGCGAAGTTTCGCACTTCAGGACGTGGAAGGACTGTTTGTACGCATTTTCGTTTTGCAGAACCTCTCTAGTGACTCATTTGTTTCATACGAGACGAGTCAATGAGTTGGTGTGGCTTAGAATCTTTCGCTGTAGAAGAAATCTATTCGTATGTCTATTGGAGAAATAATTGTATTCACTGGTTATAAAATAGGTTTTAAGACAAACTCACAGAATAAATACCATCGGTCCCTTGGTGTTCGTCCTAAAGAGGTTCGACTGGATATCATTCATACTCACCAAAAAATGTGTACGATTCTATTATTATGGAGTGCCTTGTTTATCTCTCAGTACCTCCAACCATAGCCTTGCCCCTTTTATCCTCAGTTTCAGTGTAGTTGTTGGAACGAGGTGTCGGACTCAGCAATGTATTTGTTTACATTTTAATACATATTTATTGTTCCTCCTTTGCTGTGTTGTTTTAGAAAATCGTGGACTAACAGTTTGAAGTCATTGAACTACTTCCAAAAGTTGTATCGACATCAACAGGGTTACGATTTCAGTGCAATATGATGCAGGATGACCTTATCACGATAAGCCATGATTATGAACCATTATAAACACAGAATCAACAAAAACATCTGCAACACGCACCTGGTTACATTTCTCAAATAAATCTGTTCGAGGGTGGGGAAATCTGAAATATCTGAAAGGCAAGACAATTTTATGACAGAGTCATGAAATTCTGCTACAGCAACATGCACAGAATGACCTCCGTCTAAAAAAAGTATCACCACCACCAGACCATGACTCACATGTTTCCCCGCAGAAGAACATGCTAGTCCCATTTTCTGCAAGAAAAGGCTTGCACATCAATGCGCATAATACGGTATTGATATGATGTGAAGGCCATCATTTACATATTGATATAGGGCATTCCATTGATTGGTGACAGAAAAAACAAAAGAAATTATAGCAATAAAAACTGCTTTATGGCAGTTTTCTAAAAAAAGTTATTGTGTTCTAGTCCATGGACCCCGTCTAAAAAGTAAGAAATTAACGAAATGTGATAGCTGAAAATTAAAATTTCACACAAAACCTCACAATAATCACACACAGAATGAAAAGCTACATGTACATGTAGAAGACCTTTTCCCCTCGTGATCCTCTTTCCTATGCATGCATGTTGCCAATTGTTGGTGCAGTACAAGTTTAGTGTTGAAAGCAGCATTTCAAGTGTTGTGATTATTGTGAGGTTTTGTGTGAAATTTTAATTTTCAGCTATCACATTTCGTTAATTTCTTACTTTTTAGACGGGGTCCATGGACTAGAACACAATAACTTTTTTTAGAAAACTGCCATAAAGCAGTTTTTATTGCTATAATGTACAGTCTGTACTCGTACTGCACTGCCATGCACTGCTCTGTGTCATGCACCGGTACACAGTCCGCGGAGCATGCATGCACTTTCAGCATGCTTTTTCCAGCGTGTACGCATCATTTCATGTGCAGTCATGTGCCATGTGTCGGTCAAACATGCAAATCGGCTATAGTGATGCACTGGATATAGTGATAAATTTTGGAAAATCAAAGGGGCACGTTATATCCGATATTTACTGTACCCTCACTCCACGTAGACTGACACGTATACTGGCACACACAGAGACGTAGACAGCACTAGCAGCAGCGCACAAATTGAAGGGAAGTTTGCTGAAGCCAGATGAGAGATAGTAGGCCACAGCAAAATTCAAACTGTATTGCAGAAGAAAACTTCAAGCAACAAGAGGAGCCAGAGCCCTATGTGTGAAGAATGGCCAAGCTTCAGTAACAGAAATAGGCCAGGGCAAACATAATTTGCCACCATCAGATTAATTTCTCTGGACCGTGTCAGCTGAAGACGAACGCATGAACGGGGGAAACAAACGGCTGTATAACCGCAAGCAGCAACATAGCAGCGTGAAAACAGGCACTACATACCCACAGCAAAGGAAGAAGGAGAGATGATGCACAGACATGGTATGCTGAGGAGGCTGACATGCAAGTACTCCAGTGGGGAGCGGTCATTTGGTATATCAACAATGAAATGAGATTCAGTGGCTACCTGGAGGACAGGGTATGGGTAGCACATGAACAACATCGGCAAGACCATAACAAAAAAGGGGCTACACCCCCCCCCCCCTCCCATTGCACAATGCACTGCATACAGATTATAATGTTTTGCACTGCGGCTTGTTTTATTCAAAGCCCCAAATTGAGTTTGTTTGTTTGTTTAGCTTTATTTTGCTTCCCCAGAAGCACAGGCAAAATCTGCCTTCTCACTGAGTGTTGCCACAGGTCTCGCAAAATGATGAAGATATGATAGTGATAATGATAATAAAGGGAGGAAGAGGAAAATACAATCATAAACAAAGCACAATTGGAAAACGGAAACAAATCAATAAGGGACTCGTACAAGTAACCAATTTGAATTTGATGAGGTGTTTCATGAAAATGATGCAAAGGATCCAAAGGTTCCAGGGTTGAGGGGATGTTGCCAGTTATGAGTCTTTTCGTTTATTAGGAATCATAATATTCTAGGGCTGCATGTATACCAGGTCTGGTGCATACGCACTCTCATGGACCACATGCTAGTCATGCCATGTTTCTTGTATGGTGTGATTGCAGTTCTGTTGTAAAGAACTTCGGTTATAAAGAACTATTTTTCCAGCCCAAAAGTGTTCATTATAATAAAAGTATTATTATCATGAATCGACTGTACTTCGTGTGTGCGCCGTCGACCATTCATCCACAAGAAGTGTAGCAGTACGTAAAAAGGAAATTCATAGACCATGTGTGCATATTATGTGTTCAGTTTCCCACTACCCCTGCAGAATAACCATAATGATCATACCACATCTACAACCTCTCATAAATGTAATAAGCTTACCTACTCTACCTTACGAGTGAGTCACTGCCGTTTTATCACGTTCCCCGCATGGTATTGCAGACCTGAACGGTGAACGCCGGTTGTATGCGGTGGGGCGCGTGAAGCAGGTCTTCAACATTTGCCAACCAGGAGTGAAAACATTTCTTCACAGTAATAAACGACTGTGTTGCTGTTGTCTGCAACCGGCCTAGCCTATGTGTAGTGATACTCTTCTGACACAGAATATGTGAGGAAAGGTACTACTGAAAGTACGAACTAGTCTACGCCGCCAGATTTGCTCTTCACCAACTGCGCAAAGTTTGTGCGAAGCTGAAATCCTGAACTGTAAAAGAAAAACAAAAAACTCTACACAAGGCCGGCTACTATCAACGTGAAACTGTAGTAAAACATCGGCTATAACAAGTAACTGGTGGGTTTTCACTACTACCTGGTTGTTATCAGCATCAACGCCAAGTACACTCAGTGATGTGGTCTATGAAGTCCCATCCAGGCAGCTGAGTTAGCGCCCTGCACCAGTGGAAATCTCACCAGTGTTTCCATGTGTTGGATTGCACAGCTCCTGGCGTGCACCTGACTCACAAAATCGGTCTTCATTGAGCAAGCAGGCATGCACTGTGCTAGCTACAAGCGTGCAACTTGCTTACAAGTACACCTAGACCTATAGCTGAACATAGAACTACCAATGCCTGTGCCGAATAATATATAACAGCCGATATGATTCGACACTGACTCCGATATTAAATTAGCCGACTGGGTTGGGCTTATAAACACAGACACCCACCCATCACACCAGGCAATATTTACGCCGATCTTTTAAATGTATTTTTCGTCCGTTTCCACCGCCTGGTATGGATCTGGATTAGCGCAGATACGTAGATCTACGAAGCGTTTGACACCCAGAGTTTTTCCAGCCGATGCTCAGACACTGACTCCCACATGAAAGCAGCCAACTTTGTTGGATGAGTAGTAAAAGCTGTCGTATGCAATGGTGAACTTATTTTGTGGCCGACATGGACTCGCACGAAAACCCTCAAGATGGGGTCAAAAAATACCTGGTGTGGGCGGTGTCGTACAATCTACGGCGAGTCCTGCATCAAATCACTAACCACTTTTCACACTATTGACAAGAGAGGACTTCGGTGGAGACTGTGAACAGGCTGCACTGGATCGCTAGTAAAAGCTAGCCTTTTTAGCAGTTTTCACGCCTTTGCTCTGTTGCTCGTGTAGAAACGATCACAAGACTTCATCATCTTCGCTGTCTGACGTCTACTAGACTAGTGACTAGCGTTGTTGTGTACTATGTGTACATGTGTGTAAACAGACAGCTGGCCTGAAACTACATGTACATGTACGTGACGGGACAAGCGAAATTGCTCCCCGTTGTGTGCGAACAGCTAGCCAGTTCATCCGACAAAGTCGATAGATTTCATGTCGGAGTCGGCGTGGGAGCACCGGCCAAAATTTCGGTCTAGTGTGTACGAACATTAGCCTATTAAGCCTGGTTCACACTAGGCCGATTTTCCGGCCGATACTCCGACACCGACTCCGACACGGAGTCTGCCGACTGTGTCGGATGAGTCGGACTAGCTGTTCACACACAAAGGTGGGCAATTTCGTTTGTACTTTAGTTGTACATGTAGGCTTGTCTGTTACACACGGACACGCGGTACACAGCCGCACTGCCACTGGACCGTAGTACTAGTAGACGCTAGCTAGCTAGCTAGACAGCGGAAATGAGATAGTTTTTACACGAGCCACAAAGCCAACCTAGCGGCAAAGGTGTGAAAGGGCTAGCGTCTAGTACAGTGCTAGTACTACTTACTAGTACTGTAGTAGCGATCCAGTGCAGCCAGTTCACATGGTTCACGGTCTGCACCAACGCTCTCCGCTGTCATGGTGAAAAGCCTACAGTGATTGGTCCGGTGCATGCTCCATCACGCGCAAGCGCTAAAATTCGGCCGGCTTTTCGGCTAAATATCGACCAGTCGATACTTGGCCGAAAACTAGTGCGACAAGAAAATCGTCGCAGATTTGTCGGAACCCTGTACGACAACACCGTTCACACTACGCAATTTTCGCCCCGATCTTGAGGATTTTTCGTACGAGTCCATGTCGGCCGGAAAATCGGCCTAGTGTGAACCAGGCTTTAGGCCTGGTCCGCACTAATCTGATTTTCGGCCGATAACGAACCGCGCGAAAACATCCTCAAGATCAGCACGAAAATCACCTGGTGTGGACGTTGTTGTTGCACCTGTTTCCGACGAATTTGTGTGTGTAGAGGTAGTCCAATTCAGTGCGACGCAGTCAGCCGATTTCAAGTCGGTGTCGGAGTCGGAAAATCGGCCGATAAATAGGAATAGTGTGATCCAGGCATCAGTCGACCTGGGTCGAACGAGACATGATCCAGCGATTGGAACACTAAATGAATCCACACAATCGTTCATGCAGACAGATTTTTAAACAGTGCACATTGACAAGTCACAGTCAGATATAGATTTATCGGGATGGTGGCAAATGCGCAAGAGTTAGGCAGTCTAAAACAATGTCACCGACTAAAGATTTCCGACATGCAAGTCAGAATCAAACCTACGTGGGGTGATTGAATAACAGTTATTTCTTCTGTTTTTGTGATGATAGTCTTCGTCCACGTCACCACCACAGCAATTCTCTAGGCACAGAGCAACAGTGTGCACTTAGCTATCATTCTGACAGAGAGAGAAACAGAGATCATACAACATTTTCTTCAGTTTTCCAAACAATCACTTCCTATCATTTTGGACTTCTCAAAACAACATTGCAAAGCAGTGCACGCTGAACTAATGAATAACTCATGCTTCCGAGGGGAAATCACAAATACCGAAAATTGAATCCAGGCGGAAACGGCGGCGTACACAGCTTACAAAGCTATTGATAGTGGCAATATGCTTCATGTGCTAACGATAACATCGATTATTCAAAACATACAAGACTTATTTGGAGAAGGAAAATCGACGTCTGAGGCAATCACCTGCAATGTCAAGACTTTATTGCATATGTTAGATCAACCTTGACATAATATTGCTTCTTTTTACAGCGCATGTTTATAGCATAATGTTATTCCACGAAGTACCTACGTGAACAATGAGAGAATTTGAACCATTGTGCCGATGTCGGACATTCGAACCATCAAATATGGCATTTTAGTGGGATGTAGATGCACGGTTTTCAGACCAGATTCTTTCTTCATATGCTTACTAATGGTATACGTATTCAGCAAACATGGGCAGCGTTGCAAACGTAGTATTTCTCCAGCCACGCAACTGCAAATAGCATCAGGCGAGGAATGCTTTTCAGCGGAGGTTGCAAGAACGACTTTCATTTCCTCACAACAACCTTCACCGTCCCACGCGAACCCAATTTCTAGACTTTTAGACGGACATGCTAAAATTGTTATTGCTACGTCAAAGTTATTCTCTAGAACTGGTTGAAGGGCTCGCACGGAAGAAAGTCCATTCTTTCTTTGGTACAAGGTGACCTCAGGGTATGCCGGTGAAACTGAAGACAAGCATGGAGATGAACCCATGAAATCTGTGAAGGCTTCTTCAAAGTAGACGGACCTTGTTTGGAACAAGAACACCCATGTAGTTAAAGGTGTACGTTTAGCATACCATTTACCGTGCAATGATTCACGCAGTAAGGTCGGTATTGGAGAAGGTTTATCCAACTGCACTTCCAGGATAAAGACAGCAGCTTCGTGGATAGTGTCATACCGGAATAAAGCATGCACTTCACCTTCGCTATAACCTATTATCGGCAGTTGCACTGGGTTCGCCGTCGCACGATCACTCTGTATTTTGCTTGCCCAGATTTTGATGGTGGAGAGTTTCAAAGCTGCTTTAGTCACAGGCTGGCAATGCTGATTGAATATTTGAGCTGATACTTCTATATCTACCTCGCCTAAAAATCCAACGTAGCCGCTTGCTTCATCAAACCGACATCTTGACAAATCAATGCCGGTGTTATCCGCAACTTTACCCATAACACCAATTGCTCCTTCCAAGTCAGAAATACTTTGGCACTTAAACATCACCCTCCACATCGCAGGATATATATTGACGTCAATGGACCGCAAAGCATCTGTAAGAGCTTTGAGCAAATAAGGATGGATCTTAAGGAGGTCTTCATTGCTCGAAACACCGTCGATGATGCACAGAACCTCTTCACCTTTGGAAATACCTCCGTGATACTGGATCAAGAAGTGGGATTGGAGTTTGAATTGCTCCACCGTTCGCACTTCTCCCTCGGTTACCAGCTCATTTTCCTTCTTCTTAACCGCTCTCAGTTGCTCGCTGCAGTATCCGTGTATCAATGCCTTGATATTGGCCACTTGGTGTGAGAGGTCGCAATCAAACGCTTCCAGGAGATCACTGGCGTATTGCAGGCTTGCGTCAACTTCCTTATCTTTGTGTTTCGGCTCAAGGTTTTTCAGGCGCTCGGTCAGTCTGTGTCGTAGTGCTGCGGCTGCTACAGGAATATCGGTAAACTGATCAACATGTGAAGCGTGGTCACTTTCGTGCTTACACTTTTCACACAAAACCTTTCGACAATGTGTGCAGAAATATCGCATCTCCATCTTACTGTGGAAAGGACAGAGATGCGATCGTGCGCACTGACGAGGCTTCTGCTCCTGGCAACCGACGGCATGCGACGAACTAGTACGAAAGGCGTGTGTTGCCTGTGCTTCTTCCCCACTGGCAACGAGGCTCATATCATCATCACATCTAGCGTCCTGTTCCTTTGGCTCCTCATGACTACTTGGAATCCTGTCGAACATGGAGTCATCCACCAACACGTCTTCGTGACTGCGACCAGGTGGAGGACATGCCGTCGTACGTCGACATTTGGCACAGCGTATTCTCCCGTCTTCTTGAACACTGGCTGGAAGACATTCCATGCAGATCTTGTGAAGGCACTTTAAAAGTTTTCCGGCTTTCTGAAATCCATCTTGGCAGAACACACACGGTGGTCGCATCTTCCAGTCGCACAAAACCGAAACTGGCTGACAGGCTAACGTTAAACTTCGGTGTTGCTACGTGCCCCACGAAGATAGCATAAAACAAATCTGAGCCTGCCCACTGAATGTATTATCGAAGTCATTAAGAACACAAACCTTTTATGTTGATTAAGTGTTCACAGGCGACACAAATTTCCAACGCCATAATGGTGTGGTACTGATACAGATAGTGTTTCACGTACTAGTTTGCGATTTTGCACTTGCCTGTTGTAAATGTTGTCACCAGTTATAGGATTAAATTGTATTTGTTTTTATTTTACATCGCAAGTCAAACGGGCTATCATGCCCAATGTTATGATGACGGTGGAAAGGAGAAAATGTCTCCGGTGAAGTGAGAAGAGACATCCCGATCGATGGCGCCGGTAGGATGGTTCGCACAATTACCAAGATCAAAACTAGAACCTCAAGAACACGTTACCATTCTCTATCCCCATGTTCCTTCAGACGGGTACGCCGGCGTGAGCGATGCGTGCAAATCGTCTCTTTAACACTAAAGTGTGATTTAATGCAACTCCATCGCCACAATGTTTCATAATTTCATCATAGTTCCCCGATGACATCTCATGTGTTAGGCGACCCGGGCATAGTAAGCAAAGACATACTCGATGATATCATCGGGCCCCATCTGCAACGATGTCCGCAAGAACTTGTGAAAGAACACTGCAGCAGTGAAAAATCAGTTCAAGGTTATCAAGAAGAAATCAAGAGTTACATTCATCGTGTTCGACATTGTCGAATTCTACCCATCTATTACGGAATACCTCCTGCTGCAAGGTCTCGACTACGACAGTTCGTTTGCCCCAATATCCAAAAAAGAAACTGACATAATATTGCTGTTCAACAAAGGAAAAGCGTGAGTAAAGAAGGAGAATGATGGAACTTTCGACGTCACCATGGGCTAATACGATGGAGCTGGCGCCTGTGAGTTTGAAGGAGCCTTCATGCCCAGCAAGCTCAGCCCTCGTATTGGCGAGGAATGTGTCGGGTTGTGTCTGGCCGAAATGTGATTTGGTTTTGCCCGCCCTATAGCATAACGGTAATAACCAACGCTGGCAAGATTCCTGGCCCTCATCAAAAAGCATTTTCCAAAGGGATCGGCACTGAACAAGATAATCACCAAAAACACGTTAAAAATCAGCTACAGCTGCATGAGAAACGTAGCCTCCATGATAATAGGCAACAACGCTATAAAGCTTCAGCCACGGCCACGGCGCGCCATGCAACAGCCGTCTCAAGTCATTCTGCCCGATCAAGGGGGAATGCCAGTAGACTGACGTCATACACCAGGCACATGTGTCATCCCCCACCGGAGACCAAGACATACACTGGATTGACATCCAACACATTCAAATCGCGCTATAACAACCACTCATCAACCTGCATGACATATACACTACATCGACGGTGCTCTCCAAGCTCGTTTAGGATCTTCAAAACACTGAGCGCAACTTTGAAATCAGCTGGAATGTAAAAGATCGCGCCCCATCCAACAGCAATATCAGCAAAGGATGCAGCCTGTGCCACACTTAATAAAAAAGCGAGTTGGTATAAAAGTGCGGTCACTGGCTGGGTTCTATAGTGACATAACGTGTCTGGCGTGCTATGGGATTGGCGTGTGTGTGTGTGTGTGTGTGTGTGTGTGTGTGTGTGTCCGTGTGTGTGTGGGGCATGTGTTTGTGTGTGGCGCGTTTGTTACAGTTTTGCGTACATCTTTGTGTGCTTAGGTGCAATATTGCGGGAGGATGGAGTGTGTGAGAGCGAGAGGCTGTGTGCGTATTAGTGTGAGACAGTATGTGTAGATTAGTGTGGAAGTGTTTTGAGTGTGCGTGTTCATGTTTACCATAATAATGCACAAGCGCACATTGAGGTGTTGATTCTGGTACATCAGAGGGTAATGAGATGTTGATTATCATATTGTCTGCACTGGATGAAGCTATTTCCTCTGCTTGCCTTCATTAACCTTCGCTTTTTCTAATCTCCGTATGTTGTCTTAAAACATTGGTTTTGCCATGAAAATCTGAGTAACAACGAAGCAGCCCTATTTCACTTACTTTTGCTTACCTCTTGCGGACTTCGCTCTTCCCATTAATGGCATTTGAGCACCATTGCGCGTTAAGGCGCACTGCCTCTGTGTGTCTCTTCCTGAGATATTCAGTCAGTTTTTAGTCTCACCAGTGTCCACATCTGGCTGCGTCCAACTACCCTTCAATTTTAGTGCTGTAACTTTGCTATATATTAAAAATTAATTTTCTATGCGAATGCCAGTAGAGTATAACCTGGTTTAAGCGACCACCCCACGGTGCAAGCATAAACGGTCGGTAAAGCCAGGTGGTCTTCAGAACCAGGTCCCACAGTGTCTGTGTAGAACTGTCGGTGCATGCGAAAAACGGTCGTTAAGAGCAGGTGTTCGCTAAACCCAGAGGTCGCTTACACCAGGTTTTACTGTATATATGGAGCGAGAAAGGCTCCGTTACAGTAAATCCAGCACACCGAAGCCGCATGTTTTCTAAATTGACTATAAAACTTGTGCTTTATGCTGAACTTGTGTCTACCAGAGCAATCACACTCACCACCGTAGTGGTTTTCCAGAAACGAGTCGAAGACAACCACACACGCAGCCACACAATTGATAAACAGCGGGAAAACAAGCAAACATCTATACAGTCAAAGGAGTGCCAGTATGCGGGAGAAAGGGCCTCAAAATCAGGAGAAACCACACGGTCAGTGGTGAACATGGGTGACAGGGTAGCAGGGGAGCGCCTGAAAACAATGACTCCCTGCATACCTAGCCACGACGACTCGGGCTAGAGGAAACACATGCCTTTCTTCGAAAAATCCATCTACTGTAAAACCCGAAAGTCTAACGAGTCACAAAGTCTAACGTTTTAATGTCCAATTATTTTTCGTTATTTGAAAAAACCGTTATCGCTAGATTTCTGTGAAAAGATGCTCATACAGATGGGCGGCCAGGTAGCCATCATTAAAATTTCTGCACGCTACCATGCCAAAATTACAAAAACGTTAACCTTTTTGGTCGTTAGACTTTCCGGCTTTACAGTATTTCATTACTGCCTGCCCCACTGCCAGTCAGACCCAAGAATAGAGAAAAAACTAGAAAACTGAATGTATTAAACGGGATACATCAAATGCCACATGCATCGGCATAGAATAATGAACAGCGGAAGACACCCATTAAACCGGGCTGGGTAGGCTGGAAACTTCAACTACCACGAGGAAAACGAAAGACCACAATGGAAGGTTCAATGGAGTTGCGCCGAACAAGACCAAGAAAATATTATGGATGAAAAATACTGTTTTTGCACTCTTTTCGCCACGCTCAGCCGTGAAAAACACTTTCTGCCCGACCACTCACTGCACCCATGCGTAGTGCAACTTAATTGGGTTATATGTCAAGTAAAACACAATCAGGCGGTTTATATAATAACTCTATGTACATGAGAAGAAAAAAACTCATGGAAACGAGTTATGACGCAATTATCCACGAATGTAACAAGATAATAAGGGGTCAGTACGTGCGATAACATTGCACAAAACTGAAAGGGCTACTGAGACATTCAGCAACCTAAGACCTAGCTCCAACACATCTCCAGTGCAAAAACCAACAGCCTTCCAACTTAGAAGGTTCAAAGTTGGGTTATTATCTGGTTACATTCGTGGATAGTTGCTTCATAACTTGTTTCCATGTGTTTTCTTCTTCTATTTTACATTTACCGTAATACTGGCTCTGTTCATTTTAGCACGATGTACATATTCAGATGTTTTTTTTAAATAAATCTATTTGAATCCACTCCCTACATCCATGTGCATGTATTTCTATTACTTTGGAGAGACTCCCAAGATGGATATCCATGTACCTCTGGAGAATCCGTAAAAAACAACAATAGAATACAATAACTGTAACATGACTGTGCATTTTGATATACAATACATAACTACGTGTCCACTTCAGGAAAACGTGCAAAATGCAAACATATCAACAGGGAGACTGCCAAACTCTGCGATCCAAGGCTATGGGACATAATCTTGTCCCTCCATCAAAACAGATACGAAAATAACCGATACGGTGACGATAACATGGTGTGTGCGATAGTGCGTATCGATAACAGTTCGAATACTTCCAAGTATGTACATGTATGTATGGTAAAGGTGAAGAGGAAATAATATTTGATTATGAAACAATTATCTGTTGATTTCTATGAGCAGAATATCTATCTGTGCGGTGCTGTCACATTGGTGACACGTTGGTGATAGAAGTAGCTACTGACAGATCCAAGGCCTTACTAAGAAAGCCCCGGAATATACATGTAAGCAGGAGACGTTCCGTAGAGGATTTCCGTTCAATACCGCATGCTTGATAATTGGACCTCTGTTCCGACGGCGAACATTTGAATCGCCAATCTGGGCTTCTTAATGTCTGATCTGCAATTGTCAAGGAAGCCGACTGGGTCCTTGTTAGCGAAGTAAGTGACTTTGTAAGTTCCGGGAGATGTTTTCGAAGGAATTATTTCTATACAATCACCTTGCTTCCAGCCATACACTGGGCGACCTAAGCGTTGAGGGTTCCTCGACGAAGCAAGTACGTGAAAATCAGGCTCTTTTCGGGAAACCTTTTCAGAACTGAATCCTATGTCAAGATGACCTGGACAGTGTGTAATGTGTATTTTCACAATTGGGGATCTGTTGTTCTGCGGTGGTTCCAGTGCGTAGATAGAGGCACTTGGCCCTTTCACCTGGCGTACACGCGTAAAAGCAGCGGATATAATTTCGGTCAAGGGTGTGTAAGTTTGAATATACTCGCCTGGTTCGACAGTGGACGGATCCATATAGACTTCCGTATCCGAATCCGAATACAGAACGAGACGGTTTTCTCGATCGGGGCTTTGAGCTAGCAAAAGTTGACGGAATTGGGGTAATGCTATGGGATGAGGGGCATTAAAATGTACTTCGATGCGGAAGACTGACGGAAGGTGATACTGGAATAGAGCGTGCACTTGTCCATCGCCGAAAAGAATGATTGGTATGGGAACAGTGCCAACGAGTGCACAAGACACTGCCCATAGTTGTATGCCGGAAGCCATCAATGTACGCTTAGCTACTGGTGCGCCAACACTATCGTTAACTTGAACATCTATTGGAATCCTCGTTCCAACGTATGCGACAGGCCTCCTTCGAGACACCACACATCTAGATAGGTCTATCCGTGTATTGTCAGCAATCTTGCCTATGCTATTCATCAGGTGTTCTACAACTGTTACGGTGTTCTTGTCAAGCGATAGTCGGCAAGACTGTGTCCCGCGGCAGACTTCATCAATGAGTAACTTGGACCTTTCCAGGACCTTGGAACAGTGGGGAGAATGTTTCAGTAACTCTTTGTCACTGGTTGTAGCGTTGATAATACTCCGTACGTCTTTCGCTCTGCGTATTGAGCCTTTGAATAAACTGTGCTGTTGGCTTCCGTCATGATCCTGTTCAACATTCAGTCTTGGGACTTCGCTGAATAATTGCTGTTTTCGTTTTTCAATGATGGCCGTCAGGGCTTCGCATTGTCGATGTAATCTTTCTCTGGCATTGCTAACTGTAGAGTGCAATTCATAATCCGCTGCTTTGAGGAGGTCGCCTGCATATTTCAAGTTTCTGTCCACTTCTTGTCCTTTGCCGTAAGGCGGGATCATATCAAACAGCCTTCGTCGCAATGCTGCCGCCTCGAAGCCTATATCTGCAACTTGATCAATATGTGAGGCGTGCTTGCAATTCATCTTACATGTATCACAGAAAGCTTCTCGACATTCCCTGCAATAATGCAGTAGCTTATTCTCGGTGTGGACATCGCAAAAGCGCGTTCTCCTGTTTTGTTTCAACAGTTTCTGGCCACTTCCATTATACTGCATGGACTCAGGAAAGGACACGTCTGAACTCACTGCACCTGGCCTAGTGCCGTTTGAAGCACTATTTTCACCTGTTTTCTTGAATTCCAATTCAACCAAATTCTTGTTATCGAACATGGAGTCATCGACCAGCAACTGATGATGGTCGAAGCCAGGCGGCGGACGGGGTGTAGCGCGACGACATTTCGCACAGCGTATTCTCCCGTCTTTCTGAACGCTGCCATGCAAACATTGAAAGCAGATCTTGTGTAAACACCTTAGTAGCTTTCCTGCTTCTCTAGATCCAGCTCTGCAGAATACACACCTTGGTCGCATGGTGCAGCGTAACACAGCAAATTCGTTAGGAAAGAATCCTCGCGTAATGCACAATATGACATGAACAGTGCAACTGCAACTCGATTAGTAAGTAAATTAATCTGCAGTATATGAAACGTTATAATTATAGCCATATATATTGAGCTGTGAATAGGCATGGAGGCGAGGATTCTGCACTTTGTGGGATCACGCAATCAGAGACGTGTTGACTTACGCGACGAATTGGCATGATTGCATGCCATGGTTGTAAATTCGCGATGAAATGAATTTTATTTTCTCTGCGACACTGACTCAGGTCACTGCAGTAATTTTTACAAGCGAAGAATTGAAAGCTTTATACCTTTATCACACATGCCATACAGCGCACGGGTGATATACTTTATTCCTGTGAAACTCATGCGCCCGGCTCCAGTGAACATCTCAATGTCCCCATTCAGGGTAGCAGAGTCACTGAAGCAGAAGGTGCTCTACCTGGTGTGGCGCTGCGTTCACACACAGGCTAGTCCTGCTCTGAGGGTGCTGCTTTAGCCCTCCACCACATCAACGTTGAGGCTTGGCGCCAACCTTGGACTTCAGCTGCCTACCACATGATCCAAATCTGGCCAACGCCGCTTCGCGTCTTAAGGAGCCATTGCCCGGAATATACTGCCCAGTGACGTTCGAGCCCTCTCAACAGCCCGGTGTAAACGCGAAAACGGTTCCTCCGCGAAAATGGTTCCAGGCATACACCGGTTACCCCCTGGAACCGTTTTCGCTAGCGAAAACGGTTCCACCCTAGCCGCGAAAACAGTTCCGCCGCGAAAACGGTTCTTCCACACATTTCCTGCATCTATGGCCCTCTTGGAACCGTTTTCGCGGATGGGGCCTCACCGCGAAAACGGTTCCTCCGCGAAAACGGTTCCACACATTTCCTGCATCTATGGACCGTTTTCGCGGATCGACATGCATCCGCGAAATCAGTTCCCACTCATGAGTTGTGCTTTCGGTTTTTTTTTCTTCAAAACGTCCTGAATATGTCTTCTCTTGGTGGTAATCGGGCGTGTTACGACGAAGTCTTGCGAGCGTTGCTTGCAAACGCCTGCCTCGTTTCCTGCGGACGCGAAGAGGCGTAGAGCAATAAAACGCTTTGCAGTCAACTTCGTCTTGGATCGTGGGGTCCTTTTTGGCCAAACAGATGAAGGCCTACCACAATTGATCACAGACGACGGCCAACAAAAGGAGATCCTGCATACATGCCACTCGCATGATATGTCTGGTCACCTTGGCCGTGATAAGAGAGGAGGAAGGTGTGAGAGGTGAGTAACTAATATTACTTGGATTTATTTATTTTCAGTCTCAAATCAGTGAAAGTCGAGAGGATGATAGTGTGTTGTGTAAGTAAGGGAGTTAGTGCACCACATTTAATTATTATTACTTTCAACCGTCTTCATGAAGGCCCACACACAAAACTGACCACAACTGACAAGGCTTCTGTTGGCATATCAGTACAGTAATTGACCCGGATTAACTCACTTCATATACATGTAAGCACGCACCTAATTTTCCACCATACATGACTGTACAGACTTTCAACCCGGGTTGAAAATTCTCATGTTAACACAGCCTAAGGCCCGGGTTCCACTGCGGCTCCGCTGCTCCGCGGTACATGCAGCGGAGCAGCGCGGTTCCACTGACACTCGCCATTCGCGGTACTGCGGTCGTGATCCACACTTTTTGATGACGTTTCATTTGCCTGCAAGTGCAGTGCTTGAACAAAGGAAAATTCAAAATTTAACATTTCCTGGCATTTTCAGGAGGTCACTATGGATACATTGACGGTAGCAAAGTTTGTCCAGCGCTGTGTGAACTGGATCACGGTTTGCCAGTGTTATCTTGCTGCAGAGTGTTGGAGTGTTTTGAGTCTGCCTTGTTTGTTCTGCCGTTATGTCACGCAAGTACTGTTCTCTATCTGACCTTTGTTTGCAAATTATCTGTATGTGCCCAATGCGTTCCACTTGTTGTGTAGCTTTCGACTTCGTAGTTTTCGGCTGTAGTTTATTAGTAGAATAGTGGTGCATACATGTATTTGCTCATATTACAGTCATGTACAATCATGTATGTCTGCGGCATTTAACACTCAGTAAGTCTACGTCAACTATCTGTACAATGTCATGACTGTATACATGTATCATTATTACAGTACAGTATACTCACATAGCGTTATTTGCAATAATATTAATAATAATTTGCAAGAAAGGGTTTGCTCCCCACACTGGAGCTCACGCTATTCCGCCGACTTTACTTGACACTTGACTGACTCACGACTGCCATCCAGAGCACACGATAAGTCCATCCGTTCTCACCGTCCAGGAGCGACACTGACTCACGCTGCTATCTGGTGTTCACGAGGTGTTTGTGGCGCTGGAAACGGAGCGTCTCTGTAAGTTTGCATCCCTGGTGATGTTTGTGCCTGGAGAGCACTATATAAGTGGTGCTCTTCAGGCACAATCTTCCTCAGCCTACTCAAGCTCAACTGATTAGGGGTGAATTCCCCGAAACACTGTGTATTGAGCAGGGAGTGGTGTTTTCTTGCAGGTTTGCCGAGTCGAAGGTTCGATGGACTTCTCGTATGCTCTGGTGTCAAGTAAAGTCGGCGGAATAGCGCGAGCTCCAGTGTGGGGAGCAAACCCTTTCTTACAAATCATCGCCGAAGTTGCAACCACTACTTCGTAATAATAATAATATTAATAATAACTCCAACGAGTTAACGAGGAGAAATCTGTCGTTAAAATAGAAATCGTTATACAGAAATCGATACATAATATTCTGTCCTATTGAGCGTTGAGAATAAGTGAGAATCGTTACCTTTGGTACACGTAGACCAGTATTTTTTTGGGAAATCGTTATATATGCGCCTCGTTAGAAGAATGGCTTTTACAGTAGTCTTTGTAGCATGCCCAAAAGTAGTTTGTTGTTTGTGTTTCCCTTTAGCCGACTTGTCCTTCCTCCGATGTGGACGGTGTGGTACATGTAGTTTCGGCAGACTCCGTTCAGCAAGGTGCGGAAGAAGCTGATGTAAGTTGACCTTGCCCAGTGCGTATTTTATGCACTTTTCATGAGTGCGTCGTGAGCTTTCAACCTAATCTTTGTAGCATACCCAAAAAGTAGTTTGTTTGTTTGTGTTTTCCTTTAGCCTACTTGTCCTTCATCCGATGTGGATTGTATGGTAACTGGCGCCAAAAATGGGTACAATTGGTGGGTACCTCCTCGTGGTTGTACCTGGTAACCATTGTAGCACGCCATAGAAGTCTTGAATGCATCGATCGTGTGTTACATTGGGCTAAATCCCACCACTTTCTTAGGCTTTCACTTTCAGACAGTGATGTGTATTTAGGACCTAGCATTTGCTTTGTTCATATTGTAGTTATATGATTCTTAGGTATGTGTATGGGATTGAGGCCTTTGGCCTCTGGCTGGTGGATCTGATCTATCCTCCCCACCGTTAAGTAGCAGCATCTGACGCCTGATCATGGGGTGGTGGCGTCCCACGGAAGAGGAAAGGTGGTTCTTGACCAGGGAGTTGTACGACTCCTTGTTCTTGACCTGCCCGGTACGCGAACCCGTCGAATTTTTTATTTATTTTTTATTAGGTATGTGTATGATGTGCTTCTGTGTCTTCTGACTGTAACTTCTTTTAACTCTGAAAGAGCAGATTTGATCCTTTATGACTCCTTCATTTTCGACATATTCTCTGTACTGGACACATTGTTGCAATTATTCTACTTCTGAAGTATGTAAAATAGAAGAAAAACACTAGGGGACGAGTTATGAAGCAATTATCCACGACTGTAAGAAGATAATAGACAGAAAGTGCGATAACAGGGCACACAACTGACAGGCTACTGTGACATTCAGTTTTGTGCCCCGTTAGCGCACTTTCTGACTGCTTATTTATCTTGTTACAGCCATGGATAGTTGCTTCATCACTCGTTCCGTAGTGTTTTTCTTCTATTTTACATTTGTATCCGAGCAATTATTGTACACTTCCTTTATATTTAAACTCAGATACTGAGCCATAATAAATGTTAAAAAGAGAAGAAATACATGAGAACGAGTTATGCAGCAACTATCCACGACTATAATATTCTTATTCTTTGTTTAAACTGCATAGTCATGATTGTATATCTGGTGTGGATGCATGTACATTTTACAGAAGGGTGTATGCATGTACCGTAATGTCGTGTATTGTGTATCAGGCTTATACTTCAACCAGGTATTTATTTGTATGTCAGCATGGAAACCAGGCTTCTATTGACTATACAAGACAGGCTTTTTAAATACAAGACACTAAAGTACGCACGTTGTACAGGTGTCCATAACCCAGTGGGTGTGAACATCCCCGGTTGGGTGTTCATTGGGTGGTATACATATACCACATTAGACCAATTTAGTCCAATAATCAATGGAAGACAATCGCCTTTCCAGATTCATTACATTGTATAGAGCTAATAACAACTACTACTGTAGTAGCTATTAGCAAGCATTACAATTACAATAATTCTCAATCAAATTTTTGGCCAGGAGCCATCATCAGGATTGAGGAGAAAAAACAAGTGAAGTTGACCTATAACAGGCAACACAAAGTGGAACGAAACTACACCATACGTGATAAAATTGCACCATCCTTTCGGCACAGCCACACACACATACCCATGCACATGCCAAAACACTAAAACACCCACTCGCACCAACACTCACTCACACAAGCTCACACCCAAACACGTGTAACTAAAGACGCACAAAAAAATACCAATGTGCCTGAAAACAAGGTGTGAATAGTGGTGGGACTATGACAAAAGAAAAGGAGATGAGATTCCGTCGCCAAACTGCACTTACACTACAACATTGTGCTGAACTACCGGTATATAACAATGGCATGAACAAGCACACATGACAACAGGACAGGACAGTGGCAACAGAAACAATGATCATCATCCAATTTTTCACATTGTCAATTGTCAAGCAACACCCAGCCACGATCACGGTTCACCTTAGGATGGTGTCTGGAGATGTGGATTGACTCCCTTATCCGGCGGTTCACGTATGACACTTCCGTTGCGAGTATGGATGGTGATGTGAAGGGAATGAATGTCGCTGTGTATGGATGTTGTAGTGGTTGGTGCATTTCGCAGTGCTCTCCCC